>NC_134676.1:4490000-4793500 GCF_030463565.1 Pelecanus crispus | reverse complement strand
CCAGAGCTCAGCCAGAGATAAAAGCATCCAACCACACCAAAGGTTTCTTCCCACACCGATCTTCAGACATTTTTTTAACAACTATTGAAACTTCCTTTGCAGCTTTCTCCTACAATTTGTATCTCATTCAAAGCAAAATGGCTATAGGACAGGGACTAGTTTGTAGACATGGCACTCTGGGACATGGTTTAGTGGGCATGGGGGTGTTGGGTTGATGATTGGAATGATGATCTTAGAGGTCCTTTCCAATCTTAATGATTCCTAGTTTTTATTTTCATTAAAAATAATCCAGCCACCAAGACAGGAAACATGAAATTACTACTCTCCCCTTACTTGGTTTAGTGGTGGACTTGGCAGTGTTAGGTTAATGGTTGGACTGGATAATCTTAAAGGTCTTTTCCAACCTAAACGATTCGATGATTCTATGATTTTTTGTGAAGTGTTAAGTGTGTGGTTTGTATTTCACAGATGCAAGTGGAAGGCAATATAAAGTATATTGGCCCGGGTCAGGGGATGTAGAATTTAATTCCCACTTCTGCCTGCAGCCTGCAGTGTGATCTTTGGCAAGCCCCTCCATCCTTTTCAAGCTCACATTTTCCACAAAAACACGATGAACAACATCAAGGCAAAACCCACCCTTGCTCTGAAGACACAGCCTCTCCCACCTGCCCTCCCTGATGGGCCCCCATGTCACCTGGGCAACTAAGCACTGCTACAGACGATTAAACACAGCAAAATCCAGAAGTCATATTAAAATGAACAAGAAACCACAGCACTTCAGCAGCATAAAGCCACAGTGACAAGCAGCTTGTACTCAGAAAGTTAATGAATATTAATAAACCAAGCAAGGGGGTTCGGTTTTGCTCAGCTCTCCACATCGTTGAAGGATCTGCATGAGCCTTTGTTTAAAGGTTATTTTGTTTGTTCTGCAAATACATGCGAAGCCCTCCTCCTCCTCTGTTCTGCTATTTCAGATACCACGCCAGGAGCATCACTGCTACATGAAAAGGCTAAAACAGTTAACCTTGCCGTGAAGACAAGAGACAATTAAATCCAGCCCAGCCTCCCCCAACCTGGCTGTCAGAGAGAAAACAGTCAGCGAGTGCCAGGCAATTAGTTTGTCAGGCTTGAGCGAGCATTGTAATGACAGCGGCTTCTCCCCACATCGGCTCCAGAGATCAATGCAGTGCTGCAGACTGCTACGGAGATGGCACAAAAGTATTAAGTGAGACTAATTAGCCCAAAGCTTTCAGCACATCGGTCCCGGTGGCTGCTGGTTTACGGCAGTCCCGCCACTGTGCTGGGCTGTTTTGGTTGATGGGATGGTGGGAGAGCGGTGCGGAGGAAACCTGGTGTTGGAGGAGCACCAAGCGGGCATCAGAAAGTGCCCATCGAGCAGATGCTTCATGCATCTTGAAAGAGCTTGGGGAAGCACTGGGAAACATGACTGTGGTCCAGGAGTTGAACTCCTGGGAAGTCTTGCCATTATAAGGTAGGAAGAATTTGACAAGTCTCTTCCCTTGAGATGGATATGCAGCATCAAGAGCACAAAAAAGGGGAATGTTTTAAGGAAAAATCCAGTCCTTCCTTCTAGCATTTTTCTAGTGTTGTCAATTAAGTGGGAGGAGAGAGAGTGAGCAAATATCCCATAGTGAATGGCTATACTGAAGTTTATCCAAAAAGAAGAAAAAAAAAAAAGAGAGCGAGAGAAGAAGAAATTACAGCTGGGCTGTGTCAGAGTCTGGTTCAGGCTGAGACTGGGGTGAGAAATTCATAGCCTGATTACCATAAGGAACTCGTTACACCGAACAATGCAGCACACTGGCTTGCACAGCCCCAGTAACAAATAAAGTGGGGAAAAATCTGACTTGGAAATTGCAGCACTAAATTTCTAATGTTCAGGCTTGACTGGATTCAGACCCAGGGACTGGGCATGGCCAGCCATAAGCAAACACTTAAAGATCAGCAGAATTTCACTTGGAGCCCTATCGTTCGGCTGGGATATCAGGATAGAGCAACTTCAGAAATATATTTCAATCGGGATTTTTATTTCACATATTTAATTGGCTTTAGCAGCTCTATTTTTCATAGTCCGTTGTAGTGTTTTACCCTTTTGCTTTGCAAGAAACATCCAAGGAACTTCACCAAAGATTAGTGTATGAAATTCTCAAATATTTTTTGTATCTGAAGCTGTTTGCAGATTCTTTTGGTTGAATGATTGCCTGCAGGTTGCACTGCTCGTGGTGCTGCAACTGTACAATGATTTAGAGCACTGTGTCCCCTGGTTGGGTAAGCCATGTTGCTAAAAAGCACCGCAAGAACTGGTGCATATTTGAGCATAGTATTTATAAATCCCTGCGTGCATCTCTTCTGTAGGCCGTTGGCACAGAAAACAGAGCCAGTACCATGAGAGTTTTGCTACTGCTTGATATGTTGACAAGAAGAAACCATCAATGATGCAATTTTAAATGCAAAAGTACATAAAATAAATATTTGCACTAGTCAATCACCTTGTTTTTTTAAATAAAGGGGAATTAACAAGAGATAATCCCACTACCTAAATGAAACATCACATTTGAAATTGAAATTTTGAGTATTTGTAGAAAATAGTCTTAACTTCCGATCAGCTAACAGCATGCTTTCCAGAGCGGAGCTTTTAGGAACAGAGGGAAAACTTGGGTACTGATCACAGCAGAGGCATAAAAATAATAACCACAACCTTCAGCAGTGATGGAGTAACCTGAACTATAAATTAGCTTTGAATCACTGCATTAATGATCATTTAAATTGCCTTTCTATTAGGAGTTTTATCCGACAATGCTTGGTACACATAGAATGGCCTGCAAAAGCACCATGGATGAAGGGCTACACAGCAGCACGAACTGTTACCATGGATGTCAGTTCGAACAAAATTTTAAAGGTGCTCTATTAAATGAACAGAAAGAGTCAATTCTCGGTGGCACCTCCCTGCAACCCTGCCTGTAGGTCTGCCCGCTCCTGCCACTGACATTTAGCAGCGGCGGGAGGGGGTTTGGTACCGGAGATGATTTCAGAAGGTCGCACAGCAAAATCCATCCTACAGCCTGTCACTCACTAGGAAAAAAATAACGCCATTTGGATCACCTGCAATCTCACAGAAGGTGAGTTTCTTATGTACTAGGGGTAGACTGCATAGTTTTGACGTACAGATGTGGCAGGGATGAGCACTGGTCTATCCCTATTGTTTTCCTGGCTTGAAAATACAGACAGCTTTGCTCATCCTCACATTATCCAATATACATTATAGGCTGGGTGAATCTGTGTTATCAGGCCTCTGGCTAAGACGGCAGCTTGCCACAAGATCCAAAAAGATATTGGGAAAATGTTTATTATGCATTTGCCTCATTCTTCTGTTTCTCCCTATATATCCACTGTCATAGAATTGTTTAGGCTGGAAAAGACCTTTAAGATCATCCAGTCCAACTGTTAACCTAACACTGCCAAGCCCACCACTAAACCACGTCTCTAAGCATCACATCTACGCATCTTTTAAATACCTCCAGGGATAGGGACTCAACCACTTCCCCGGGCAGCCTGTTCCAATGCTTGACTACCCTTTCTGTGAAGAAATTTTTCCTAATAATATCTAATAATAAACCTCTCCTGCCACAACTTGAGGCCATTTCCTCTTGTCCTAGTGCTTGTTACTTGGGAGAAGAGACCAACACCCACCTCACTACACCCTCCTGTCAGGCAGTTGTAGAGAGCGATCAGGTCTCCCCTCAGCCTCCTCTTCTCCAGGCTGAACACCTCCAGCTCCCTCAGCCGCTCCCCATCAGCCCTGTGCTCCAGACCCTTCACCAGCTCCGTTGCCCTTCTCTGGACACGCTCCAGCACCTCAATGTCCTCCTTGTATTGAGGGGCCCAAAACTGGACACAGTATTCCAGGTGCAACTTCACCAATGCCAAGTACAGGGGGACTATCACTGCCCTGCTCCTGCTGGCCACACTATTCCTGACACAAGCCAGGATGCTGTTGGCCGCCTTGGCCACCTGGGCACACTGCTGGCTCATGTTCAGCCGCTGTCAACAAACACCCCCAGGTCCTTTTCAGCCAGGCAGCTTCCCAGCCACTCTTCCCCAAGCCTGCAGCGTTGCATGGGGTTGTTGTGACCCAAGTGCAGGACCCGGCACTTGGCCTTGTTGAACCTCATACAGTTGGCCTCAGCCCATCAAACCAGCCTGAGCCCTGGGGAACACCACTTGTGACCGGCTGCCAACTAGATTTACCTCCATTCCCCACAACTCTCTGGGCCCGGCCATCCAGCCAGTTTTTTACCCAGTGAAGAGTACGCCCAGCCAAGCCAGGAGCAGCCAGTTCCTCCAGAAGAATGCTGTGGGAAACGGTGTCAAAGGCTTTACTAAAGTCTACGTAAACAACATCCACAGCCTTTCCCTCATCCACTAGGCAGGTCACCTTGTCATAGGAGATCAGGTTGGTCAAGCAGGACCTGCCTTTCATAAGCCCATGCTGACTGGGCCTGATCACCTGGTTGTCCTGTACGTGCCGCAATCAACCACTCCTGGAGAGACGACAGTGGCCTGGATGAACTTACGGACAGCCTAACTGCAAAAAACCCATATGTTCAAACCATATTTACTCTTAACATGGAGCTGCAATAGCAGCATCATTAACCTCCTTCTTGAAGCAAGGAATGCTCCAGGGAGTTCGGTCTGCAAATATTTTGCCAAGACTGTTGTCATGAAGCTGACAATATCAGTCAACGGGTGGCTGGAAATACTGCATAAGGCAGCATGCGTCCAAAAATACTCCAGATGGAAAAGAAACCAGCTAAAAAGCACAGCTACTGCAAACATCTCTGCACCAAGGACATTATTTTCTTTTTCTACCAATAACCTGACCAACAGAAGGAAACTTGCTTAAACAAGCACAGAAGAATTAGTGAAAAAATGGTCCCACTTGACAGGATTTAGTTAAATAAGATAAATTGCTCAGGGGTGCAGCAGTGTCATGATACCCAGAAGCCAAACACCAGCCCAAAACTGTGAGAGCCTGTGTCTGAACTTACCCTGAAACTTTACAGAGTGCCATAGGGCACACTGAAACAGCCCCTGCCTTATCCATAAGCATTCCCAGTACAGATTTCAATAGCCTTAATGACACACATTGGATATGTGATCCTTCACTTTGTACTGCATGGAGCAGCAGTATCTTAATATCAGTTTTTCATCTTTGATGGCATGATTTACATAAAGAAAATAAACCAATGGTATTTAATTTAGGCAATCTTAGCTACGCTTCATGTCTTTCTCACCTGTGGTTTCATTGTTTTTTTCTGGAGAAACTGTATACAAAGCAGATAGTGCCATCGATAATGGTGCAAACGTTGCTCGGCATTTCCCAATATTAAATTACAGTTTGAATTGCATCTACTTTGTCAAATTTGGGGGCAAATTTTATTTTGCTGAAAATTTCTATCCCATTCCCATGGAGAAATATTTTTGAAAATTTTAATGAGAATGAGCTCAGACATTTTAAAGACTGAGATTAATGAGTTGGGGGTAGGGGCAGGATTTTGATCAAGGCAGAAAGGTTGAGTTTGTTCCAGGAAGGCACCTTATATTCATCCCATGGGAAAACTGGACAGATTTTACAGTCTGAAAAATACTGCTGGCACTTAGCAGCAAGGACCTGCTCTAGCAGCTAAATTCCCTTAAAATTTTGCCTGTTTTGAGTAAATTCATGTTTCTCCCTCTAAGGTTTGACCTTCCTTGTAGTTGGTACCACCAGCTGCTACATGCATAGCTGCAGGTGGATTATAATTTATACATATGCCAACTCTACCGGCTCTTATCTTTGGGTTGTTCATCACCGCTGCCTAAGTACTCTCCCAAGTTGGTTTGTTCCTGAAATGCTAGACACGGGCTAGCCAATAAGCCTGCGCAAGACAGAGAAGAAATTTCCCACTTTGTTGCTTTTTCAGAAGCGAGTATAGACTCTAAAGTGTGCTGTCACTTAACGCTGCCCCAGATCATTAAGTCTGCAGAGCGCAGTGTAAGTGCTGTGGATTTGTACGGGCCTAAATCAGAGTATGGTTAGATACATAAACAGGTTTAAATTAGGAAACATCCTTTGTCATTAAAGGAAAGGGATTGCAACACATCTCTGAAGAAGTGCTTCAGCAGCAATGCAAGAAGTCTTCCTCCACTGCACTTGGGGTTTGTTTGCTTCCTAGCCTGAACAGCCCCTTCTGTACCAACTTTCTAACACTTCCTAACTTATTATATTAACTATTCAGAGTAAATAAGCTTGCTTCCCTGTGTTTCTTTGTTTATTTATTCCAGATCCATTAAACAACAAAATCAGATCTTCTGCAACTCAGTATGGCTTAGCTGTAGTAGAGCTACAAACGTTAACATCCTCTAAAGACCATCACATACATATTCTGCAATTCATGTTTGCTGGCATTAGGAGCAGGAAAAGCTCTGTACTCGAGACCAGGTAGAAGGGACTGCCAATTAAAGGTATTCAGCACAGGAAATAAAAAGAATAAAATCCACTGCACGGTCTTCAAATTCAGTAAGAAGCCAGCTGTCACTTACCAATTATTTCATCTTTCTTCCAGATTGCCATAGCCGCTAAATCTTTCCTATCTCTTTGGTTTTTTTTTTAAAAGGAAAAATCTGCCCATGAATATTTATTGCAGCTGTCCCAAGCTGGACCAGGTAAGCCTGATGCTGAAAAGTGGATTTGTTTACACTAACAACAAATAAATAAATTTGCTACTAAATACTGTGAATGAGCTGGCAGCAGCACTCCTTGATGAGTTTTGCAATTGTTCCTCAGCCCCAACATTGTGGAAAACACATGAGCAAAGAGAAACAAAACACTATGGAGGATCAGCACTGTTTGTTCGGCACTGGACCATGGAGAAGCAGCTCGTGCCTGTAGGAAAGGTCTCAGCGACTGCTAAAATGCCACCAAGCAATGCCTTGGTGTTCACCCATGTGCCCGTGATGGAGCCTGTGGAAAGAAACTCATTTGTGGTAGTGCTTTTAACTTCTGACTGAGCTGTAGCTGGTGCAGGATGGCAGGTGGGGATCCAGAGAGTCTCGTGCGCTGGGTTTTTAAGCAGGATTTTGCCGGGGCTGAGCAGCACTTTGCCAGCACCATCCACCACCTCCAGCACTGGCAGGGAGGCGTTCCCGTCCCCCCAAACTGGCAGACAGTGACTGCAAAGGAAGATTTATTCCAGTCCCTCCGAGACCCAAACACGACTTAGCTCAATCCCCTGATCTAAGTAAATGCATCTTTTGGGACACAATTTGGGTGCTGCCACTTCCAGAACTGATGTTCCTCCTGACAAGTCATGATGATTTGTGTCTGTTTTTCACAGTTACCTTATTGTTGGCAAATGCTAAAAACACATGATATTTCATCAGCTTGCCATGTCTCCCCTTTACTGTGCATGACAAAAAGGTCTGAAATGTCATGTATTTCACTACCAGCACACAATCACAAAAGAAGTAAGAAAAACCTATTCTAACCAGAAGCTGAAATGGTAGTACCATCTTTAGGCAATGCATGATATTTTAGCTTTCTGTCATACACTGGGAAATGTAAACACCTACAAAATGTCATGCATTTGCAGTTGTAAGTGAACTCGTGTAAACATTTAGTTGAAAGATGCATGAGATTCCATCCTTTTGCCATATTCGCAAAGCTGCATAATCAATTTGGGGGCAAACTGACTATTTCATGGTTTGCTTCATATTTAGGAGACAAGACTATCAATTAAGCAGATCTGCAGACACTCCTACACTCAGACTAGCTTTTCTCTCGCCGCTCCTCGATGAAGCACTGTAACGTGTCAGACTTTTCTTAGAGATGCAGAAATTTTGCTGATGTTTGGGAAACCCCCAGTGGAAAGCTGTAGCTGCAGTTCTAGCTCCAGCAGTCACTTCCTACGGGACTGGTTTTAAAAGCCCTGAACTGCAGAAGCTTGGCTTCCCATGCCTTTCATCCTTGCTTACCGACACCTCAGCCATCTGCTCTCTGCAGCAACAGGGACCAAGCCCAAAATGCTAACCTAGGTCTGAACAAGCTCAGACTGCTGCTGCTGCAACCTAAAACTATTCCTGCATGTCCCTTCCTTATTTTTTTCACCAAAAAAAAAAAAAAAGAGTGGTGCGTGCAGAAGGAAAGAGCAGGCATTCACCAGAGTGCCAGCAAAGATGACTTGTACAACCAGTAGCTTGTTTAAGGTCACAGCTGATTAAGAAATCTATTATGGGGATCTCCTGACTTCTTCTCTAAAGGACATACAGCTTTTTTTTTTTTTTTTTTGGAAGGTAATATTTGGATTCTTTCTGCAGCCACATGCAGAAGAGCACTTTCACAATTAAACGACTCTTAATGTAAATGTTGACCACAAGAAAATTCCCTGGAAAGCAGATGCTGCTTTGATGGCTTTGCCAAATACTACGAGGCAGGTTTGGGTGCTAGAAACTCTTCCCCCAGCAGAGCTGCTGCTGCTGCTCCCAGCTCTGCCACTGACCTGCTACGGGACCATGTCATCTTTTACCTCCTTGCCTCGGTTTCCTTCTCTGTTAAATCAAGAGAAATGGTATTCAGCTTTATAACTTCATTGAGATGTCTGGATGGAAATCAGAGGCAAAGCATTTTGTATAGATGTATCATATACAATCAGCAAGTTCTCCCTGGTGTTTCTAGAGATGCTGGGATAATAAAACTCCTTTGTCTAGCTCTGATTTCTGAATTTCAAATATGGCAAACAGGGCTGAAATTTCATGTATTTTCTTTACCATTCCCATATCATTTTCTTTACAGACTCTCATGTTTGAGTTGCTTCACTGGGAAGAGAAGCTCTTTTGAGGGTAAAATTTAAAATAGCTGCAGGTACCTCTTGTCCATGCTGTAGAAATGGAGAAAATGTGAAGTTACCGTGTGACATTAGCACAGGATTAATAATTTCTGAAACACATTTTCAAGAAAACCAAAACAATAAGAACACCGAAAAACAGAAACACACAACCTCTCCTAGCTCCGTGGAGAAGGGATTTCTGCTCTCTCTCAGTGCAATTGTCTGGCTAAGGGCAAATTAGTACATGCAGAGCTAGGACTTTGTTAAAAGTGACCTTGCTTTCATGGGAACTGAGTACCTGCTGGCCCTGATGCTCACTTTATTTTTTTTTTTTTTTAAAAAAAAAGCTATTGAGAAAGTCAAAAGCCTCATAGTAGGTTCTTAAATGATAAAATATGGTTTCCACGAAGTTCAACATAGTGATAAGAATTGAGAAGTTGCATCCAGAGGGTGTCACTGGCATCAGCTGGAGGAGAACAGACCAGTGCCACCACTACGGTGTGCAGCCACAATGGTGTGCAACCAAGCATATAGCAGATAGGATGGAAACAGCCTAAATTAGGAAACAGCTTAAATTCTTCCATTTCTGCTTGCCTCAGATTTCCCATGGCTGGGTGTGGGTGGGTACCCATCAACATTACTTCAAACCCACTGAGTTATTCTTCAGAAACATTCAAGGACAGTTATCTCTCTGTACCTGACTTAGCATGGAGACCTCAGTGGGATTTAGGCATGAGAACATGGCCCATCATGCCCACTCCAAAAAGTGATGAATATTCTCAGCTCCTAAATTGGGAGCTCCTAATTTAAGCTTTAAGAAAAGCAAGTATCCCCACACCTTGCAAGTGTGAGCCTTACATAATACGGATCTGAACATACATTACCAGAAAGGAATGCAGGTTTGCAAGGGATTTGGTAAGAAATATGCAACAGCAAAAATGCAGATTTCCCTGGAGATCTTGAAATACCTTTTAGATTTATTCCCTCTGCATCCATCAGCACATACTACGTTTCATCAAAATGCAATAAAAGTTACTGAAGAAAAGGCCTCAAAGATACAGATTTCTTTCCAGATACTCACTTGCTTGTGAGATGAGTCTTGGGAGTAATCCCAAGCTCTCCAAACAGAGTAACAAAGACGTTGGCATCAGTTCCTGCTCCCCGGACATCTCCTGTCACTGTCACCACCTCGTAAACTGTGGAAGGAGAAAAGAAAGATCAGGACAAGGGAAGAAATCCCTCACCCTATACATTATAGGTCCAAGTCATCCCCAAACCTGAGCTGAAATACAGACCCCAGAGATGGATCTCTGCACCCACCATCAAAACAAACCCAATTTTTGGACAGGGCACGATCACTGCTAAGGATCAACACAACTGGTGAAAATCATCACATCAAACTGAAACTGCTGGAGATGCTTCACGTGGGCAGAGAGGGATTGAGTTAGGACAGATTTTGCTGAAAATAAAACACTTTGTGAACACATCGCCTCCCCTACCATAATGCATGTGCATGTATTACATATAACAGATGAATATATATGAAGAGTTAGAGTAAAGCTGTTGAGCCATTTTTCATTTATGCACATGTCAACTCAATGCACGCTTTTCTGTTTGCTCTGATAATATATTTGAATGAAGCTGAGAATCACTACAGCCAGAAAGTTTGCATTTCAGTTGTTCTGGAGACTTTACTAAAGACAAAATGGTAAATCATGAGGAGAATAAGGTAGGAAAATGCTTAAATTAGAGTCTCAAAGCTCTATCAATTTATTTATCTTTCCAAGCAGTAGATTGAGTAGTGACTTTATTACCAGACATCGATATCTTCTTGGGAGATACACAAGTTAAAAAGAGTTTTTTAGTCAAATGGACAAAGGCCTCACAAGACCCAATGGCCAGAAGGTAAAGCTAGATAAATTCAAATTACAGTCACGCATTTCTTAAGCAGGATGATGAGTGAAGCTTGAACAAGAGTTAAGGCTTGAAAACAGGTTACCTTTCTGAAGGACATCTTGGTTGGCTCAGTAGAGAAAGAATTGGAAGAAATTATAAAGCTTTGCCTATGGCCAGATCAAGCATCCTGATGGACCTTTTTGGCTTTAGATCACATGATGGTCATTAGCTAATAACAATATTTCCAGCTCAGACCCATAAGCTGGAGGAAAGGCTAAACCTTTATCATTTCATCTTACACAGCCTGACTGCTCAGGGTGTGATTTCTCAGAACTAATGCTGGAAAAACATCCTTCTTCATGGTGCATCAGAACTGTTACATATTTTGTCAGTGCCCACCTTTATCTCAGTACATCACATATATATTCAAAAGAGGTAAAAACCATATTGGGACTCTGAGCATCAAATGTTTTTCCCCACTAACACTCTTCCCTCAAAGCATCACGGAGAAGAAATTAAATCAACATTTTAACTGAAAAGCATGGAGACCGAGTGTTAGAGCAAAACCCAGGCCACTCATGTAAAACTGATTAGAAACTACTTCTCATTTCCAGCAGCGTTATTGCACTGAGACAGAAAAAAAATACCATAATATTTTCCTAACCTCACCTTTCCATGAATGTAAATAGGACAGGAAAGGGACATTATTATAATAAATACAGGAAGTTATGATCTGTGCTCGGATAAATTTGAAGAATCCCTTGGCTTGGTGTATTTCATTTATGGGCTCAAAGGAAGAAGAGATTTCTTTGCAAAAAAGAACGTATGAAATCCACAGCTTGCGTATGAGTAATATGTATGAACGATGTTTTCATTTCACCTTCCTCCTGTTAGCATTCACACATGCCAACGGGAGATGCTTGGCATAGCACGGGGAGACAGACAACATCCTTGCATTAGCCATTAACAGGAGGAAGGCTCATAATCCACCCTGCCCCAGTGATTCACCACTGATCGCTTCATGGTTTTCAGCGCTGTATTGACTCTGCTTCGGAGACAGAGAGCTTACGTCATTAAGTTATAATATTGCTGCACTCGTTTATAGCAGCTTTATAAGTCTGGCCATCTCAAAGCATATTGCAACTTAACTGTACCACGGAAGTACTTATCACTGTCAGAGCACCCTGCAGGCATTGCCAAAGTGGCAATTACAGCTGAGCATCCGTCTGCAAGCTTTCATTCGGGAAAAGGGCCTTTAACGCATTGTCCCCCCTCTCCCCACAGAGGCTCAGCAAAATTTGGTCCCGTTCCTGTTTTCAGGGGGTGAGGTCAAGTTGTGCCCAGCTTTGTGCTGGCAGACACATGGCTGAAGGCATTTTTCCTGTGAAAAGGAAGAAAAAAAGTCATCACAACACTCTGTAAGTTCCCAGAGACCTTTCAAAAGCTCAGGCAGGTTTTCTAGTGAGGTGTTTTTTTACTGCTAGAGAAGTGCTAGGACTTATATGCGGCAGGCAGAGCCTGTCATGTAACATCTGCCTGTGCTACATCAAGTGAAACCCATTCCTGAACCGGTCTGCTGCACCTCTGTGGGTATTGACGTCACCTCATCTATACATCTAACCTTAATTTCCTTACAGAAGATGTAAGTCAGACTGATCTCCTTCCACTTTTCAACTCCTAACAAATGAGATGACCAAATACAAGGAAATTAAATGTCTAAGACAACACTATCAACAAGCCACAATATTCCCCCCCACCCTTAACAATCAAACCCCTTCTCTAATTCCCACAATAGGAGTCTCACAGTTGCAAGAAAACACGAGCCATGAGTACGTACAAATTTGCGCTTTAGGTTCACAACCCCACATTCAGCCTCCGTGCACTGCAGCGAGCAGGCAGCGCATGGATGAACAGTTTTTACCAGGACAGATGTGCTGAGCCCTGCCTGAGTAGCCCATGTCATTACTGAGCAGACACTGTGGTTAGCGCCGTTTTAATTAACTTTGCATAGAGGGACAGGAGGGGCTGGGTTGGTGACACCAGCATGTCCCTGCATTTGACACGTGCCATGGCGCACCCCTGGAAGGGGAAAGGAGCCCTGCCACTCCTTCTCCAGCACTGCAGCTGTGCAGCCAGCTGTGCAAGTAAACGATGTCGCAGCTTTCCAGTGATGTCATGGATGCAGGGACTACGATATCCTTTGCAGGAAGAAAATAAAAGTTTAACACTGATATTGATGCTAGCTCTTTCTGGAAAAGGTACCTGGAGACAAACACAGCTTATTCAGCCATTTCCTTTGAAGGCATGAAAGTTCAGCAGTCTGGATCCAGGATTGTTTCTTTTCTTTGCATTTCTTTTATTTTTCATCAGCCACTGACAGCTGATGGGTGTCATCTTTGCTGGGAGCATCTTTGCAGCTTGAGGACCCAGCAGGCAGAAGAGGATACAGTGCTGTGGGCGCAGCATTTTCTACCCCAGGCCCCTTCGCTGGGAACAGTGTCCATGATATAAGACAACAGGAACTGTAGGCTAGTGACATTTCTTAACTGCCCCAGGAGTTTGCTCCCCAATAATATTGGATGTTCTGGCTTTGAGAGAACATGTCCAACCTTAGCAAATCCCAAGCATAAACATCTTGTACTTTATGATTTGGGACAATAAAGCCAAATTAGCCAAAAAGCTCGAAATTGGATTTCTGTGGAAGTCACACTTCTAACCAAGGGTGGAATCTGGGCTAGAAAGACCAATTTTGCTACTTCAGTGCCCCAGCTGTGAAGGAGAAGATTAAGAAAATACAGAAGTATCTCAAGTATCATATCTGTTTCATCATGCAAGCTAGGTCTTCCTTTCCCACCAAGTTCCTCTCTTTCTTTTTGGATGTTCTCATGGAATTTCCCATCTTCTCATTTTGAGTCCCCATTTTTCAAACCCCTCTCCACCACTCAAGAGATCCCAATTGCATACTGAGGATCCACCTCCATCACTGCTGTAAATATTCTTAGGATCATGGGCATTAATGCTCACCAAAGATTTGCCTCAATGGTGCAAAAATGCCAGCCCTTAAAACCCCTCCATTGGCAGAAAATACCTACTCAAATTCTCCAGAATCTCCCAACTCATTTTTAGCAGGGGCAGTGTGTAAGTAAGTTTGGCCACCTGTTTATTCGCTTTTCTTATCTTTCACCTGCATCAGTTACACAGGGAATATGTGCTTATTGCCAGGCAAAGTTTAAAAAAAAAAAAAATCCATCCAGTTAATATTGTCAAATAGAAGGGTAAAAAAACAAAACAAAACAAACCAACAACCAACCCACAATAAAACTGTAATATTTCTTTGCAAAGTAATGAAATACAGTTTGCTATTTTCCTATACTTTGACACTGATGCTCATAGTCAGTTCAAGTTTTCTTTCAGGCTGTTGCTCGGTCCAGCAGCTAAAGCCAAATTATAGCAAAGTTTTTCAAGATAGAATCAGGTTTTGGTATAGCACTCCAGATTTGGCTATATCCTACTATTTAGGCAACTTCTCAATAGAAAGAATCACTGAATGCAAATAAAGAGAGCATCCGCAGGGATTTTATGGTCACCCTTAAAGTTTCCAAGTGCATCCACAAAGTCTCCCTCTTCCCTCACTAATTTATGGGATGTCACTATGTAGCAGCTTTGCTTTTAGCTGTCTGACATCACTGAGAGTTACAGTGGGGAACCTTTAAGCTCCTCAAAGAGATCTGCTCCCATAATGGAGTTTAGGAGGGCTGGTTCAACCCGATTGACATCTCCTCCACAGAGTCAGCTGAGACCAGTCCTAAGCAAACACTGCAATGGTTTACCAGCTGCACACCTCAAGAGTTTCTAGTTTTCCCAGTCTTGGTCAGCAGGACTTGAAACATGAACTGTCTTCAGAGCTTTGCAATAACTTTTGGCTTCCATGATGTGAAAAACAACTCTTTGTATGTATTCCTGCTGGTCTTACACATTGAGAAGTACTTTGGCAGAGCTCTCTTAGCCTCTCCATGGATGGATGGCTTTGTACCCACCATACGCCTATTTCTTTCTTGGTCAAATATAAGGTGTAAACCACGACACTGCCATGTCCCCCTGTCAAATATCGGCATCGGTCTTCCACATCCCTTCAAACATGCACAGGATGGCCCAAATGTCCATGCCTCTTCACCCAAGCTGCTGCTTGGTTCAGGTCATTAAGCCAGTGGTCAGGTCATTAAGCCAGTGTTAAGATGCTCCTGCCCATCTGTGCTACTCCTTAAAGCTTTTGCTACCAGTGTTGGCTGAGTTCATCATGCACCATGAGGAGAGGAGCCCCAAAGAGATGTCGCAAAAGCAAAAGGGAGAGTACTGGATCCCAGTTTGAACATTGTCTTGCTCTGTGGGCCAGTGCTCCCAGGAAGACACCTACATTTAGGTGTTTTTAATCGGCAAACAATCTCATCCCCAAGGCCAAGCTGAATCTATTCTGAGCACCCAGAACATGGCCAAGTTACAGTAATCTACAGGGCCAGTATGGGAATGCTTGACTTTCAAGCCAGTCTCCAAATCTTGCTCTTCTCCCAATGGGCTAGACAGAGTCAATACAAAGCTTTTAATACAGCCACTGATACAGACTCTTTTGTTCCAAGTATTATCTCAAATGAGTGGAATTTGGTTCACTTATCTCATCTGTTAGATATTGAATCCCCAGCTGACTCCCCTGTTCAGCTATCTGGCACAAAGACTTCGGAAACCAGTGAAAGTTTCACCAAGCTAAGCAGAACAGGTTTGCTATGGACTGCAAACCTATTACTACTTTTCATGGGCATTTACAAGCTCAATAAAGGAAATAATAGACACTAGTTTCTTTGTTGAAAATAAGCATTCAAAAATGGTCATTTCAAGCACAAGATATAGACAGCATAAAATCAGTATCAAGTTACATTGCAGCATCACTGGAAGAATTTACATCCATTTCCCTGTCTTGCAAAAAGCTGATACTATAAACCCATCCATTCAATGGCCAGAGTAGAGAAATACTTGCTTCAAAACAGTTGCTAAAATTGTTGTAAAGCTGTAAAGACTGACAAGTGGAGACTGAGATCCTCTAGCTAAGAGTATGCAAAATTCCCTTAGCTCCACAAGGAAGGAATATCATCAGGGCAGAACAGTGCTTTGGCTCATAAATTTAGGTTTTTCTGACTCCAACAACACAGGACTGCTTAGCACCAGTTATGGCAGTGACTGCAGGTCCCTTCAGGTCATGTTCTCGTACAGTGAATATGGAGAACTGAGCTGGAGCTCATGATGGAAAGATGGGGAGAATCTTTTTAGCAAGGCCTGCTGTGACAGGACAAGGAGTAATGGATTTAAACGAAAGAAGGATAGATTTAGACTGGATATAAGGAAGAAATATTTTACAATGAGGGTGGTGAAGCACAGGAACATGTTTCCCAGAGAGGTATTGGAGGCCCCATCCCTGGAAACATTCAAGGTCAGGTTGGACGGGGCTCTGAGCACCCTGATCCAGTTGAAGATGTCCCTGCTCACTGCAGGGGGCTTGGGCTAGATCATCTCTAGAGGTCCCTTCCAACCCAAACTATTCTGTGATTCTATGGTGCCTAACTGTTGTCTAGCAAGAGTGGCCCTTGGTAGAAAAAAATTAAGGGTTATGCCACAAGAATGATTAAACAGGTGGAATAAGACTGCAAAGCTAGTGAGGAATCGTCAAAGAATTTGGGTAAAGAAGAGGGAAAGCAGAAACCAGAGCTGAGCCATGCTATGAGCATGGGCAGGGAAACAAAGGGGGTGAAAGCTCCAAGGTGGCTGCAGACATGAAACCTCCCAGCATGCACAGAAGCACCGGTGTCCTGGAGGCAGCCTGCCACCTTCCAGTATCTCTGCCTTTTACTCCTCTCTCAGCTGATCTATTACATCATACACCACACCCATGGCAAACCTCATCTCCCTCATCACTACCTGCTTCCTCAAAGATCCACAAACCCACACCTCCAGACTGCATGCACAAGGTGAGCAAGAACTAAACCCTTCTACACCAAAGCAGTGGAAGAAAACAGCAAGATGCTGCCTTCATGGCCTCATGCTGCGTCAGGGGAGGTTTAGATTGGATAGTAGGAAAAATTTCGCCATGGAAAGGGTAGTCAAGCATTGGAACAGGCTGCCCAGAGAGGGGGTGGAGTCACCATCCCTGGAAGTGTTCAAAAAACGGGTAGGCGTGGCACTTTGGGACATGGTTTAGTGGGCATGGGGGTGTTGGGTTGATGGTTGGACTGATGATCTTAGAGATCCTTTCCAACCTTAATGATTCCTAGGTTTTACTTTCATTAAAAATAATCCAGCCACCAAGCCAGGAAACATGAAATTACTACTCTCCCCTGAATTGGTTTATTGGTGGCCTTGGTAGTGTAGGTTAATGGTTGGACTGGATGATCTTAAAGGTCTTTTCCAGGCTAAACGATTCAATGATTCTATGATTCATCTTGAATATAAACTCAAACCAACACAAATTTATTTGAAGCTGTGGCTATCAGAGCTACCTTCAGATGCATCTGTTTAGCAGGATGCATTTACCTCAGCAGCGGTAATGGTTGTTTGCACTTCACCGTATTTCCCGTTGGGAATTTAATGATTATTCTCAATATTCGCGTCATGTTGATTCATGCAAAGCACCAATCGCTCTGGCTTCTACTGAAGCACTTCAGTGTATGTTTGTCTTGGAGCACCTGAAAAGTACCTTGATATTTATGCAAAATACTTGGAAGTTTTTAAGGGTCTGTGCTGACTGTTACAGCTTGTGCTTGCAAAACGATGCTTTATGCACATGAACACACCACTTAAATACTTACTATGGTGACAGTTCTATCAAGACCATCCTTTACCCACCATGAAGATGGGCCTTTGAAATCAGCGCTTGTTTGTTTTTATCAAGCCACTATTTGAGCAATAATCTCTTGTCATACACAAAATGAGTCAAATTCTCTCATTCACTCTGGAGCAAATCCTGACTAACTCCATTGACTTGAGCACAATGACTTTGGATTCATATTGGCAAAACTGTGAACAGATTTGGGCCTCACACGCTATGAGAGATTGCTTGCTCTTTATATGCTTTATCGAAAGCAGCTTTTGAGTCTGGCATGGATGCCAAATTAATTATTCAAAGCAAAAGAGAGGGGTTTTTTCCACTACTATTTGGACTGTCTGCACACTGTTACACATTTTGTTATTCACAGATTATATAAAGAATTGCAGAATTAATAGTATCTTGCATTTTGAGACACTTCACAGACATGAATTAGGAAAGTTTCCTCCAAACTTACCGCTAGTAAACACAGAGAGCATTATCTTGAGCTCTGAAACACCATTTTTCTGTTAATATATAAATCCAACCCTGAATACTATCCCGTCTGTTTCCACAGGCAGAGTAGTTGTGGTTTGGAGTTTGTTTTACTTCATCAGCTATTGCAAAATCAACATTTCATTCTCGTGCACCGCAGGAAACCAAACTCGATTCATCTGGTGCTCCAGCTATCAGTTAAAAGTGCTTTTTCATTGGCACCACCAGAAAAACCATCTCAGTTCTTTGTTGGAACAGCAAAGTAGAATTAGCTTAGCAATCAACATCTTGTTATTCAAAATTAAATTGCGCTGGAGGAAAACTGTGCCTCAGGGGAGAGAAACATTTTTGAAAAAAACCTGTTCCATTTCTTTCATTATCTTTCAGAGACAGGGAGGGCCTGCCAGGACATGGGTGTCTCTGAATCACAACTGTGGACAACAACATTACTGTCCAATGGGAAGTGTAAAATGCAGCATGGGTAAAATATGATAAAGATTTTACCTGCAACATTGAGCAAGCAAAGTCTGCGGTAGAGTAATCTATCCGCAGAACGCAATTGGAAGTAACGCCCTGCTGTCTGTTACTTCATCCCAAGACCAGATTCAAGTAAGAGCCCCACTTTCTTCTAGTTGTCTAGGCAGCAGAACAACCAAGACCAAAGAAAGATGCTCTCTTTGCTGCCAGCTCTGACCCCTCCCCCAATGCCCAGGGAGCAGGAAGAGCAATTTCACCAACAATCATTTTTTTGTTGACCCCCCAGCATCCTTGATCTGGAGACATTGCAGGTGTTGGATGCTGGATGTGCCCTGACAGGTCATTTGTCCCAATTTGTTTCTGGGGTTCCCCAGAACCATTCAGCTAGGGTTCACTGTTCAGCCGAGTTGTTTTTGCAGAGAAAAACACACCGACAGTGACATGTTTTGAAACCACTTAGCCTGAGGCAGTGAATCCAGCAGGATCACGGTCAGGAGTCAACAGCTGGCAAAACCACCAGCAGGTGAGGACCAGATGATGCCACAAGCAGGGATGGTCAGCCCATGGTGGGCACACCATCTGCAAACAAGAGGGTGACACTGCACCCTTGGCAGGTATCGGCTGAGGAACCAGCACCTTTTGCTCCCAAGACCCAATTTCCAGCTGCATTTCAGGTTGATGTTTGGCATAAGCAGGGACTGATACCTGTCACAAGCTCATTACAAGTTATGAGTGTTACCTATATTTACATGCACATTGTTAGATGTCATTATGAATTAATCGTAACTCTCCAACTTAATAATTCATGGACAGTTACTACTATCCAAACAGCACCTTAAAAAAAATTAAAAAAAAAAAAAAAAATATAACCTATGGCCTTCCCACATCCTACCTCTTCCTTCTTTACAAATATCCCCTGATTAATACTTACAGCTCACAGAGGAAGTCTGATAGAAATACTACTATGATACAGACGTATAAAATGGAGGCCACCAAACTGATGTGGAAAAATACAACAGACCTGAACATTAGGGGGTGAAGTGCCGAAAAGACCAACAGTTTCCAACAGCCACATCCAGTTACAGCAATGATGAACAACTACTTTGTGACACATGTCCAGTGAGTCTTGTAGTGCATGTAAATTCATTAACAAAGCCACAATTATTATTTTCAGTCTGTTTTTAACTGTTGCCACTCAGGTGTTTGTGACATTGTGTTGCACAGCAGTGTCCAGCAAGGAAAAAAAAACCAAAGGCAGAATGGAAACCGCTCTGACAATGCCTGGGGCAATATCTGCACCCGCAAGGCACTGAGAACAAGTATTTGTTGGAGCAGCAATAGTCAGCCAAGAGGAGGCCTTAAGCAGACAAAAAGTATGTTACAAGCTTATCTGGAAGTAACATCCCAGTTGCATCTTCGACAGCTGACACAGAACCCCCCAGGAAATCATAGCATCTCAGCAGCGGTCAGAGGCTCTTGATACCAACCCTACTGCAAGTCTCTGCTTTCCTGGGGCTCAGATGGATAAGCCACCTCACCTGAAGCTGTGGGGATTGACCTAAGCTGCAATAAAAAACTGTTTTGCCCTGGTTCCCCCTCTGTGCTTAGTCCCTTATAGCTCAGTACGATTTTCTGCCCAGGCTTTCCATCCAGATGGAGGCAATTCTGCTGTTTTGGCCGACCAGTATTCAGCTACTCGTCCAAATACCCAGGGACAGGATGATAAACAGCTTCACAGAGAGCCCAGAAGATGTATATTTAGCGAACTATAAATGGGAACAAAACTCATGATCCTTAAAATACCAATGCAGCCCTGAAACTGGGAATTCGATGCACCAGTGGAGGGAATTGCTGTAGTTGTGAGCAAAAGCAGATCCTCAGTTTTCTTTCTGCAACCAGAGAATGAAAAACTACCCAGGCAAATCTTGGATTTTTCTAAAAACACAAGAATCTTGCTTCATTTCTTAAGGATTAAAAAAAAAGGAAAAGGAAAAAAAAAAAAGACAAACCTTCTTGAATTAGTCCAATGTAATCAAGTTCTAGTCCTGCATCCTCTAAAGGTCACCTTGCTCAGCAGGGACACCTTGCCCTCCACCTCAGATGTTACACATCATTAAATCCAGGCTGATGGGACAGACAGATTCAGGAGAACACATCTAGAATTGAATACATTAACCTGCATTTAACATCTGATTCTCAGGGAAATCCTGTTCCGTTTCTCTTCAGGAACTCTCAGATATTTTCTTTTAAAGTCCAAAACCGAAACATTCAGTCTAAAAAGTAGCCACAGACAATCAAGGATATAAAACTAAACTTGCCATTCCATTTGGATTTAAGTATTTTGGGTGTGAGGAGAGCAGCAAAGCTGGAACACTGCAGCCCTCATGGGTGTGGGTTTTACCGGCATCGGCCGGCACATCATCTGCACATCAGCTGCGCCATGTGTTTGGCAGCCTGGCACCTACTGCTATTCCTCGATGCCGTTTGTGGTGCTGCCAGCTGGGCTGAGGCATCCCAAATGGATCGTGTGTGCGTAACAAGGATGGCTTTTGCATATGCTTGGGGCTGCTGGCTCCTGCCCGGGGAGGGGGAGAGGTGTGGGGTACCCAAGCACTCACTCGCCCCAGCCCTGTGCCTGCACTTGCTGAGCACACACCTGCAAATGAAGGGAGACACCTGCAAGGGCCTAAACCTTCAGATAGCAGCAAGGGCTTGCTCTACAAGGTTTATTTTTACTCTCATCTGCTTTACGATACTGATTGTCCATACCAATGACCAGCAGCAGCCCTGCTGCAGGTCAACCGCCAACCATGGAGGTCAAAGACGAAGAGCCACTGTGCTTCCTTGCAAAGCCCCATCTGCAGCATTTTAACGACTCATTTCCAATTTGCAAGACCCCATTTCAGCATGACACCTCCAGGCGACTTTAACTCTCCAGTGGGACTACACAGGTAGTGGGGAGTGTCTAATAGCCAGGCCAAAGATTTTTCAGTGCCTACATAAAAATACTAGCAAGTGCTCCTGCAACGTAATCAACATTTTAAGATCACAATTAGTTTAGTATTTGCTTGTTCTGTCACACAAGCTGATAGTTCCTGGTTACACACTCATCTAACAAACTCTAAAAGTGATGTAAACTTTTCAAAATTCTTATTTCATGCAGTCATTTGTAACTGTGGAAAATGCTGAGATGCAAGCAGGTAAGATCCACCACATCTCCAAGGCAGGTGCAGCAGCACCTTCGCTCGGTAGCATGCTTTGCATGTCCCACTGGATCATAAGACATAAAATTGCCAGTGGTACAAAACTCTTCTCTGAATGTTTCATGCCTAAAACCAAAGCTCATTTTAGCAGTAAGGAGAAAAAAAAAAAAAAAAAAAAAAAGGTCATCTTCCAAAGAGGAGTCCTTGTTTCTTCTGATCTGGAATATTAATCAAAGCCTCAGTTTGGGAAGATCAGTGGGTGCAGGGTGCAAACGAGGTGATTTTGCAACGGATGATCATCTATCATAAAAGTATGTGATACATCTCTCCAGTGCTGTATATAGCACAGGGAGAGAGCTAGTGACCACACGGCACTTGCCCTCCTTCTTCATTCTGCTAAATTACATTAAACAGGACTTAGCAATCAACTCTGCGTGTCCTGAATGCTTTGTGTGAGTAACCCTTTGCCACAGTTGCTAAAGGAACATGATGTGATAAATGTAACACAATAATGGCGCACATCAAAAGAAATGATGAGCAGCTTGTATATCTGTTTACAAATCAACAGTGGCCATTTCCCTCCTCCCATCACCATTTGAGACAATGTGTTAAGAAAAACATGCATTTCTTGAGTAGCTTTCCTCATTTTATAATTATTATCAGCACTGCCAAGATCACTAGAGTCCAGCTTCACCCCTTTTTGCAATACGGACAAACCAGCAGCGTTTCATACAAAGTGCTCAGCATCTGTCCCTGGAAGAGATGACTGCAGCCTCAAAGTGCTGCATCTCCTGGGAGCTAATCCAAGCTTTGCTCCCCTGCATGGGAGTGTACATTTCCCATGGAACTCCATAGTGTCTTTATCATCACGAGTCATCTAAGCTCTCCTAGCCATGTCCTGTCATGCAGACCTGCCATTTAAGAGACTGCATGTATGGAAGTGCCTTATTCTTCTTCCTCTGTGAAACAGTCCTGGGAACCTTGGCCCTGGAGATGGTGTCCAAGTGAGCATAGTGCAGCAGGTCTGACTACACGCTACAGAAAAACTTCCAAGAGACAAGGAAAACCCACTAGAGGATTTGTTTCCCTTTAAAGGGAAGATACCCACTTCTTACTATCCAGATCTGAAACTCAGCAGGAAAAAAAAGAGGGGAGAAAAGAAAAAAAAAGAGGATTTTATCATCAATAGGACCCCCAAAAGATTGTTTTCCTCTGAAATGAGATATGCCTCTTGGTGAGCTACAGCTATGCAAAGAGGGAAGCCCCAAGATCTCCTGAGTCAGCAGCACTTTACCATGACACAGTACAGGAGGGAGCTTTCCACCATCTGCCACAAGCCCATGGGTGTCTCAGGGCTGGAGTCACCAAGCCAGCAGCTACCAGCTCAGCCAGATGGAAGACTCAGTTAATGGCATAAAAGCAAGTTTGGAGAAGGAAACACTTTCTTTCTTCCTACCAACCCAGAGATATCCATGGCTTTGGCAGAAGGGACCTAGAAAACAGATAGTGACACTTGGGCCCTTCCTTCATGGTTCTCTGACCCCAAACCTGAGCAGAAGGTTAAATAACTGTGCCAGCCTCCCTCTTCCCTATCACAGACAAGATTCAAGATACAAAGAGAAAGGTATGGAGAAAGAAAGAGATTGAGTTCCTGCAAAGGGCTGGTGTCAGGTCTTGGACATCCGCTCTGAACCTCAGGTAGCTGGTGCCTATAGAAGCTTTAATGATGGTTTAGGCAGCCAGGGTGCTATATGACCAGTCTCCAGATACTTACTGCACTTCAAATCTACTGATTCCACCAATTAAGTTTACATTACACAGTGTGCCCTGTTTGCACTATTATTGGCAATTCAAGATCATAGAATGGTTTGGGTTGGAAAGGACCATTAAAGATCAACTATTCCAACACCACCCTTGTAGTAAAAAATTTCCTCCTTATGTCCAATCTAAACCTGCTGTCTTTCAGTTTAAAACCATTGCCCCTTGCCATGTCACTACAGGCCTTGGTAAAAAGTCTCTCTCCACCTTTCTTATAAGCCCCCTTTAAGTATTGAAAGGCTGCAATAAGGTCTCCCCAGAGCCTTACATACTGTACTGTAGAAGTAACTTTGAAAATACTTACTAATAAATAACTAATCTCATTAACACCAGGATCACAGGAATGGACAACAGCTGCAATTTAGTTAAAAATGCCAGCTATCTCTGTTATAATTTTCTCAGATACACTATCACCCCGTCACTTGATATCTGTTGTTTTCCTGTCCCCAGGAGCTGGATTTGCCTTGTTCTTCAGTCATCAATCGAATGTGATGGGGGATCCCTTCTCCTGTTTGCTAATACAATAAGATAAAGAGGACATCACATGACACAAGCACCATCGACTCCCTGCTTATAAAACATTTACAACATCTCTCTTTTCCTTTTACAGCAAAAGGAATCACAGTTTGTGAACTGAAATATATCTCTACTGAATATTCACCAGTACCAAAGGCAGCTGACATCCCCAAAGGTGCTGGGAGACTTTTTGCAGAGGTTACACATTTCTCAAGAGCCTGACCAACAACAGTCACTTCACTCAATGGTCCTTTGGAAGAAAAGCAGTGGTGGCCTCTGGCTAAGTCACACCAAAAAAATCTGCTGTTTTGAATCAAAATAGGAAGAGCAGCAGCACAGTGCATGGCAGAGGGAATAGCTGAAACTCAAGCAAGAGGACAGGGCAGTTAGAGTTTGCTCCTGAGCTTTTGCTTTTTAGTGCCCAATGGCCCAGTAGCAGGTTTTCAGTGGTGGAAAACCTCAGTGGTTCATTGATTGCATATGTCTTACCCAACATCCTTCTCTCCCTTGCCCTCTCTTTCTTCTTTCACATACGTGTGCACTCACTTCCATAAATATCTGGAAATTGAGGGTGCAAAATACTGAGACACAGCTCAAGAAGGAGAGTCCACAATCCAAGGGAGCAACCAGTGGTTCACCCTTGGGACTTTTGGCCACGTGATGAGTTTCTTGGAGGTCCTGGGGCTGTCATGGTAGTAAGTGTTGCAAGTTTTGGACCAAGTTTTTTAATTTCTGATAGGGACTGTAAGGATCAAGCCCCTGCTGAATTCATTCCCCAATGTTTCAGCCACAAGCTATTACCTTCCCTGCAGAAACTGTGGTCTTCTGCTTAGTTTCTCAACAAAGAGATTATTACAAACATTTGCTGGAACTTCTCCTTTTGAAGTGTAACAGTTATTGTTCTGCTACTACACAAAAATTGTGGTATGAGGGGAGACAACCTCTCTCCCCCTAAAGAGCCATCACAAACAAAGTAGGTTATGTGCATGGCCTATATACAGTGTGTATGGGAGAGCCTCCCTTCTCCTGCATTAGAGCAGTTGAATAATTTTTCTTTTCCCAGTACAGCCATATAGCACCATTACAGATGTCATAAGTCATAGTTAACCTCTAACCACACCTCAAGCGTGAGACGCTTTACAAGATTCCTTAGGCATGCTCGGTTCTCTAAATTGCCACATACAAGATGTGTTATTACTCTAATTAACTGATGGGGAAACCACAGTGCTGAGAGGTTAAGTGTCTTGCCCCAGTCACGCTGAGATCCAGTTGCACAGGTGGCCAGTGTCACCCCTCAGCAGTCCATTACCTCTTTGCTGCCCACCTCTCTGATAAGGAGATAACCTCGCTGTGCTTGAGAGCATCCTCCTACATATCAAGGAGGTTTTTTTTAATCATGGAGCTACACCACAGGTCTTTGGGGCTCGCCTTGCAGTTTCCTCACTTCTCTGCCACAGCACTGCAGGTTTGCTGGGGATAGGATTACTAGCTGCCACCCAACAGATAAAATGCTAAAGCACAGTCTTTTCCCACAAGCTGTCTAGATATTGCCAGGCTGATGGTCACAATCCTTCTCCAGACCATGGCCTTCTAATGAAACTGAGTGCATCATAGAATCATAGAATGCTCTGGGTGGGAAGGGACCTTTAGAGCCCACCCAGCCCAACCCCCCTGCAGGGAGCAGGGACAGCTTTAACCAGAGCAGGGTGCTCAGAGCCCCGTCCAACCTGACCTGGGAGGTTGCCAGGGATGGGGCATCTCCCACCTCTCTGGGCAACCTGTGCCAGTGCTTCACCACCCTCACTGTAAAAAATTTCTTTCTAATGTCTATTCTAAATCTATTCTTCTTTAGTTTAAATCCATTATTCCTTGTCCTGTCACAACAGGCCTTGCTAAAAAGATTCTCCCCATCTTTCCTGTAGGCCGACTTTAAGTATTGGAAGGTCGCAATAAGGTCTCCCCGCAGCCTTCTCTTCTCCAGGCTGAACAATCCCAACTCTCTCAGCCTGGCCTCACAGGAGAGGTGCTCCAGCCCTCGGATCATTTTGGTGGCCCTCCTCTGGACCCGCTCCAACAGGTCCATGTCCTTCTTGTGCTGAGGGCCCCAGAGCTGGACGCAGTACTCCAGGTGAGGTCTCACCAGAGCAGAGCAGAGGGGCAGAATCACCTCCCTCAACCTGCTGCCCACGATTCTTTTGATGCAGTCCAGGATACGGTTGGCTTTCTGGGCTGTAAGCGCACATTGCCGGCTCATGTCCAGCTTTTCATCCCCCAGTACCCCCAAGTCCTTCTCCGCAGGGCTGCTCTCAATCTCTTCATCCCCCAACCTGTACTGATATCGGAGGTTGCCCCGTCCCAGGGGCAGGACCTTGCCCTTGGCCTTGTTGAACCTCATGAGGTTCACACAGGCCCACCTCTCATCTAAAACCTAGAGTCACTGCACAGCTCAGAATGCATTGAACTAAAGTACCCTGTGCATATAAAACAAGTGGATTATTTATTATTAAGGTTTAGAGACAACTAGCAATATTTCCACAGCCTATTTGGTTGCTTACAACAGCCAGAGAGATGGTGTGCTGGACCTCCTGCTTCTACATCAATCCTAAGCATCCCACTGCCTGCTCATCTGATTGCTGAAATCACCAGCATGCTCCTGCTGCATATGCTTGAGCAGGACTGTGCATCTTTGCTATGTATCCTGCTTACACCAGGGGAGTTACCAGAGAATACCAGGTTGGAATGGACCTCAAGGATCATCTGGTCCAACCTTTCTTGGCAGAAGTATGATCTAGACAAGATGGCCCAGCACCCTGTCCAGCTGAATCTTAAAAGTGTCCAATGTTGGGGAATCTACCATTTCCCTGGGGAGATTGTTCTCATTGTGAAAAATTTTCCTCTTGTGTCCAATCAGAATCTCCCCAGGAGTAACTTGTACCCATTACCCCTCGTCTTTTCCATGTGACTCCTCGTAAAAAAGGAGTCTCCATCTTCTTCGTAGCTACCCTTTAAATACTGGAACATGGTGCTAAGGTCTCCCCAAAGCCTTCTTTTCTAAAGGCTGAACAAAGCCAGTTCTCTCAGCCTTTCCTCATATGGCAGGCTTCCCAGTCCTTGGATCATCTTTGTGGCCCTTCTCTGGACCCTCTCCAGCCTGTCCACATCTGATAATTGCAGCTCCTGAATGGCACCACAATGCAAACATTAATTAGGGGAATGTAATTACAGCAGTACCATGCACAGGGCAAAGTGACTTCATAAACTGAAAAGCTAATACAGACACAATCTGTCAGTGCCACCTCACACAGTAAAAATTCTTATTTGATTAGAAATATTCCCCGCATAGGAAAGACAAGTGCCTGCCCCCCAGGAAGGGTCCCGAGATGGGCATCTGCAGGGCCAACAGCATAACTGCCTGCTCAAGAGGGGAGATGAGAAACGATGGATCTGACCTTTTTTTTTGTTGTACTCATCTTCTGTTGCATTGGAGGAGTCCGAATGATAGTCCCGAAGCTCCTGTTCGTACATCTCCAAAAAATTCTCATCCGTCTTTCCTTTCTTGGACTTGTCACCTTTTTTCTTCTTCTTTTCTTTGCCTTTTTTCTTCTTTTTCTTTCTGCACTCATAGTCATCCTCATCCTCACTGCTATAGTCTCTTCGCTTGTTTTTTTTCTTTTTCTTTTTCTTCACTTCCCCATCATTCTCTGAGTCCTTGGACCTTGATTTCTTTTTGCTTTTTTTCTCCTGGCTTTCATCTTCCCCATCTTCCTCAACTACCTCCTCAACTACCTCTTCCACTGCCTCCTCTTCCTCCTCTTCTACTTTGTTCTTTTTGGTCTTTTCTTTCATGTCATTGTTTTTCACCCCTACCCTTTTAACAATGCTCTATGATTCTCTTAACCTGACTTCTACTACCTACCCTGGCTCCTTTACCAATTGCCAAAGTCCTTTTAGTCCTCCTCTTCCTGCCTAGGGCTGGGCTGCCCTCATTTCGCAGTGTCCTTCCTCCTCCCCGGCTCAGTGTAGGTATGTCCTGGAGTCCCTTGTCCTTCTCAGCCCACGGGTGCCAACAGCTCACCTCCTTCTGACTCTTCCTGCCTTCCTTCACCTCCTTGACTGAGGCATCTTCCTCTCTCTTTTGTCTCTCCTGGTCTTCGGGTTTTCTCCTTTTCGTTATTATTATTTATTCATTGGTCTGTGCTGAGAACTTTCTCTTTTTTTCAAAGCTGCCTCAGCTCAGGGTCAGTTGACAATCTAGGTCTACAGTATCAGGATGTGCCAATCAAAGTTGTAGCTCCCTGGAAAAATCGGTCAGATGAGGGCACATGGTCAAGTTGCTTCTTGTCCTTCACATGCCAGCTCAGGACAGGATAAAACAGAGGCATTTGTCCTCCTCATAACATGTAGCAGCTTCAGAAACCTCATGAAAAATTACTTAGTGCTATCCAGTCATGTGGTTATAAGACAGATGGGCAGGTGAAAAAGGAGACCCACCAAGCAACCATATCGTGCTGGTCTGCATTTCCTCTCCATTATTCATGGTATCAGGATCGCCTTACTGATAACAAAGGTCTCAACTTTACGTGGATTTTTTTTTTCTTTTTTTTTTTTTTTTTGGACCAGCCAGGCTAGTGACCAGGAAAAACAAACACCTCCAGGACCTCTGTCTGGAGACCTTCAGCATCAGCAACACACTCCTGCATCCAGCTCCTCCAGCCCCCAGTTACTGTGCTGCACCTCCAACCAAATGAAAAATCAACACTCAGTAAATAAATACAACAGTCAGAAGACGACACTGAATGCACTTTACACAAGGTGCCCTTATAACAGCCCATCTTGGCCAACCAAAGAGAAATAAAACTTAGATTAATAACTGAGCACAAGCACAAATATACCAATCTGACAGCTCTAATGGGCAAATATTGAGGCGAGGGAGGTGGAGGATGGGAAAAATAAATGAAGTAACAGCATAGTTGGAAGGACACCACAGCATGAATCATGCCCAGCACCCAGCTTGTGCCCAGGGATGTCAGCATGGGGCTCACCTAACATCTAGTACATTCAACAGCGGTTTCAATCCCATGCCCAGACGTAGATATGCCAGCAGGAGATAGGAAGGGATTGAGGGTCCTTCGATCTCTCTCTTCCCACCTGAGCCACCAGCGCAAGCCGTGGTCGAAGCTCCATGACTGTAAGTGTACAGCCCCAACTGCTCAGCCTGGGTTGGCATCCAGCCCTGCAGAGGCTCTGGCAGGCTCTCGTGGCAGGTAAGGGAAGGACAAACACCATGAGACTGGGCTAATCTCAGCTGCAGTCAGGAGCAGATGATTTAAAGTCTGACTGCGAAGAGGAAGAGAAAAGAAGAAAAATGATTTCTTTGTATTCAAAGGTGTTGTTATGGGTTGTCACAGAAAATGAAGTTTAATTAAAAATTGTGATATGGAAAACCATACTGAATTTTTCTGGTGTAGCTCAAGCGCACGTAAACCAAGCAGGGCGCTCTGCCTGGCACTAAATCACACTAATGGAAGAAACAAGAGCTGAATTTATGGCAGGGCTGTAGGCTGATGATACAGAGCCTTCTGCTACCACCCACCCTGCCTGTGGGATAACTCGGCCCACAGCTTCCTCAAATGATGAATTAAGTGCAATTTGCTTGATGGTATGCTGCCCAAGTTAATGATACTGGAAGTATTGGTAAGTCAGGGGGTTTGGCCATGCTAAGTCTTTAATGCACATGATTTAAAATTCTTCCTAGATAAACTTGGGGGTTTCCAGCAGCCAGTCTGGAAGGGGGGATGGCATCAGCGGCAGGTCATCAGGAACACGAGGGACAGATGTTTCGACAGCAGGATGTGCAGCGGCATTGCCCCAGGCAGGAGCAGACAGGGAGCACCAGGCCCAGAGGATTCAGGGTTGGTAAGGGTCTGTCCCACCCTCCTTAGCAGGTGTTTGGCACCAGTCTCCAACAATTTCATGTGAATAATAATTTTAAAAAAGCACTGTATTTTTTACGGTCTCGGTTGCTGAATGGAAATCTTTCTATTAAGTATCATAAAGTAAATTATTCAGGGACAGCTTCCAAGTAGGTTACAGCACAGGTTCAGGATGAAACACAAGAATGGCTTTTCCAAGGTCTTAAAATCATAAAGAAAAAAAATAATCACTGTCCTTCTTTACGATACAGCTCTCACTTGCCAAAATCCTGGGACATCAGCACCACAAGACCTGCACTGTGCCTGAAATCCCCTGTTTACTTTTAGGCCTTTATTTTCTGGAAAGCAGCAGAAAGGCACATAGCACATCTCTGCATGGCACTTCTGGGAGCCAGCACGGGACGGTTGGCTCAGCAGGCACTGGGGGCACACTGCTCCGAAGGGATCCATCCAGGCACGTGGATGTTGCCAGCCCGGAAGAGCTTGGGGATCCTGCAGAGATATTTGCTGATGCAGCACATTTTCTCAGACAGATTCTTTGCAGTGAGCTACATTCATAACTGTTGCCCTTCCCCACTCTGGGAGAGCCATCAGTCTGCAGCAGAAATTGCAGGCACAAACATTTCAGCTTGAAGCTGGGAGCTGGATTTAGGTTTCGGCTGTAGAAAAGCCAGCCCTTTCCTCCAAAAAACAATTCCCACAGAACAGAACAAACACACACCTTCAGAAAAAGAAAAAATCATGGGATCTCTCAGAAAAGCAAAGCTCATCTTTGTTATGCTTTCACAAGGTAAACACTTCATCACACCGAGTCCCTGACTGAGTTCTGCTGCTCTGAACGGCTCCAGCTCTATGCAGCAAAATGCTGACAGCATCAACATCTAAGGCCAAAAGGCAGCATTACAATTACTCAGGACAAGTCATCCAGTGCAAGGTTGGTCCCTTCTGGTCCAAAATTAGTTTTCCTAATATCTGCTTACCCCCACCCCCGTAGTAAGTCACCTGCCTTTGACAGCAGATGGGATAGAAGAAATGCCTTTCCGCCCCGCCCCGCACCGAGAGATTCAGTTTTACGATGCTCAGGGCACCTCTGGAAGCAGCGTCAGGCTGATGCAGCCCCAGCGAGGGCTGAGGCCGTGCACCGGTCCCAGCTACGCTCGCAGAGATACCCCAGTTAATGAGTCACGTGTCAGGAAGAAACATCAGAGGCACTGAAGGCACCGAAGGCACCGGTGGGACACCACGGTAGCTGCCCCAGTGAGAACCACCCCTCTGAGCTACCTTGCACTTCACTTTCTCCCAGTGCAGCAGCACAGGACCTCAGGTATAAGCCAAAAAAAAAAAAAAAAAATCACTCCTATCCAACGGGCTAAAGTGACAGGGGAGACGAGATACTTACCATGTCTCATTCAAACTTCGCTCCGTACACTTCCTTCGTCTGTTGTTCTAATTAAAAAGAAATGTGCCGAGAACACTCCAGCGCGCTTTTGTTCTTTTCGTGAATAACAGCTGGGAGAAGAACAATGGGGTTTATTGGTGCATAAAGAACTACCGGGAAAGCAACCAAGCTATTGGTGAGAACCATTAGTTAAAACTGTCAACAGTATTTATATGGGTCTGTATTCTTATCCTGCATTCAGCAAGAGATTCCCCAAAATCCTCCCTCCCAAAAAGACTTGGGCCTGAACCCACCAGAGCACCTTGAGCCCAGAGTGACTTCTTGAATTATAACGGATTTGGTGGAGTACAAGAGGTCAGAATTTGGCTCTTTGAGGTCCTAACTCACCTGTAACCTTTTTTTCCTGGGCTGCTAAAAGCTGTACAATGCTTGACCTGGAATTATCCCATTAATAATAGCAATGGGATTATTATTAATAATTATTAGGTAGATATCAGGCAAGGCATGAACACACCTTTTCTTCAGTTCATTCCCTTCTATCCCTTTCCTCTTTTGCACTTACTACCATGAATTCCAGATGTCCTGTACCCAGGCATGATGCAACACAGCTGACATATCCCAAAGAAACATTTGTTCTAGTCTCCTTCCCAAGGAGGATGCAGTGAAGCCTCTTGTCAGGAGAGGTTATTTTTCAATACATGCTGCTCTGCACTTCTGGCTAGAGAAATCTGTAATCCTCATTGCACAGTCTGGGGGCAATTTAAAGAAAAAAAATTGGTGTCTGCATTCCTGGTATGTATTTGGATGCTCTTCTGGTGACCAACACACCCCATGGAGATGAGGGTAAAGAAACTGGCTGTCAAGGACAGACAGCAAGACATAGGCAAAGCAGTTTTCCAGATGTTTTATGAACCAGGTGTTTGAGTCTGCCTCTCCTACTGCTCCTGTGGGGCTCAGGTTGGGGTATAATCCAGAAAAAAAAGGGCATCCTTGAACTCCAGCTGAATTACCACAGGTAGCAGAGCTTCAGGGGGCTTTGAAGCACGCGATGCTCTGCCCAGGGCACCTGCCAGCCCCTGGGGCACAGCAGGGCAGGCAGGGTTGGCAGCCACTGCCTCAGCTTTAGTATTGCAGGATTTCATTTTTTTTCTATGCGTATACTTGGCAGTAGGGCAGGATCTACCCCCATCTCTGAACAGTTTCTTGAAAATACTCCCTGCAGCCCAGCACGCCATATAGTTACGATATATGTATACACACAGTCCATCTCGTTCAGAAAATAAATGTATTTAATGCCACAGAAATAAATACCAAAGGATTCCTTTAATGGGCCCATTTCGTTTCTCTCCCATGTACATGAGTAACGCACAAGATTACACCAGGCTGGGCAGAGGAGGTGCTGGGGGAGCCGCTTGCCAGTGTTGCAGCAGCAGTCATTACAGATTTAATCAGACCTCACGGTGCCTACTAAGAGCTTTTGCTTTTTCTTCCAGCTCCGGTTGACTACTCATTACTTTTTTTTTTTTATTTTTTTTAACGCAAATAACAAAATCTGCATCTGCACTGCAATCCCATCAGCCCAAGAGCTCAGCAAGAGGCGGTTGGGGATACTGGGATACAGAGTCCGATCCATCTCAAAGACAGGCTGGAAAGGTTTTAATATGTCCATGGGCTCCAGTGGGAGCTCACTGCCTTCAAGTGTATGGGCATGAGGGCCTCTGCTGGTAAAATGGGGTTTAGCCAAGAGAAATATTTCCTTAGCAAATGCTATCAGAGATGCTAAGTGTCCCACAAGGAGATGAGCAGCAGTCCCTGGTCCCCAGGAGCTGCAGGAGTCCATCAGCAGGGACACACTCATAGACCCCGAGCCTTCAAAAGCCTCAAAACAGCAGCTCCTGTAAGCATCTCAAACTCAGGACTGGGGAAACTGCTTTACTCAAGCTCGTAAGAAAAAGTCTTGAAAACAAGAATAAAGCACGAGGTCTCTTAACAGAATTTGCCCTTTTTTATACCAGCTCTTTCAAGAACAGATGATTGAAGTTGGGGGCCTTAAATCCATGTCAAGATAGGGATTTGTGTGACTCTTCCACAACGCAGAAGGAAGTCTCTGCTATTGCCTGAACAAGCAGGCACCAGAGCACAGACCCCACCAGCATCCTTGGCACCTCCCGGAGCTCACCTGCACCTCCTAGGACACAGCCACGCAGGCATTAAACATCACTTACCCACTTTCAGGTGCCAGAGGAGCTGCAGAAGCACACAGCTCAACGTAGGTTCAACACCCAAGCATCTCCCAGAGGTTTTTACCCTGCTGACACTTCTGATTGAAATAAGGAGGTGCTGGGAGAGTGCGATGCCCTCGTCTACTTTTCCCTGGGGCTGTGGTACCTCTGATTTGACAGCTCTTGTCCGACATGTAGGATCTGATCTGAGTACCCACAGCTTGCAACTTATGCGCACAGTAATCCATTAAGGTTTATTCACAGCCATGAGTTGTTTTAAAAGCCACAAGCCTGGGAAGAAACAGCATCTTAATGCTGCAAGGATAAAACAGAGCCCTTACAAGAACAAGTGTGTAAGGGTGGTGAAAGAGGTGCTCTTCTTTTTTATCAATTCACAAGGTTTAAGCAGTGCTAAGAATTAATTAGTGACAATTAAAAATAGATTGAACTGTGATTACAGCTGTGATTCTGTGTCTTTAGAAAGTCAAGCTGAGCCTACGTGTACTGAGCAAATACAAGAAGCTTGCAAAATCTCTGTCTGCAGCTTTTTGCATAAACAGAGGGGTCTCAAAGCTGAGAAGTCCACCTCTGTCACCAAAGGAGCTGTGCAACATGGGTTGGGAAAGAACATAAAGAGAAAGGAGTTTTGCAACAGCAGAAAACAGGAAAGGAGCTGACTGCATTTTCGCCTGCTTCTCCAACTGCCTTTTCACAAAGCGATACAAAAATAAGACCCAAAGAGATCAGGAATTTCAAGTGTATATAGATGCATAAGGGACTAGACTATCAGTTAAACAAATTAAAGGACATTATTTCTGCTTAAACCAGCTGCACAGCCAGCCCTGATTAAGGCATTAGCTATAATCACTAGTATTGCATGTGGTTTGCTATTGAAGAGACTTTTTCCTTAAAGGCTAACAGTTTGAGCCTTGCTGATTCCAAGAGAATGAGCGATTCAGCCCCAGGACTGTAATTCATCTATTCCTTTTGATCATAACATACATTAGCCCAACCACCAAAAGTGGGAAGAGGGATTCAGAGCACCAGCCACTTCTGTACCAAGTACTAAGCATCCCCACAGATGGTGAGGCTCCTTCATCATCTTGTACGGGAGTTATTTTAAGTTTCGCCCAGGAGGGATCAATCTACCTCCTTCCATCCTAAAACTTTCTGACATATATGTTCTGCCAGAAGGCTACAAAATCCAGTGTTTCTTAAAAAAACTGTGACTCACATCAGCTTAAAGTATTTCAAAGGACACTGTTCTTTCCCCCCAATGAAGAACACCACAGATCACAATGAGAGGCAGCAGCAGAAGTGACTAAGCAGCAGGGATATGAGGAGGAAAGCAGCTATCTTCAGGCACTGCAGCAGGGGTAAAGAACCAAAAGGGTTCAGTTCTGCAAGGTATTGAGCATGGTGAGATTTAAAGCATGAGTAGAAACTCCAAAGTCAATGAGATCAATGCATGCTTGAAGCCCCACCTGAATCGGAGCAGATCCAAGCAAACCCGAGAGCTTTGCTCCCATCCCGGTGGCACAGAACACGTCACCGCTGCCTGCATCCACGTGCCTGCTTCTCCCTGTGGAGGCCAAGTGCAGCTCTGCTTGTTCCCTGCCCAGCTCCCAGCCTCCACGGCTCAAGAAAAGAGCTGTAGCACCAGGTCCTACATTCACTCAGCTTCTCCCTTGCCAAGGCACAGGGAAGGCTCAGGAGTGGGAATGTGAGCCCCTATCAAGTCATCCCATACCACCCTGATGACCTACTGATTGCGGCCAAGGCCAGGCACCACCCCAGCCCCATGTCCCCAACACTCCAAGCTTCCCCCTTCTCACTTCAGTACCATCTTCAGCAAGGACAGATGGACACCACAACCAACCCAGCACCCATTGCCCCAGCCCTGATGTTCTGCATCCCCAGCTCAGTCCCTTTCTCTCCATCCAGAAGAACCAAAGCCATCTCTGATCACCAAGGTGCATGAATTTCACACCTCTCCCCAGCTAGGTTTATAAGTCCATACCCATCTGTACATATGGCTGCCACTTACACTGGGGAGAGGAGATTTAAAGAGAAAAAAGGGGTTTAGGGGTGTCAGATCCACACTCTCCTGCTAATTGCTACCAAAGGACCAGGCTGTATTTCCACCCATCTTCTAGATGCATCATGAGCAGCACATCTTTGCTACATTGGCTCATCATCTGCAGATATAATCATCTTTTTCATTCACCTGGCTGCTCCTGCAACTAGTTCTTTCCCTGAAAAGTGCTATAAAACAAGTTACAAGGCAAAGGGCATGTTTAGGGAGCACTGAGGTGGACAAGTCTTCTGCAAATCATTTCACTTGAACTTGCCTTCTCTTTTAAAGACTGGAGGAGGACCCAAGAGCAAACGGTGACTCCACTGTGTAGCAGAATTAGCCTAAGATGCCCCAAAAAGAGGATTTCAAGGTTGGCTATGAGAAACAATAAGGTCAGGAGGGAAGAAATATCAACTGTCTGCTGTCCTCACTGGGGCAGAGGTTGCTCATAGTGGACTAGAGACTGAAGCAGAAGAGAAGACGGGGGAGAGAGAAGGAATACGCATTTTCCACCTCTACTTCACTGAGTATCTCTCACTTTCCCACATCCCCAGTCAGCATTTCCCTGGGAAACGGAGCCTCATGCACAAGCCGACAGGACATCGTGGGGCAGAGCCAACAGCAGAGGGACCAACCTGCTCCCACGTGTGCAAACACCCTGCTCACTGGCAGGCCAAGGAAAGATATTCTCCCATGGATTAAGAATAAAAACACCTCCTCTTTTGAACAACATATTAATTAATGGCATTCATTAGGGAGCTAGCCAGGAAACTAGGTAATTTAATTTCTCAAGTATACAATGTCAGGAAAGATAATGGGCCAAAAGCCAGTGCTGCCAACAAGGTGAAACCTCTTTAATTTATTATGTGAGAGGTGGGGAAGTCAAGCATGAACATCCGAGTGTCACTAGAGAAACCAGATACACTGAGCAAGTACTAAATTATCCAAATGAGTCCATTATATCTATTGCTGTCACGCACCGCCTGAAGATGGGAAAAGTCTCCCAGCTCACCAGTGATGCCATGGGCCAGCGCTCTCCTGCAGGTGAGAAGTTTTGCTGGGCTAGACACCACACAGAGCGAGGCAATAATTGTAGAGAGACAAAGAAAACCATACCAGCCAGCAATTTTCCGTGGGAAATCACGAGCAAATAAAAATTCAAATAATATTCCTCTAAAAGATGTTGATGCCCATGAAACACTGATTTAACCAAGAGCTACAAAAATGGTTTTAATTCCCCAGGCTATTTTGCAGCAATAAATACACAGGGAGGCTGTCAGTTGTCCCTGCCAAGAGATGCCCCATCTGGGCTGAGTTTGGGGAAACAATGGAAAAATCAGGCCAGGTGACTTTGTTGCCATCATCTACATAAAAAGTGATGGAAACAATCAAGTTTAGTTATTTTGCTGTGCATCTCTGGTTTTCTTCCAAACATATCAGAGAACTTAAACCACAAATCAATCCTTACAGCAAGTAGACAAGCCAGAAAGCTCTGCCACCCTCTGAACAGGTAACTGGGGGCTTGGAGAGATACTGGATTTATTACAGCACTTGCCCAAGCTGATTTAGCAAAGCAGGGCTAGAGATATGAGCAAAGGAGCCCAATCTCACCACCTTCCTCCGTGCAAGAGTTGAATGTTTGCACCTCGGGCTGACGTAGCCTTCCCTTTCTGGGGACCAGGCAGGTGACACCAAAGCACCAGATTCAGCAGAGGGAGGCACCTGCTCAGAGCTAGGAGGTTCATTTTGACTTAGCAAGGCATGGGCTCAGCTCCAGCAGTGCTTTATGGGAAGAGTTGTTTTTTTGTTTTTGTTTTTGTTTTTTTTTTACATTTTATTTATTATAAAATATAAACCTAAAAATGGCAAGAGACTACCAGCACAATCAGTCTAGGTCACCACGACTCTTTAAAAAGACTTGAGGCTCTGGGGGAGAAAAAACCCCCACTGCCCACCCCCAATTTCATAAGGTGTAAGAACAGTATACCTACACCTACACCCATCTACTGGTTCCCAGCCCACCCTGAGGGGTCCAAGACAATGTTCTCACGGTGCTCACAGCACATCCTGCAGTGGTCAGTGGAAGCGAGAATGCCTCAAAACAAGCAAGTACAGGGCAGTTCCCACTCCTTTCCCATCCCTAGAGAAACATAACCACTTCCGCTCCCCCCCCCCCCCCCCCCTTAAAGACCAACCATGTTAGTACATAATTTTTTTTGTAATTAACAACATAACATTACATCATTAAATTCTTCTAATTCATAAAAAGGACTGCACTATAACACTATATCCACCAGGGGAAATATATTCTTTCATTTATGACAGGTTTGAAATTACTTTTGGATACATCTAACCCCTTTAAAATTGGAATTCAAGCAATTTCACCGAAACCCTGTTTGGTTTTTATATTCAGGAACAGAAACCCTATTCAGTACATACCTCCAAGGAAAAACGTTACCGTTACCCAAAACGGCATTAAGATTTAATACAAACAACACGGTAATTCAGCCTTTTAAAATTCAATAATGGCTCCTCTGATTTGACACACAGTGAAGCTGATTGCAGAACTACCATTAACTTCAGTGATTTGGCTGCAAGCTTCCTGACAAATTCAAAATTACATCCAAATCACACAACATCATTTATTATGATGTAAGCTATTATACAGTAAATTAAAATCAAAGCTAACAGATGTTTCTACAGCTCTGTTTACTTAAAAGTTACACAACTAAAGAACACCATTTTTAATTTTTTATTTGAACCTATGCACAGGCTACCAAATCTAAGTACGTTTAATATTTAATGCAAACAGTATAATCCCTACAAGAATTTAGCGCTGCCAGTAAAGCCAGTACCACTGTTGACATTAGATAGCAGGAGTACGTGTTTGCAGAGTTCAGACCCATAACGCAGGTAATGACAGTAAATATGCAGACCCCAACGCTTGTCCTCCGACTTCAACAGAGTTAAGCTTCCAAGAGGCAAGCCAGGATTTCTCTATCAGATCCATGTATCAGAGACCAGAAGAGCAGCAATGATTAAGACCTGTAGCACACGGCTTGTTGTTGAATTTGGGGACATTTGCAGCAAACGTGTCAATTCTGTAAGCTACCTTCACCTCCCTCGCTAAAAGATAAGGATCTAATTCAATAAACCCAGAAGGGCTCAAACACAGCGTCTGAAGAGCTGAGCCAAATTGGTTCTGCAACGGTCATTGATTTCCTCTCCTGCACGCCCACAGCCTCCTCGAAGCCTGCGCAGGGCTGCCGAAATATCACTCAGCATCCCTGTGCGGCCTCTGACCCTCCTGCCCTGGGGGGTGGAGAAGCTGCGTGGCCCAGCTGTGCCTGTGCACATACGTGGGCAGAAATTTCCTGGCAGCAATGCCCAGGCACACCTGCGTTTTATACCTTAAATACCTTCCTGCGCTGCAAATGTTGTTTTACCTTTTTAAGACTGTCATTAGCAACATAATCAGCACCAGAGAAGCCTCTGCATACTCTGTTCTCAGCTAATGGGGAAAAAATTGTTTTTATTTGTTATTTCTTATTTTCTCTCCGATGACATTAGAGTTCCCAGCTGAGACTGGGTCCCTGCTGTGCTGAACACTGCAATAACCACATTGAGAGGGAAAATTCTTGCCTCAAAAGCTCTACATAGACAGGAGAGACACAGAGTTAACAGGAAAAGGGCAGGAGTATGGCCACGATCCCCAAGCAGCTCACCACAGCCGAGCTGGATGACTCCATTACCTGCCCTGCTCCAGTAATCACTGAGTCACCAGCAACAACATGCACCAAAACCCCAAAGTTTAGCCTCTTCGCATCTTCCTTGCTGCGTGCACAGGGAAGCAGGCTCAGGGGGGTGACAGATGCTCTTCACAAACAACTAAAGAACTGTTCAAGCAGTGGCAGCTCCCGAACAAGCTGATCATCAGCAAGTTTAAGGTTTTCAACATCAGAACGGGGAGGTTGTCAAAGAGGTCCCCAAAACCAGTAATGAGCACAAATGCACAGCTGGATTCAGCAGGGGCTTGGGATCTTCGTGGATGAAATACTTTATGGGTTAAGCTGAAGCTAGACTTGCTGATGCACGTGGTCCCTTGCAACTCTGCATTCTCCAAAATAATCACTTTGTGAGCAGGTGACGTTACTGTGGCATGTCACAAAATAAATACTTAATCGATTGTCCAGGGCTCATCGTCCTGGCATTGACTTATCAGTATTGTCTTGTCTTGATTGCACTTCACTGTTCCCAGAGCCTGATCCAGCAATCGTTTACACCAATTACAATATAACAGCACCTCCCCCACCAGTGGACTTGTCCCCACCAATGTGTACCTGGTCACAGAATCCTAGAATGGTTTGAGTGGGAAGGGACCTTTAAAGGTCATCTAGTCCAGCCCTGATGCAATGAGCAGGGACATCTTCAACTGGATCAGGTTCCTCAGAGCCCCATCCAACCTGACCTTGGAAGTTTCCTGGTGACAGTCAGGTGCTCAGACAGAAGATCACTGGCCCCAGCTCACCTACCATCAGCCAAAGCCTTGCAGATGAACGCTTTGGTGAGAAGGCAGGTCCTTCACATCAGTAGCGCAGCTACCAAGCTGCGAGTCCCGCTCTTCCTGCAGGTTCAGCTGCTGCCCTGTGACACACACATCCATGCACCTGAACAGGGCTGCCCACGTGGGGCTCATCTCACCTAAATGTGTTCTGCAGGTGTCCACACCCCAGCAACCCACCCCACACCTCTGCCAGGGTTGATAGATGACTGATAAGATGAGGTGTCTCCATACACAGGGATGAATCCCACCCAAGAAAATGCAAGGGTGGCCCTGGTTTTTCCAAATCCAGGAGATGTAGAAGTGCTAATGAAGAAATTCTGATGCTATGGTCACTTACTGACGGAACCGCGTTCTGCCCATCACACACCTTCATGCTGTTCTCCAACCTACCAGAGGTTTTATGCTACTGTTATGCAGATTGGCTCCTTTCTTCCTTTTTCTCATGGACAGGCTAATATCCCGTCGCTGATTTGAGGCAGGCAGCTTGCAGTAACAGCTCTGATCACAGCCAGGCACAGCTGTCAAACATATTCTATGAGGAAAGTCAAAAATCCTACAAATACTTTACATACATCTGCTAGCACCCACTGGAGGACACAGAGTGACACAGCTACTTTCATCTCTAAATCCCAGAAAACATAATAACCAGCTCTTTGCAGACAGGGCCTCAAAGAGGGAAGGTCAAATGTCTCGCCAAAAGTCAAAGCTAAGGTCTTTTTCAGTGCACGACACTTGTCTCAGCTGTTAAAAACAATCATTTCTTTGCACAACACCTTGGAAGTGAAGCACACCGAATATTTGGCATCTTTTCTTTCGGATTTGGGTGTTCAGCACAATGCATCAGCCATTGATCGACCGCAACTGAAAATCCTGTGCATTAACTCTGCTCTAGGAGAGATCAGAGAGGATGGAGAGCTGACAACAGCTGCAAAACTGCTGGGTTTTTATTTCCTTTTAAAATTTAAAAAAAAAAAAAAAAATCAAAGCTTTGTTTTTGCAATCCTGTACAAACATGTGTGTTCCCTTCATCTTTTCGCCCTTTCAGACACTAATGCCCAGAAGGTTTACGACACAGGTGAAAGCTGAATTTCCAAGACCTGTTGTTAGGAAGCAACCAAAGCAAGCCTTGTGCAGTCCTTTTGCAGACTGGAAATGCTATCACTCCTACAAACCCCATCCAAACTATGATACTGGATTTCAAGTGGTAGTTGTGAGTCTGCTTACACACACCCACGGGCTGAATGGGTTTATTTCTCTCTTTTTATTCACACCAAATCTCTGAGTCACCCCGGTAGCATTGCCTACCTCTCATTATGCCAGCCTCATCCTCCTCCTCCCAAGGATCCTTATCTTGAAGAAGAACTAAAGCTTTGCAGCACACAAACTCCTCGAGACAGGCACTGAAAGTAAGTCAACTTTTGGCCAAAGTTTCTTCACTCAGATATTTTTTTTCACCTCCATTCTTGTATCAGCAATAAAATTATCACCATCAATTTTTTTTTTTTTTTTTTCTCTAAGAGAATTAGTTTAGAAGATTTCTGCCAAGGAGGATTAGAGACATTGTTACAAGCTGCCAAGAAACAAGAGTGCAAGTGTATATACGTGTGTCTGGGCAAGGGTAAAAGTAAAATAATTGCAGCTGAACTTGCCCAGATAACACCAAATAAATACAAAACTTTCTATTAAGCTGACATAAAAATAGAAAAGCTCTCAGAGTTACAGGGATCCAGACCTAACCCAAGAAATATTAATACCCCTTATCTCTCTGTGCCATGGATTTACTCTCAGGCTGTCAGAGTTGATCTAGTTATTTCCTGCAGGACTTGCTGCTTGCTATATCTTATCTGAATATGGCTGTAAGTAGCTATAAGCATACAAATAAGCTTCCCCAAAATGCACGACACTAATTCCCTCCCCAAGTATCCTCTGTATTACTTGTCCATAGGTGACTCCATCACAGCTGCACAAATGGTCTCCATCCCATGACGGTGAACAAGATGCAAACACTCAGGTCCACGTGTAACGTTACGGAACCAGATAACCAGCCTGCCCTGAACTTTATAGAATCATAGAATCATTTAGGTTGGAAAAGACCTTTAAGATCATCTAGTCCAGCCATTAACCTAACACTACCAAGGTCACCACTAAACCAAGTAAGGGGAGAGTAGCAATTTCATGTTTCCTGGCTTGGTGGCTGGATTATTTTTTAATTAAAGTAAAACGAGGAGTCATTGAGGTTGGAAAGGACCTCTCAGATCATCAGTCCAACCATCAACCCAACACCCCCATGCCCACTAAACCATGTCCCCAAGTGCCATGTCTACCCGTTTTTTGAACACCTGCAGGGATGGGGACTCCACCCCCTCTCTGGGCAGCCTGTTCCAATGCTTAACCACTCTTTCCATGAAGAAATTTTTCCTAATATCCAATCTAAACCTCCCCTGACGCAGCTTGAGGCCATTTCCTGTCACTAACTACTTGGGAGAAGAGCCCAACGCCCACCTCACTCCACCCTCCTGTCAGGAGCTGTAGAGAGCGATAAGGTCTCCCCTCAGCCCCCTCTTCTCCAGGCTTCTCTTCCGTAGGCTCTTATTTCTGAGCCTGATTGTTTTCCTGTCCCCTCCGAAATCAAACCGCCCTCCACCATTACAAATCTAATGAGCCATCCAGAGATAAAGCTCTGCTTTGAGACAAAACATGCTTGGCTACCTCCTGCCAGCAGAATGACTAATAACTTATATTACAGCACAGGTGAACAGCAATCCAAGTTTAAACACATATGTGCACTGACACTTTTTGGTGTTTGGTCTAGTGATCCCAGGTCCTACTGCTCATACGACTGGTCAGATTGGATGGCAACATTTATGCCTGTAGTTAAATAGGTTTTCTTTCAAAACAAAGCTTCCAAAATTGGAGAATTCGGCATAGTCACAATAAGGGTTCATCATCTCTCTTGGTGGATATCTCCCATGTCTGACTTCAGCTTCCAACAACATCTTTCATACTGATGGCTGCTAGACTGAAGCAAGACCGACTTTGGGTGCCCAGGAAGGCACCAGCACACAGAGACCACACCGAGATAAACTAATGTGCTTGACTTACAAGTTTTCAGGCACATTTCCAAGCTTTTCACTATTCTCATTTGAACTCTCTAACATTTTGCACGCTTGACGTTGAGGCTATTGCAGGGGTGTTGAGTCGGAGCCACGCAGGGAGGTGCTCCCACACAGGGACCCCTATTTCCACAGGGACACTTCCCACTGTGGTAGGAGTTCATGGTAAATCTCCTTTCATACCTGTGGACTTGCTTCATGACGCTGCATGTGTTGAAGATCAGCAGAGAGATTTTTTTTTCAGCCTGTAAGATGAAGATTAAGAGCCAAAAGTACCTGAGAGGCTGACTCAACACCCAACCCACTGAGCCTCCTGAGAAGGTTTTGCACCAGCCCTGGCATACTTTGCACACAGAAGTACCTGGGCAGAAATCCCCACTGCTCTGTGTTGTAGCACCAGGTACACAGCTGTTAAGAAGCAAGGAAGCAATGATTTCCCCCCCCCCCTCCCCGCCCCATGCTGTTAGCTTTGAAATTAGATTCCTGGAAATGCTGTTTTAAGCCAAATCCCCTAAATCCGCCTAAATGACCATAAATAAGCATTGCATTACTACACTGCTGAACTCCAGAAACAAGAGCAGAATGGCAGTTACCTGAATTTGCCACCTGCTAGGAGAAAGGAACAACATGGCAGGAGCAAAGAGAGCTTGTATATGTGCATATATATACACACACACACACACATATACACACACAAAGAGTATACAAGCAACTGAAGCACATACACTATTTGTAGACATAACTATTTGTAGAAAGGAGAGAGAAAAGTAACCCAGCCCAGCCAGCGCCGTCTTTACGATGGACTGCAGCACACAAAGGATGAATGTGAATGAGCAAGGCAGATGTACAATATCAAACAGCTGAAATAATCTGCTACAAAAAAAAAAAAAAAAAAATGTAGAGGGCACCTTTACGAGAAGAGATGAAGAGGGAAATGTTATTTCCACACGTCCCCAGTCCGGGAGTCATAAGTAAGTCATAATCCACGTTGAGATCAGCTCTGCCAACTAATTGAACTGAAAAGCCAACTGAAAGCAATCTAATTCCCAGCATTTTCTAGGGGGCAAAGGCTCAGTTCAGAAAGCACTTTTGTAGCTGATTGACTCTAAGTGTGTAATTAGACCCACAGGGTAAAATCCTGGCCTTAGCGGCGAGCTCTTACTGAACCGGATCAAGGCAGGATTTTGCCTGTTGGACTTTGTGAGTGCTTGGAGGCTTCCCTGAATCCAGACGGGAATTTCAGCTCTTTGCAGAGAAAGCATTTGTGCAATTTCTTTCTATTCCCTTCACAAAGATATTGCACAAGGCCAAAATTTCCAGACGTTGGTGTCCTAAGCCAAGGCATGTTCTGCACTGTTTCCACCAGGGCTGGACAACTGCAGCTCCCATCTTCCCACCCTGCCATAAACCAGCACCTTGCAGCCAGGTGTGGTTCCCAGCTTTAGCGGCTCGGGAATGGTTTTTTGTGACTTGGCTTGAGACTTAATTTCATCAACCTATCAAAATAATTGAATATCTCCTTCACTGCAAGCCTGTCAGCAGTCTCACTGGAGCAAGCACTTGGGAAATTAAACAGCCCTTTAAGTGTTATGGCGGATGAAGTTCACCACTGCCTCCTTCATGGGGAGCGTGATGCTCTTTGCAGCACATAACAGTGTTGGATATGCAGCCACTTAATGCATTCAGCTGTTTACCCAGAAGACAAACAATTTTTTCCCCTTTCTGTAAATTCTTCAAGTCAGAAGGTTTTCTGGAAAAATTCCCCAGGACATCTCTGGCTGATGTTTTCTTCAGACAAAGGCCACCAGTGCCTGCTGGTGTCACCAGAAAAGCAGCCTGGGCACTCCTGAAGGGCTCTGGGCAGAGCTGAGGACGTACCTCCCACTTGTTACTCCATGCCACCACATGCAACAGTCGCCAAGGTATTCAAAACCCACCAAAAAATCCCTGCCTCGGAGGTGACAAGCAACATAAGATCTTTTGTGGAATTCTTGAAGTTGAGCTATCAAAAACCCTCATACCCGCACACTTCATCATTAACATTTTCACAACACGCTTAATCAAGAACTATCGTCAAAGTGTCGCTTTAACTAACCTAGACCATGGCACCCCACCCACCATGGGAGGTCAGCGATTAGGACCGTGCAACATCGTGCCTCCTCCATCCTCTGCTTGGGTTCCAGGCCAGCAGCACACCTGAGATGTGCTTAAAATTAAGCCTCAGACCACAGAGTCCCAATTAGGGATTTCAGTGGTGACGTTCGAGCTGTTCAAAGGCGGCGGCATTGCTCCAAAATTCAACAGTATGTCACCTCCAACACAAAAAGGACAAATCATGCCTTTATTTGAAAGACACACATCTTTTCATGAGAAGCTACAAGGCAGAATAATTCAAATATACAGTTAATAAATGGCTTGTGAAAGGATAACTCTTCTTGGTCTTTTGACAGAGACTTTTAAGATTTAGTAGCACACCACTTCATGTGCGAATAAAGAGAAATAAAGCACGGAAAGCACAAAAGGCTCCTCACCATTTACCATTTTACCACCAAGATTTTCAGCACTGTTCAGCCCTCATTGCCAGGGCAAGATTTAAAGTCCGTATTAGTCTGCATTATTGCATTCAAGATATTAAACAATAAACCTCTTATTTCACACTGCAGCAGCCTAGCCTTTGCACCCCCCGATCATACAGATTGGGGGAAGCTTATTATGATCGTAAGCTATCAAGTCGTCACGTAACTTTTTATTTCCCCATTATTAACCTATGTCAATGCAGCTCCTTTGAGGGCAAAGGTGTGGCAGAGGAGTGAACAGGGCACTCTGCTACTCTTTCATAGAATCAGAATGCTTTGGGTTGGAAGGGACCTTTAGAGCTCATCCAGCCCAACCCCCCTGCAGGGAGCAGGGACAGCTTTAACCAGAGCAGGGTGCTCAGAGCCCCGTCCAACCTGGCCTGGGATGTTGCCAGGGATGGGGCATCTCCCACCTCTCTGGGCAACCTGTGCCAGTGCTTCACCACCCTCACTGTAAAAAATTTCTTTCTAATGTCTATTCTAAATCTATTCTTCTTTAGTTTAAATCCATTATTCCTTGTCCTGTCACAACAGGCCTTGCTAAAAAGATTCTCCCCATCTTTCCTGTAGGCCGACTTTAAGTATTGGAAGGTCGCAATAAGGTCTCCCCGCAGCCTTCTCCTCTCCAGGCTGAACAATCCCAACTCTCTCAGCCTGGCCTCATAGAGAGGTGCTCCAGCCCTCGGATCATTTTGGTGGCCCTCTTCTGGACCTGCTCCAGCAGGTCCATGTCCTTCTTGTGCTGAGGGCCCCAGAGCTGGACGCAGTACTCCAGGTGAGGTCTCACCAGAGCAGAGCAGAGGGGCAGAATCACCTCCCTCGACCTGCTGCCCACGATTCTTTTGATGCAGCCCAGGATACGGTTGGCTTTCTGGGCTGTAAGCGCACATTGCCGGCTCATGTCCAGCTTTTCATCCCCCAGTACCCCCAAGTCCTTCTCCGCAGGGCTGCTCTCAATCTCTTCATCCCCCAACCTGTACTGATACCGGGGGTTGCCCCGTCCCAGGGGCAGGACCTTGCCCTTGGCCTTGTTGAACCTCATGAGGTTCACACAGACCCACCTCTCCAGCTTGTCCAGGTCCCTCTGGACGACATCTCGTCCTCCTGGTGTGTCAACGGCACCACTCAGCTTGGTGTCATCTGCAAACTTGCTGAGGGTGCACTTATGTCCCAGTTTATGCATATTCTTACAGATATCCTCCACCTGTGCTAAAGAGCAGCGCTCATTTTCTATCTCATCTGTCTTCTCCTGCAGAGGACAATGTGGGGAGACTTTAAAAAAAAATCGTGCCAGTTTAGGTTTTCTACCTGACTGCAAAATATTGGCATCGGGCTGAAGATAAACAGAAGCTGTTATGGCATTCCTTTGCATGCCTCCAGCCTCGACACTTTTTATCTGCTTGTTTTAACTGCTTTCTCCTTACAGAGATAAGAGATTCTTAAGGTATTTTTTTCCTCTCTGTAATTGTGGCAGAAAAAAATAGTGACATTATAACTTTTGGATATACCTCAAATTGACATTGGTGGGGCTCACTTTCTGGGGGGAGGGAGAGAGAAAAGTTTTCTGTGGGAAAAAACCTCCAGTTTCAGACTTTTAATATCGGTATAAAGAACAGTAAAATCCCTTTCTCAAGGCACAGACGAGGTTTGTTTGATGGAGTCCATCCTATATAACTATCTTCAGTCCTGAAGTTAAATGGACCTTAAGGTACATTTTTGCTTTTCAGTATTCAGACTTGAGCACAGATTTCCTCCCTCTTTCCCAAGCATTTTCTACTTGGAAAAGGGAACAAAGGACAACTGGGGAGAGCTGTGCATGAGGGCCAGCTTCACCTGCACTCAACCAAAAAGCAGGTCACCACTGCTTTGCAATAGAAACAAAATTAGGTCAGTGCAGAAGCCTTAGGAAAATCTGATCCAGAAACCCTCGTTTGAAGACACCATCTGCAGCTCTTCCTCAGGTCACAACTCATCTGATGCACTTTCTTTTGGAAAAGTTTTCACTGTAATTAAAATACTACATAAAGAACTATGGAGCTGGTTTTGTGAAGATCTGGCCATCACTGCAGGCCAATAGCAAACTAGAGCAAGTGATATCTCACAAAGTCTCTTTGGAAGAGCCACCTTCAAGGCTTAATATTGAACTTTGAAGACATTAAACATATCAGCCCTGCCACAGGGCACTACGGGGACGGTGTTAGGGGAGTTTCTGCTCAAACACTCGCTGGGGTGGCATTGCCAGCCTGTGATGCAGCACGGACCAGCAAGTCCCAGCCAGGCACGTTCACCCTACAGCACACCATACCTCAGAGAGAAAATATGGAATTTAGGCTTTGTTTCAGCTTACTTATGATGGCAAAGCACTTTTCCACAAATGGTTGTTTATGAACATGCCTCAGTTTTAGGAGCTTGTGTATATGTGAGCACATATTGAAGTAGTCGTTGCTTTGTTGGCTTTTGTAAACTCAGAAAGAGAAACCTTGAAACAAACAATGGAGCCAGTTAGCGAACTCAACTGCTTCAAAGAGCTAGAGGACCAGAGTTTGGAGACAGCTGGGAAATTTTCTGAGTCAGAAGTTCAAAGCCTATTGTTTCAGATCTAAATCAGAAGGGGGTGATGGGAGACATATTCCAAAAGTCAGTCTGAGTTAGACTTTGGAGGTTAATAAAGAGTAAGATATACTGCAACAGGGATTTCTAAAGAGAGAGGGTGCCTGACTAATCGGAATTCTCTCTCTGATTATTGACTATTTTTTTAGAAATGAAAATGTGCCAGCTCTCATACTTCCAAGTTAGTCTGTTATGGCATAAGTTGTAATGTGGAAAATAACTTAATTCCGCTACAGAAGGTGTGGACTGATTCAAGCGTCATTGGGCAGTGAAGGGGAGACAAGGGGCTTTGCTGAAAGAAGAATAAATGAAGCAGAGCTTATCAAATGGAAACCCTGTGTGTGTGTGTGAATGAAAGGTATGGACCTAATTTAAAAAAAAAAAAAAACAAAACCAGGAATCACCAATATGAAAGAAAAGGTCTTTTCCATCCTTTGGAGGAAAGTATGCTCCAAGCATATGTAGCAGCTCCAAACACACAGGACCAGCACCAGCCTGCCCACCTCATCCTTCTCACCTTGGGCTTCCTCTCTGGCAGCAACCATTGGGTTGGGTTGGGTTCTTTTGCTTTTTCAGGTGTTTTTCATTACCAGTCCCACTGAATGTGATAATGAGAGGAACAATGCTACTCAGGTGCTGCATTAGTATCCTCATTGAATACTAAAATTTTTCCTTGGGAAAGTCTTAAATGTGGTTCATTTGGCATCCTTTTGATCTGGCAACAGTTACCCCTTCTAGATACACATGCATCACTAGAGAAAACTCCCCAAAAAGAAAGACATGTGGAAAAGCATGCAGATTACCCTCACTCAAACCAGAGAGCAAGACAATGGTGGGGTGAAGGTGATGGTTCATCGCACAAGCAGCAAAACCACTGCAATCTTGAGCTGCTGAAGTCAGCAAAGAGCAGAGGAACTGTGCTGCATCACCCTCATTTACACACAGCACCCACCTAAATCCAGTACAGCTGACTGGCTTTGGGACAATATCTTAGATATTTTGCCATTAAAGCCAGACTTTCTGCATGGTTGTGAGCTAATGATCATGGGGAGCCAAGCTCTTTGCCTGCACAGCCAGGATGGGTGGCCCAGCACCACGCCGATGGACCCACAAGTGCTGTGAGAGGGTACTGACATTCCAAACTGTCTCATATACAGCCAGAATTGGGCTTTTTTGAGTAGCCTCCATCCAACACAAGCATCAGTTACCTCAAGCTATAATCAAACATCTCAGACAGTGATACAGGTGATTGCCCTAGTGTGCCTCAGGTCTCCCTGGGTAGCACAGGTGGAGATACAGAATGGTGAAGGACATGTCCTTGGAAAGATGAAGGCAGGAAAGACACGGTTAGAGCAAGGAAAACAACGCAACAGTGGTGAGCAGGGACACTATCAGCCTCAAATATGCTGAGGGCAAATTACAAATGATGACCAGAAACATCTCTGCATGGCACTCTGCTACTTTCCCTTCCTGGGCTTTTCTTTGCCCAGGCTGGCCCTGCCTCCTCTTGCCAGAGGTAATGGAGAGCTTACTACATTGATATTTTGAGTTAGATTTGAAGCCAATGAAGCTCCCATGCCCCACCTCCCCACTCTGCAAGCCCATTCCAGTCTGTAATTTCACTTTGAAGAAAATCAGAGTAATATGAAATCCCTTACCAACAGTCTTCTGTGATATTATTATATATACAATTTCTGGACTGTGGATTATAAAGGTATTAACCAACTCTAGTGAGAGTCTGAAGACTGAAGTTGCCTAACTCACCGTTGATCCAATCATCTTTGGTATGTGTGTCTTGCTCTGTTTTCCCTTCAAGTCCTTCTCCTGAAGAAATACCTAGGAAACATATAAGACATATCTCTGTGTTATCAATAAAGCAGCAGCATTAATACTTAAAGTACTTAATAACCACCTATCAAGATATGGCGATAAAGTAAATCAATACTTCAAAGTCCTCATTTGGATCTCACTTGCATTGGTGTTACAGGACTAAAACTACTGCTTTCAGTTGGGTCATTTACAGTCAAATAACTGAGGTTAGCCTGACCTTGCATTGCTCTAATAAATACATTACAGTAGCAACAGATCCGGAGTCAAAAGGAGTTCGTCATTGTTTGCAACGGTAGCATAGCGTAAATAATACATGGATATTAGAAAAGTAATTACGTCGCAGTATCAGAGCCCAGATCATGAGCACAGACTGCTCTGCAACACAAGCTGGCTCTGTTGGGATGAATGCCCTTTCTAAATTACAGCATTACAGCTCAGCCAGATACTCACTTTGTTCCTGTAGTTATTGTCATGACCCAAACTGGGCTGTCCAGAGAGGATCAGGGAGGTTCTGTGATTCCCTTGGGCTAAATTAAGGTGAAATGGCACCAAATGACCAATTAAACACTTTATTGATGGGAAACAGCCACCTGAACTCGGAAGGCACCACGATGTGGAGGGGATAAGGGGGACCCTCCCGTTGAGCCGCGGGGTTCAGCACAGACCCCCCTGCTTTCCGAGCTCCTTTCCAGAGCGGGGCCGAGCTGCGGCCGGGTCCCATCTCGCTCTCAGGCTCGGTCAGGGGGTGATGGGCACCAGGAGGCAGCCCGGGCCGGGAAAGCACCGCCACAGGCCCCGCGGGTCCCAACCCAAATACCGGGGGTGCGCCCGGGGCCCCTCGGGGCTGGGGCTGGGCCCCGCCACTCGTCCCGCCCCCCCGGCTCCTTCCAGAATGTTCTCTGGCTCCCGCACAGGCACTGCCGGGGGGTGGTGGCGAGGGCCCTTTCGGGGGGGTGAGCCCCTTCCTCACAGGGACCTGCGGGACCCTCGGGGGCAGGACTGTGAGTGCTCCTGCAGCCTCTCGGCCCCTCAGCTCCGCACCTGTGGGGCTAGGCAGGCCCCAATTTATCGCTATGGAGACCCTGAGGGGTCTCTTGGCAGACCTTAATTTGCCTCACCACAATGTTTGAGGCATTAACTTTTTCAGTCCCTGACAGCAAAACAGGAGACCGCTCCAAGTTGGAGGTCAGCCTGATTTTTTTTTTTTTGAAATAGATTTCTTTAAGGACATGAGTTCATCTTTCAGAGAAAACAAAACCTTACAGCGAGGGTGGTGAGGCACTGGCACAGGTTGCCCAGAGAGGCAGGGGAGGCCCCATAGAATCATAGAATCGTTTAGGTTGGAAAAGACCTTTAAGATCATCCAGTCCAGCCATTAACCTACACTACCAAGTCTACTCTAAGCCAATCAAGGGTAGACATCCCTGGAAACGTCCCAGGCCAGGTTGGACGGGGCTCTGAGCACCCTGCTCTGGTTAAAGCTGTCCCTGCTCACTGCAGGGGTTGGGCTGGATGGCCTCTAAAGGTCCCTTCCCACCCAAAGCATTCCGTGATTCTATTCCATGATTCTTACCTTGGCATTGGACAGGCACAGGATGGCGTCTCCCTTTAGCTCTAGCCCCTCCTGGGTGATGCAGAGGAAGGAGAGGAAAGGCAGGATGAGGCGCTCCCAGAAAGACTGCCAACAGTCTGATGCCATTTTGGAGGAACAAAACTAATACCTGGCCTAAGCTGGTAAATTTGGTCCATGTTTCTACAAACAGAGCCCTGGCAAGGAGCTCACCTGTAGGCTCTACACTGGAGATGCCTAAAATTAGGAGAGATTAATTTCACGCTAAGTATTGTTGCTTTGTAGTTGCAGGAGGTGCAGACTCAACTTTTCTCTGTCTTTGTTTTTCCACCTATCAACTGAGAATATGAATAGTACACAGCTAAGTTCATTAATGCCACTCATGCTGCTGGAGATCGATGGCCAAAGAGACAAGACAGGTTCTCACCTCTTCATTTCTCAGGGTCTTACCACATCGGGGCTGTGTCTCAGATGGTCAACAAGCAAGACCTTGACCTCAGCTCTGGACAAAGCCACTTGCTACTTAGCAGAGATCATTTGCTGCTCAAAAATGTTGAAGCTTAACGCTCTGAGATGAGCCACATTCAGTCTTCTTATGCAAAGAGTATGACTGGGCTTAAAAAGACAAGGTCAAGGCTAACAACCCAACCAGTCCCATCTAAGTCTCTGTGATTTATGGTTGGATTACTGGGAGACTTTAACAAATACCTGTCCTTCGTAGCAAGCCCCTTTAAATAGCCATGATTATGGTATAAAATTATGCAGCAGAAAACAATTTTTTTATCAAAATAATATTGGCCACGATAATGGGGCAGGGCCAGACTATTTTAATGTCTTCTGAATGACTGTAAAAACATATATTTGATTGCTCAGTGAATGCATCTTGTTTGCTTTTCCTGCTGGCTATTAGTATAAAATTAACAGTCAAATGGCTAATAGATTAAAAAGTTATGAATGTATAGGTTAATCCCCGGAAATGAAGTCTTTTGCTTATGCAGCTACAAAGTTTGCTAATCATAAAAATAGGTTTTTCAAGCAAAAGCTTTGCAATACTTACTAAAAATTTGCACTTGGGGTAGTCAAAAATACTCAGCACAGAAGATGGAAATGAGCTGTGCCACAAGACCCACAGCCGATGAGACCTCAGTGCATTAAAGACTCTGCAGAGGACAGTCAGCATCTGGTGAGCTGGTTGAAAACTCACCCCAAAACTTTAATAAGACCATATAAAGACGCAAATGCTTGCTACTTTCCCAACCGAATCATCAAGTTACATTTGTATGTGTCTTACCGGCCTCTTCTCTGTGACAAACAGTTTAGCATCAGCCTGGCAAAGCGTCTGCAAATTTACTGGGATAAAAAAATGTTATGATAGCAGAGCAGTACTTAATATTTTGGGGTCAATATTGCCTGTTGACATGATTTCTTGCAGAAAGGGTTGTGTAAGTCCCCTGCCTGTGTCTGTCTGCCAGCCCCTCTCTTCTGCCTTCCAACTCCAGTGCTAAACTTCAGTCAAGGCTGAGAGCGAGTCAGTGCTTCCTGAGACAGTCTCTTCCTAGATGGTTTGTGGAACATTTCAGGGAAATAAGAAGCTATTGTGGATAGTGCGCATATACTTGTGTTTTCGTTATACTGGAGAACTTGGAAAGGGCAGAAATCCCAACCAGGTAGGGGAGTCTCTGGTGTTTAATATGGCAGAAAATCTGATTTAATCTCTTCTGTTCATGTAAGCATTTGTTACATCTCTCTGCTGGGTCAGTCCTACAAGGTCTAATATAGGATAAACCCACTACTGCACTTACTTAAAAAAAATAATCTGCCCACCATGATCCATAAATCCAGAAAAGGATAATTTTCCTCAGCTCCACTGCTCACAAAACTGTTCTGGATGTGTTTTAGATGTTTTCAGCTTGTGGACACGCATGGTTCCTCCTGCAGTGATGTGTAAACATTTAATTCTGCTAGCAGCCTAAGTAAAGTGATGCCAGCAGGGTTTTTTTTTTATAGAATAAGAAGCCTGTGCAGACACAAAGTCAAGATCTGCTCTCTGTAGAATATTGCATACATCGGGTTTTACTAATTATTCTTTATTCAGATGAGTGAGGTAACACACCAGTCAGATATAATCATATAAACAGAACGAGATAGTCTGTCTGTAACAGTGGATAAAGAAATACTGAAAGGCAAAAGGTGTTTTTCTGCCAGTGTTAACAGGTCTGTGAGCTGAGATGAAACAACTCCAAACCTCCAATTAAAGCAGCTGCTAGATAGGAGCTGGTCATTATGGTTGTCCTTCTGTATCCCTAAGAGTTTTTAATAAATAAGAATGACAAATTAGCATATAGATCTGGGAGAAGTGAGTGGTTTGGGGAAGAGTGTTTGTTCCTGGGTGAGCTGGAGAGGCACGTTGTACCCCTGCAGCCTACGTGTCCCCAGCACGCAAGGGGACAACCCTCAACCCTTATATTCACCAACAAATACAGTACTGGCTTACGCACCGCTGCCGCAGCTGATCCTGAAGCAATGGGAGGACAGCGGAGCTTCTCTGCTTCCATGAACATGGAAAATCCAGGGAAAACCATCTAATCCCAGCATCTGCATTGCTATGTACAAGTCGTTGTATCTGGTTGCAAGGCAAGAGAGACTAAAGAGCCATAAAACTGTGAGTGCTGAGGAGAAAAAGAAATGCATTAGAAAAACGCATCTTCATTAGAAAAGAAGGCGGCTTGAGCAAGACCAGGAACCTCCTGGGGTCGGTTGCAAAGGTGCCAGGCAAGACTGGCTTTTAAGTTTTCTCAGTGGCCCGCAGCAAGGCAGAAGGTCCGACCAAGTCTGGTTCTGGGGCTGGTCTGAGACTGGTGCAGAGTGATGTGCAGAGGCTCTGCAGCATCCTCCTGCCTCCCTTCGGCTGCTGGGAAAAAAAGAAGCAGAGAGATCACCCAGGCCATAAACAGCAGCCTGAAGATTGCTGTGGACCAAAGTTTTTCTAGAGTTACGAGGTCTGGCAGAACAAGGAGGGACCCCTCACCACTTCCATATTACCTCGTACAGAAAGCAAACAAGATTCCCAGAAAAAGGCAGGAGGAACAGTGAGACTCATCCCGCCTCAGCAAGGGAAGGGAGGTGGTGGACAAAGCAGCTTGCACCACACTATGATATTCCCTTCGAGAGGTTTTGGCTGCACGTCACCCACCCTAAATCTCAGCAGGAGAGAGGGCATGCGCGTGTCCAACCACCTGGTTATGGGCAGCTCCGCAAACATGGGGTGAACAGGGGGAAAAAAGCCACCATCACGCTCGGGTATCTCCTCCCACAGGTGTCAAATCTGGGTCCCACCGCTTGTGGGACCTCAGTGGAGGCAAGCCGGTCATAAAATGGGCATGTCAGGTAAACAGAGAAGGATATTCAGCCAAATTCCCTCACTGCTCCAGAGACATGGCTATCCTTTCCCCAAACTACGCTTACTTTAACCAGTTTTATCTATGAGGTACTTGGACCATCAGAATTGGAGTGGAAAAGGAGACCATCTCCTCTGGTTGCAAGGGTAGCACCAGTTCTGCGTCAGTAACTGATACGCCATGAAAGAGAAAGAGAAATATCTGGTGGTGGTTAATTTTCATTCTCACCATCATTCAAAGAGCCTACTCAATCAGTTTTCCACGTAGTGTGATACAGAAATCCATCGCTGTTGCAAAACCTTTCCCAAATGTTGCCACATGAAGCAAAGTTTCTGAGAGATTTATTAAAGACGTGATTGAGGAGACACTTTGGAAACAAACAAACAAAAAAATTCTCAGTACACCGTACTTCATGAAACACCTATCCAGGAAGTCAAAAATCTCATTAATCTTTTCAAGTGAAAGGGACGCATATTCCATATTTATCATCCTGCACCACATGCTTACGGAAACATCCGAAGAGCACAGCATTAGGGACTCGAGTATTTTATTTTATCACCTGATGGCATTTGCATTGAGCAGCAAAGATGGCAAATTATTTGCAAAATTATCAGACTCCCTCAGTGCCTCAGCACTTCTCAAGGGATATAACATGCTTAGAAACATGGATGTTGCCAAGATTAACTTCCACTGCCTGAAAGGCGTTTGCCTGCCTGACCTGACTGCAGCCCACGGTGTTATCAAGTGCCACTAAGGAAACAGGCAGGAAGATGAAAAAGATCCCATGAAGCTCCAGGCATCAGCTCAGGTGCCTCGACGGTATTTCATTCACCTCATTTGGGAAAAGGATGAACTTCATTTTCCAAAAAACCTGAACTTTAAGTCCAGCAAGGCAGAAAGACTGCTAAAACTGACAGTGTGGCAGCCCTGGCTGTTAGCACATCTGACAAGATCTATTCCTCACAAAAATAAACAAAAGATGCACTGTGAAAGGGAAACAGTGCATTTGAGTCCTTTTTTTTCTTTCCAAAAATGCAAAGAAACCCAGAGAAAGCTTATTTTTGTTGATGAATTTTATCATTCTCTATCACACCAATTAAACCTGGCCTGGCAGCAAACCTTGCATCTGTCAGACCCTTCATATATCAGCATGTCTGGAGGTCTCAAAAGGCAGCACTGAATCGCAGGAACCAGGATGGGCAGGGGTCCAAGAGCCCCTTGTCCTTCCACTGCAGGACCGGCTACTCCAACAGCAAGGACCTCCGTACAACCTGATTTCTGACCCACTGGTGACAGAGAATTCCGTGGCTCCCCAGGAAACCTTTTCCAGTGCCAAGCCCTCGTTATCCTTCTGGTAAGTCCCTGCCAGGTGCTGCCAGAAGGAAGAGGGGTTGCAGGCAAGGGATGGAGCGGGCAAAGATGTCCCCATCGGCCCCAAGGTGCTGAAGGATGCAGGCAGAGAGGGGTGAGCACCTGGAGGGATGCTGTCAGCAAGGAGGGAGGACATTAATGCCACGGTGTTTTTCTACAGCTTTGGGCAGCAAAGAGCAGGCGAGGTGTTCTGGACCTCCGATTTCAGCTCCACGAGTTGTAACGAAATGCAAACCAAAGCTGGTGACGACAAGCTGAGATAAAAGCCCATTGATTTTGCAGGTACGTGAAATGATAGCCAGCACATCCAAGAGAAGAAGATAGTGCCGGTGTACTGGGTAAAACTGTGGGCTTAGGTGATAAGAATAATCTGAGTGTGTTGGGGGATGTGTACATCACTCATTTGAAAGGACAGCAAGAAAAGGATTATTTTGTTAAATATTTCAGACTTCCATTTTGCATCCCTGCCTTTCTACCTCCAGATGTCTACTTCAGGCTATCACAGTTGCTATCGAACACCTAGTGAGACCCCCTCCTGTAGCACTTCTGCTGATCCAGTGGTAGGATTTGAGGTCTGTATGATTATCTCTGAGGTCTACATACCCACCTATTCTCTACATCCCACCTTCAACAAAACACTCATGCTCCCAACTCTTGGTTAAGACCTGAACTTGCCAACTCAATAGTTTTCAAGTGTAGAAAAAAATGAGTGGGGTCTGGGTTTCTAAACATAGGAAGCTTTGGCATTGGCACCGTTGTAACCAGGGTGTCTTCACCTGAAAAGGTGCCCGCGGCAGCAGTTATACACACTTGAGGGAATATTTTCCCTCTCTGTGATGGACAGTAGCTCCTTTATGGATTTAAATGGTTTATTCCTCTAGCCAGACCCACCGGGAGGGCTTAGAGATGACTGAAACCTTAGAGCAAGAAAACAACTAAGTGATAAAAATTACCTGACAGCTAGCACCTCACCACCCAGGAGTAGATTCTGCTTAGCAGTGCTCATCACAGCTCTAGAGCTGGTTGGGAAAAAAAAAAAGATAAATCGAGATTTGTAAGGCTTTTGTTCCAAGAGGTGATGCCTGTGATGTCTGTGGTGGAAGACGGGAGGTCCATGTCTGCCCTGGCTCCACCTAGCAGGTCCCACAACTCAAAGACATCTTTCTGGGTGCCCTTGGAAGAAAGGAGCAGCTCACAAAAGCAAAAGGAATCACTTCGTCACATGAGCGCAGAGCTAAAATCTGACACTTGGTACCACATAGCGTTGCTGAGGCCAAAAATACAAACTGGCAATAGCAGTTTGAGGGAACACCAGCAGAAGGGCCTTTTATTACTTTCCCTATTTCTTCTGCTCTTTCCCTGAGTATCCACTCCTGGGTGCTGTCAGAATCAGACTGCGGTGAAACATCTCTGTAATTCACTATGGCTTTTTATTGAGATTTTCTCAGAGGAAGGGCGGCAAACGCCACAGAGGAAAATGACGGATGCTACAGGCTTTAGGAAATGAACCATTCTTTGATTGCTTGCTTAGCTGAGCAATTTGCAATGTGATAGACAGCAATTATATCATCCAGTGTCAATTTGTCTATTCACTTTTCCCTCTCCACATGTTTCCTCTTCTTGATTGAATAATCACTAACAATAATCACAAGCAGCTGGGGGAAGGAAGTACATCCATCAGTTTTAATGTCAGCAAGAATGAGAACTGATTCCTCCAGCATTCACCATGGCTCTGCATCTTCAAAGCCATTTACATTTCCCTTACACCAGTGCTAATATCAAGATGGTATTATTTCTATCACCTACTCCTATTTCAGTTTATAATCTAGAACAATAGAACGCCGCAGGAAAATACCCAATTTCAAAAAATACACGCTTGTTTCATCTGCTATTCTGTATTCCCACAAATATTTTTACATTTATGTTTTCATTCTCCTGATGCTGAGAATACTGACGGAAGTGTAAGCTTGTGAGACTGCAGCTACGTAAGACAGACCAGACCCAGGGAAGATGAGTTTATGTAAAGGGTGAGGACAGTAAGAGACAGAACTGTTAGGAAGGTGTAAGTAGGCAAAACCCATGGATTGCAGAGCCTTTTCAAAGCTTGTCTGCATACAGATTGCTACTTCTAGTAATAAATGACCTTACTGTGCCCATACATATTGTAGGCTACAATCCAGAATGTAACATTGAACGTCCAGTGATGAATTCTCGATTTATATCATCATATAGCCCTACATATACTTTTACATATTTGTATACATATATGATGTTATATCATCATATAATTCTACGGTGGTATTCTCTAGTTATACAAACCAATTTCTACCAGCTGAGCTTCCAACCCTCTCTGTTCAGAGACACGGAACAGCAGAAAACACAAAACGAGTTTGACGGCACAAAGAGTGGCCCAAAGATTGCCTTTCCCATAAAACTGTTAAAGTGGTTTATTCAATAGAATTAAATTATCTTTCAAACACAGTGACACAGACCAAAAAAATACCCTGATTACTGTTTTAGTTATGGCTTACATCAATTGGTAGGCTTTCTATTACAACCATAATACAGCTACAGAAACAATAAGCAAAAATTAAAGGGGGGAAAGTTGAAAAAAGAAAGGAGTCAATGGACACGAGGGATTAACATCAGCATGAAACTGCCCTGACTCCGCTTGGATTTCTCCACCCCCACCATCACCGCCTTACAGAAATAACAAACATGAAACAAGCTTTATTTTTGTGATAGCCCAAGCTCCCCTAGCGTGAAGACACACAGTTTTGCTCCGGTAATTCCAAACTAAACATTTGTTTTCCACCAAGTGAAAATGGGGAACACATTCACCAGGCAGCTGCTGTTCGATACAATTTACATGGGCTGAACGCAGAGGTTTGATCAGGGAACCTCATGGTTGGCAATAAGGAGAACCCAGAAATGAAGGAAAATTCACCATGTCCTGTCCCAGCTGGAGCAGGTGCAGGTGGTTTTCTTCGTCTCTAAGGGGACAGGCTCTAGTGTCACACGTCAGTGTGTATCACTTGGCCAATGCAAGCTTAACAGACAGGGATTAATTTAATCCTGCTTGCTCCCCACTGCTAAAATGAGTAATAACCGGAGTCTTCATAAGCCGTATGGAGCATTGGAGATACTTCAGTCTCTCGGTCCATCAGACAGTTTCAGACAGAACAGACATTTCGAGAACTAGCCAACACAGTATTTGATTTTGCTGGCTTAATTGGTCACCATTTTACATGCTAACACATTTTACAGTGATTAGTACAGTTAAAAATGTACAACTTACCCAAAGATCAAACACCGAGAACATTTATGGCTTCTAACAGGAAAGCCAGACATGTCGGTAACATATTTACAGCTTTCAATCCTTGAAGCGCTGAGGCAGATTTGTCTTTCTTTAAGCTTCCCACTACGGCCCAGTCCCACATTTCTGATGTTTCTCAGATGCTCAGGGCTTTCGGGGAGCGTTGGAGGTGCTGACGGCCTGGGACTCAAGCTCTCTCACTTTAATGCCTAGCATACATCTGGATTTCCCTTAAGTTTATTTTAAAAAAAAGCACTTAAGTACAATTGCTTGTTGATTTTGAATACCATGCAGACAACACAGGGATGCCCAGCAGCCTCACCCACATGAGACAGGATGATAATACATAAAATGATAATAGTCTGGGAGGGGATTTGGGGAGATGCAGGTTGTTGGCTTGACTTACAAGCCTCGGACCAGATGGTTTTTTCTATTGAAGCCAAATGCAAACGTTGTGCTGGCTTCAAAGGGAACGGGCTGAATCCTGCCTTGAACACATTCGTATCGCTGATAAATTCCACATTGGTATTTTAAAGCAAGCAGAAAAACACCTCTTTTGTCGAGGCATGTGATTCGCATACATACAGTTAGGTACAGAGGGTTCATTTGTGATTTGATATGGCGATTTACACTACCACGATGAAATGTTTTGCATAGATGAATTTGAAAAGATGAAAAGTGCCAAAATCTGGAAGGGAGAGCAACAGTCACAACATTTCTGCTTCCAGATAAGTTTGTTCTTTATGCACACCATTAAAAACACAGTATTGCTACTGCACCGTATCTACAATATTTTAAAAAATGTATCTGAAATCAGGTGAGTAAGAAACAAGAGGCTGCTCTTCTTGCCTGTGATCAGAGCCTGTTTCTGGAGGCTTGCTCTGAAGTACACTGAACTTTCCACAGACTTCACTGGATTTTGGAAAAGTCCCTAAGCATAAATACTGACTCCTTTATTCCTAAAACCTCAGCTTACTCCAGAATTTCCCAGGGAATTTGGCCCTTAGGGGTTGCCAAATTTTGCCGTTTCCTTCTTCGTATATGTGTAAAAGCTCCAAAGTTCTCTGCACGCTCGGATGCAAGCGAGATGGGGGAAAGGACCATTTCAGAGCTCTCCATTTTCACTGCCCAGGCTTGTGCTCTCTACAATCAGATCTTTGCTGACAAGCCACCAGGCCACCAGGAAGATTAAAAAGGACAGATTCCCTCTCGCTCCACGCCTCGGTGTTTTATCCACCCCAATTTCCCTTACACACAAACCAGGGATTGCTCCTTCCCGCCGTGTAAAGCTGAGCATGGGCAGTCCGCCCACGTACCTGCGTCCCACCACTGGTTTTGCCTTCAAGGTCTGAGCAACATTTCTACTCATTCACCGAACCCCCCCCCCCGAGTGGACTATTCTTAGAGTTGATTTCCTTCCGTCTACTACATCCAACCATCCCGAGTGAACATCACCTTTCATTTATCATCAGTTGAGGCTGCATGGGAGCAGCTTTTGTCAAGGACTAGGGGAGCTGCTCCTGGCTGTTGCAAGCTGTGAAGCTTCATCTATCATCACGATCATGCTACTCCACAGTGTTAAAGGCTCTGGACCAGAGTGGTGGTTGCAATCTCCCATATTCCCTTTCCACCGCTTTTCCAGGAGGTCACGGACCTACTCACCATGGTGCCTCTCCTCCCCGAGGCCGCAGCAGGAGGAGCTACCGCAGCAGGGCTCTTCCTTTGCAATTCATGAGCTGCCTTTGCCAACTCCGTTGCAATCACAGAAAATATGCTAAAATATTATAATGACCCTATCACCGTTTAATCCATTCTGTCCGACAGCAAAGTTGGATTTCATAAATCAAAAGCAAGCAGCTAAACTATTTCAACTAAATACTTCCTTCCCTTTGATGAATGCACTGGCAGATTCATAAGCCTCCTCTGTTGACCTGACAATAAAGAAGAAGCAGTCCTAGCTATGTTTTTCCGACTGAATTTGCATTGCCAGTGTACGCAGATCTCAGGAACTTCTTAAGAGATTCTCCTAAATAATATGGGGAGTTAGTGATTAAACCATCATATTATAATTTTCTCTCTGCCTGTCTCAGATTTCATCCCCTCAGCAACAGAGCCAGGATTACAGCCTGAGCTCAGGATGTGGTACCAGACAGCTGACAGCATTTCTTCTCGGACAGATCAGATTTTTGTATCGGGGGATTTCTCTGAGGCCTACAGCCTTTTCTGTGGGAAAGCATGACATGCTATGCACGCCCTTTACTTGCCGTAACAGTGTGCAGCAAACACACATGGCTTCCTGATGGTCACTTTTTGTCACTCAGGAATCCCATTGTTCAAAGAAGGTTAAGATTGGACATTTGGAGCTTTGACCACATGGGAGAAAGGAAAACAAAATAGCCTCAACCTCAGACAAATTCTTGATGTCAAAAGAGTGTTTTCTTATGCTGAGTGCACTAAAGAATGGTGGTAGAGAACAAGGAGGGTCCTTCTTTCTGCAAAAGCCCTTCTTTTCGTACGTTTAAGCAGGACAGGCAGAAGCTCAGGCTGGTCAATGGTGGCTCACCCACCCCAAGGTGACATTGTGCGGGTAGTAGCCTCTGCGTAGCTAAAATCTCCTGGGCAGTATTTATTTGCTACCTACGGAGAACAGAGCAGCAGGTAGGATCCATCCTCAGACCCTGCTCCTACAAGGTGCCACCACGCCATTTCTACTCGGCCCCACAGACACTGCGGTACAGCAGGAGGAATCTGATTTTCCAGCGCCCAGTGCAACATAAGGAGGCCAAAAAATATCTGAAAGCTTCCACATCCAGCATTTCTGACAAATGCCAGAGTTTTTCAATCATTTTTTGAGCAACACCTGAAAAATGAATAGGAAAGTAAACACGTTGCAACATGCATTTCATCTCAAGGACTATTTTATATATATATTTCTTTAAGTATCTTTCTGGCTTGCAAATCACTCCTTATATCTAACTATACACCTATGTACACCTTCACAGACATGTCTGGGCCTGTTTCTGCAGTCCCTATACAATTAAAATACCCATCCACTTGAATGGGAGCTCTTTTCAGATAAACGTGGCAAGATTGGGCCTTTGGTGCATACGTGCGAGTATCCTGCACACACATTTTAAAATCATTAAAAAAATATAGTAGCTATAGATATATAACCATTCAAAATCTAAACACAGTAAAACTGCACTTATTGCAGTACAGCCTAGGTGAATTGACATTGCTCATTTATATGAAGCAAACAAAGGAAAGGAAATGTCTGTGACCCTGTAATTACAGGTTAACTGTAATTACAGTTTTGCTTATACTTCTGTCTGTCCAAAAAGTCCAAAAGGATTTTTGCAACTAAAAAGAGGGATTTGCACCATTTCTTTCCAACATACGGATGACTCTCAAGTGCTTTCCCATCTTTTCTGAAGTATCTTTCACAACTTGTCAGACTCCTTTCGGTTGCTATCGTTCACTTCAATCACCACAGTAAAGAAAAATCCCTTACTAAAGAAGGTAACCTTAGCAAAGCCACAACAGCAAAGCAATACTGAAGTCACTACTAGTCCCATACTCAGGCAGAATAAGGAGTAAGGGCTCTAGGTACCAGCTTCAGCATCATTACTGATATCATAAAGCTTAATGCACAGCAAGATGGCCAACCCACAGGGTCACATTGCTCTCTAAATAGCACTTTCATTACAGCGTTTCATTATCAAAGCCCTTTGCACATAAATATACAAAACACAGCGAAGACAAAGATCTCTTTTGCATATTAAATCAAGGAAACCATTTAATCTACAAGTTCATTCTTAGTGGGCTGCATATTTCACAGCTAGCCGATAGGAGGTGGTGCTCACTAACACACGGTATAACTCTAAGACCAAACACACACCACCACAAATATATAAAGCTTAAGCACAGGTCCTTCCCCTACCCCTGGCTGGTATTTCCCAAGCGAGCTCTGACACCTTTCTCAAGGATATGGGTTGATTTTAAAGTAATCAGACCTCTGGAGGCTAGTGTAAAGTTAAGGAAATACACTCTCACATACCGTCCAAGTCACTGCTGGTCAGTAGGGACTTTTGAAATGGTGACCATCGTGCTTTGTTTCCTTTTCAATCATTTTATCTGTAGCGTGAGCAACTTTCGCAGCTCTCAGCATAGCACAGAGGCTTTTAAAAGAAGCTTTGTGCATTCATGCATTTCAAAATCAAAATCCAAGTCCAGATTTGGATTTAAACCCTCTCGCCCCCCCCCCCCCCCCCCAAAAAAAAAGTATCCCTCATATAGAACTAGCACTTTAAACTCCAAATCCTTGATCAAAGATCTTGTAATCTAAGTAAGACAAGACAAGGCACTGGACAACAGCCCAAGTGCTTCAGACTAAGAACTTCTACGAGGAAACTCTCTTCATTTAACTATGCCAGCACAGCTGAAACAGCAAACCTCACCCTCCTGTGTACGCAGTCATACCAGCATGAAAGGGCATATACCAGCAGCCTACTACACCACGGTTCAGCAGCCAAAATAAACTCCAGCAATATGCGGCATCTTTTCTGCATCAGGATTTTGCCAGCTTAACTGTATCAGGTGAAAAATTAAGCCTGGCATAACTGACAGAGTTACAGCGGTAACTTTTTAAAGAATACACCAGCCCTTTTACCATCCTAATAACATTCTCAACATACAAAAAATGCCACGTTAAAACATCTGACATAGAATCATAGAATCATTTTGGGTTGGAAAAGACCTTTAAGATCATCCATTCCAACCATTAACCTAACACTACCAAGTCCACCACTAAACCAGTTAAGGGTAGAGTAGTAATTTCACATTTCCTGGCTCTTGAGATGCATAATTTTAAAATAAGCATCATAATCCAGGCCACAAAGTATCTTCACTGTATTTTAACTTCATGTCCTGCCAGTACTTATCACAGATACCTGACAGTATTTAACTTGACCTGCACAACAGCGAATCAACATTCAGATACTCTTACAAAGTCTTTCATAAAAATCAAAGAGCCTTTTTCTATCTTATGCTGTGGTATTTGAACCAAAAAATCAACTCAGAAAATATAACTGCAATCTCCTTGCTATTTAGCCCAAGAAAAGCTTGCAGAAGTCTGAAGGAGCATGTTTCTTCAGTAAGAACTCCAATCTGAAGCTGAGATGGTCACTCTAGGAGGAAATACACACATTGCTCATGTGTTAGCTAGGAGAGCATTACAGACAACGAGAAAGAAAATGTGATCAGCAGAGGAGACCAGAAATATAAGACATGAGAAGGAAGAAGAAAGAAGCTCTAAAACAGTTGCACACCATGATCAACGTTGTTACCTGTTGCTGTGAATGGGAGTTTAACATTCTCTTCCATCCTGGCTGAAAATTTTCATAAAGTGATCGCGTTTATTCCATCTATCTGCTATTTTTCACCAATACTTTGTGACATACCAGAACAAAGACCTCAAGTTATCTACTTTCCTTTAAAACCAAAATGCTAAAGAGTATTTCCAAAAGCCCAAATGCCAGAGAACAGTGCTTTCAATAAAATCTGGCAATGGCCCAAGGTGCTCGATTCAGAAACCTATGTAAAGTCCTACAGTCTATGCTAAAATTGTCCACCACTGATTCTCCTCAAAAGTCTGGTACTTTTCTTCATAGTGAAATGATAACTATATTCATGTGCTCTGTTTATCCCTAAACCTATTGGAAATGTGCTTCTTATCTGACTTGCTTTCCAGGACAGTGTATAACCCTGGGACAGAGGAGTTTTGCTTCTCCCACACTGTTACGGACCCAACTCTGCTAGCAGGAAAGAAGCTGGTATCCTAGATCTTACGGGATGCAATGCCTTGAGGAAATTTATATCAAACAATTATTGCATAATCTCAGGGTGTAATAAAACCTCCTACATCATACACAGGCATCGAGTTCCTGTTACACTTTTTCCTCAGGGGAAGAAATGTCCCTGTCAACAGCAGCTACAGGTCCCTGTATGAACCCTCAGGATCCCCTTGCTGTGCATGTGGAGGAAGTTGAAGATTTCTGAGGGCATAGCATGAAAACCAGGGCGAGGTTTCACATTGTCATAGTAGTGGTGAGTTATAAAAATCCCTGAGGGGTTCATGGGGAAGGCCCAAAAGCCAAAAAGGTGCACCTCTTCGCAGAGCTCCAGGGCAGCAGTCACGAGGATCAGTCCCGTGCTAATCCGCTTGGCCCGCACCCCTTGGCCGAGCCAGTAGCGTGAGACGTTGATGAGATACTGGGGATGAAAGTAATAAACGGCTTGCTGAGATTCAAAATCATCCAGGACGTATTTGACCCGGATTGAGACGTCCGTGTTGCGAGTGTTGTAGAAAGCTGGCAGGAGCACGGAAGCGTTCTCGTAGACCTGGAGCACGTCATAGAAGGGTTTCCTCCATTTCTCCAGCTTATGAAATCTAAAAGGAAAAGGATGCGAGTGATGGTCAGACCAGCGCGGACTCAGTCTGGACCCAGCAGACAAGAAAACTCCAATGGGCTTTTATTGAAATGTTTCTGATACAGACATAATTGAAAGGGGAATATATTTAGATTTGTAGCTAAAGTGTCAGTATGAAATGTAGGACAAAAATGCAGGGGATTAAAAAAACACATTTTCTCTCCTCTTTTGGCAATACATTCATTAAACAGTGGACAAACTTTGTAGACATTTCTGATCATGTCTCACTTCTCATTTTATTATGAGAAGTATGTAATTTTTCCAAGGTTTGCTTAGCTGTATAGTGCACTATGCAGTGCAGAACTGTATAAAAAGTGGCAAATACCAAAGCAGAGCAAAAACATTTCTAAAATGACTAACTGTAACATTTAAAATAAATCCACAATGCAAGCAAATGATTTTATGTTGCTCAAGAAAAGAAACACGTTCCCCCAGCAAGAAAGGAAAGCAGGAATTAGCCCCATGGTCCCAAACTTGTCAGCCCGGTGGCATTAAGGTATTAACAAATTTAAAATTAAAATCACTTAGTCAATCCTGGCTACAAAGTTTAACTGGCATTTTTTAAAAAACATATGACTATGTGTCCTACTTTATTTAAGCATTTAGGATGGAAAGCAGTTGCTCCCACCCTAATGTGTCCAATACGTTTGCCTGGGGCTTGCCAGCACAGTGCAGGACTCCCAGGGGAAGCATGGCTCTGCTGTTAGGATTTTAGCTCATCAGCTTCCCGCTTTCTGTTATCAATGTACAGGCCTATGTGTTTAACACACTTCTATAAGTTGCTACAGATTCTATATGCTGCATAACTTCAATTCAGAATGAAATGTATGATTCATAGTATCAGTTTAAAGTAATACTGGGGAAAAAAGTTCTCTGTAACAGTTACAATTTAGTGAAACGTAGATTTGGAAAAGCAATAGGAGATGAAAATACAAAAACCAGAAATGACCTCTCAGTAATTATACTGGGATTGACAGTCACGACATCCGTCTTTACCCCAACGTCCGTAAAGTATTTCTCAGATATAGGAGGCAAATTGCATCTATAAAGGAAAGAAATTAGTAAGAAAGTTAAAAAATTCCTTCCACCTTTTCAGGACTAGAAAGTAGAATTGATATAAACATTTCTTTCAAGCAGCAAATCTAGAAACAGATTGAGAATTTAACATTGTATCAAAACATGTTGATGCCCAAAATGTGCATTAAAATAACAAGTTCTTAGGGGCTGAATGAAGACCTCTCTTCTTCCCCGACTCTGTGAGAGATGACCCTTTTTTGCAGATGTAGCCAAAGCTCACTCATTTTGCTTCCTTAAAAACAGTTCAGCTATTTACTTCGGCACTTTAGGATGAGAAACAGGATGAAGCCCCAAGGACAATCAGCCTATAAAATCAAAGACTTCCTCAGCAATAGCTGAGCTGTGTTTCATAATTAATAGATAAACTATGTCTATAACATTGCCTTTAACATGCTTTGTTTCATATCCAAGAGGATTTGGGGGAAATGCTCCACAAGAGACAAATCAGTCCAGTCCTAATTAATCCAAAACTATCTGCTTCCCTCCCTTTTCCCTTTGTACCTCCCAGCGCAGTGTAAGAGCAGCAATTCTGACTCTACAGATTCACCAGAGGATGTCAAAGCTATTAGGAGCAAACTTGTGAAGATTTGCAAACCTGGACTTTGCCCAGCCTCCACTCACCTTGGCCTTGACCTAGATTCATCATCTCACAAAATCTAGAGCATCGCTCAAGAGATGCTGAAGTTACTGAGACACACACACATACACACAAGCTATCACACAGGCTTCACCTCCATAGGAAACCCAGCTAAAAACCAAAGATTCAGCATGTGTTATCGGAGGCAACATAAGAGGCCTTGCAACTAGTTTTACACTCAGTTTAAGCTAGCGTTAGATACTTGCTGGCATCTTGAGAACTTTTTGAAGTGATCTACAAGCCGCAATAAAACCCATCACTGTTAAAATCCCCACATCTCAAAAACACTTCCCAAAAATAATTCCCAAACATCTCCATATTTTTGAAGATCAGGGCTGAATAGCAGAAAACCGTGAAGGTATTTAGGGTAAGCCATGCTCAGTGTTGTCACAATACTACAGTTCAGCTGCCATCATCATTTCTCAGTCACAGGGAGAGGGCATGTTGGGGAGCAGAGGAACGCAAAAAAATCCTTCAAAGTCCTTCTCAGACTCAGGAGGTTCACGTCTACCTCCCAGAGAGTCCCTCTTTATCAGGTCACAGAATTTTTTTTAGCCACCTCATCCTTCTCGTAGGCAATGTTATTTCCAGCACTTTTCTCTGCTAGGTCATACAACACCCTTCTGAAGTCCTCTAGCACCCTCAGTTCCAACTAGCACTGTGCTCGTTAGATTATATTTGAAAAAGGTTTTCAAATATTCACCTTCAATATTTTCAAACAGCACATTTCCACCACGATTAAGACAGACTGAATTTGTTGAAAGTGACAATTCCTTATTAAAATTATACAATTTGCATAAACTGTAGTTTTATCATAGGACTCCAAAAATTTGTCCCTGCAAAGAGAGTGGTCCCATCTAGAAATGCACCCAATGTTTCATCACAGATCTCCACTCTGGCCAGTAGATGGAGATAGACAATAACAACTAGTAAATGCAATTTGTGTGTGTATTTTATATATTCTATTGTACTATAATTAATTGCTATCACAATTTATTTCATAGAAAAATCTTGTTTGCATCCTGCTGGCCACAAGCTTCCTGACAATAAAATATTTTCCCAGGTGTCCTGAAAGTATCACTGAATGTTAGCAGTGCTCCATAGGCATTTTTTGAAATATTTTAAAGAATTGTTTTGCTGGTGACCAAGATGGTGATTCCTGACAGTTTGGTGAACTGGTGTCAGACTGGAAAGTGGATGTGTTCAGACCTGACCTTAAAGACAAGCTGTACTTTAAAGTTGATGTCAGCAGCCCTTAAGCTCTTAAACACTAGCATGTCTTTGTGCATGTCTTTTTGTTCAGCCTGGAGAAGAGGAGGCTGACGGGAGACCTTATCGCTCTGCAGCTCCTGACAGGAGGGTGCAGTGAGGTGGGTGTTGGGCTCTTCTCCCAAGTAGTTAGCGATAGGATGAGAGGAAATGGCCTCAAGCTGCGTCAGGGGAGGTTTAGATTGGATAGTAGGAAAAATTTCTTCACGGAAAGAGTGGTCAAGTGTTGGAACAGGCTGCCCAGAGAGGTGGTGGAGTCCCCATCCCTGCAGGTGTTCAAAAAACGGGTAGACATGGCACTTGGGGACATGGTTTAGTGGGCATGGGGGTGTTGGGTTGATGGTTGGACTGATGATCTTAGAGGTCCTTTCCAACCTTAATGATTCCTAGTTTTACTTTCATTAAAAAAGAATCCAGCCACCAAGCCAGGAAACATGAAATTACTACTCTCCCCTTAATTGGTTTAGTGGTGGAGTTGGTAGTGTAGGTTAATGGTTGGACTGGATGATCTTAAAGCTCTTTTCCAACCTAAACGATTCGATGATTCTATAATGCTGGTCCCATACGTTTTGGAGGTGGCGAACCAGTAGGTTTTTTGCACAAGTACTGTGTACTTATTCATATTGCAGTTCTACCTGAGCCTCTACTTAATTAATTACTGGTACCAAAAGCAATTTCTAAGTTCTGTACTCTCTGATCTGCTCTTTTTATGCAGTTGTGGTACAGTTCAAGAAAGAGCAACAGCGGTAAAGAGGGACCTCCATTGAAAGTTCTTATATATAAATGATGACGTCCGCTTCCCATATTCCCACTTCCACTCAACAGTTTGTCATCCCCATGTGTAAAAGGTACCTTTCATTTCAACCATACTGATAGCTGTGATCTAGCACAATACAAGGGAATCTACAACAAGAATTTAATGCATATAGGCTTTTAAGAAGCAAATTATGTGAAGCCTTGACTGTTTCACAGATTAAAATAAGGCAATATTTTTCTATAAAATGGGCACAAGAGGCAGACGCAAGGGGTCTGAAAATAACAAATACTGAAGGTAGGATCGGTAAAATTTTATTTCTCATTTGATGCCAAATTAAATTAAGAATGCAATGAGCCAAAATCTGACCTACTTTTTGCTGCTATGCAATCAGAGAAATTCATTGATTTATGCACAGTTATTCTAAACTGACAGGAACGTACCTAAGATCAGAAAATAGGCCAACAGAACTAAAAAGATTTTTCTTTTCTACAGAACAGGTCATGAATCTCTGAGCTAGCTGTCATATGCCATGGCCTGGGAAAAGAGCTTAACAGGATTTAGAGAGGGATTAGTCATGCATATGAATAATTGCAGCGGGTTGACCTTGGCTGGAGGCCAGGTGCCCACCACAGCCGCTCTATCGCTCCCCTCCTCAGCTGGACAGGGGAGAGAAAATCTAACAAAAGGTTCGTGAGGTGAGGTAAGGACAGGGAGATCACTCAGAAATTACTATCACGGGCAGACCAGACTCAACTTGGGGAAAATTAATTTAATTTATTAATTAAATTATTACCAATCAAATCAGAGTAGGATAATGAGAAATAAATTAAAAAAATCTTAACACACCTTCCCCCCACCCCTCCCTTCTTCCCAGGCTCAACTCCCAATTTTCTCTCCCTCCTCCCCCTGAGTGGCACAGGGGGACGGGAATGGGGGTTGGGGTCAGTTCATCACGCATCGTCTCTGCCGCTCCTTCCTCCTCAGGTGAGGGCTCCTCACACTCCTCCCCTGCTCCAGCGTGGGGTCCCTCCCACGGCAGACAGTCCTCCATGAACTGCTCCAGCGTGGGTCCTTCCCACGGGTGCAGCTCTTCACGAACTGCCCCAGCGTGGGTCCCTCCCCAGGGTGCAGCCCCTCAGGAGCAGCCTGCTCCAGCGTGGGTCCCCCGCGGGGTCCCCAGCCCTGCCACCAAACCTGCTCCAGCCTGGGCTCCTCTCCCCACGGGGCCACAGCTCCTGCCAGGAGCTTGCTCCAGCACGGGCTTCCCACGGGCTCACAGCCTCCTCCGGGCACATCCCCTGCTCCGGCGTGGGCTCCTCCCCGGGTGCAGGGGGATCTCTGCTCCCCCGTGGGCCCCCATGGGTGCAGGGCACAGCTGCCTCGCCAGGGGCTGCACCAGGGGTGCAGGGGAATCTCTGCTCCGTGCCTGGAGCACCGCCTGCCCTCCTCCTGCACTGACCTTGGGGTCTGCAGTTGTGCCTCTCACATGTGCTCACTCCTCTCTCCAGCTGCAGTTGCTGTTGCGCAGCAACATTTTCCCCTTCTTAAATCTGTTATCCCAGAGCCATGTTACAAGAGAGATGTTATCTCCATCTTGGAGCCGCTGGCGTTGGCTCTGTGGGACATGGGGGAAGCTTCTGACAGCTTCTCACAGAAGCCACCCCTGCAGCCCCCCCCCGCTACCACAACCTTGCCACTCAAACCCAATACAATAATTAAAAAAGTCTTTTCCATATATATTAAGGATGATGAAAGTGCTGCTAAACTCCGTTATCCAGGGATGCAAGTCATGGGACACCCCAGTCTATGCAAAACCTCAGTAACTCCACATATGGTCGGGAGCATAATATGAAGACACTCAACCTTCAAAGTTATTCAGGTATCTTTACACACCCTGGAGTCTACAGTACTGATTACTGTAACTCATATTATTCAGCATTTGAGCTCTGCACTACTTCAGAAACACCTCCAAGGCATGTGAGCTGCACAGCATGGAGCTATTAACATCTGGCCAAGCTGCTTGTCGTGCAATAGAGGTTGTACGTCTGGTTCAGAACTGCCCCAGAAAATTATGGCCGCATTCACAGGACACTGCTCCTGGGCTAATGTCCACGGAAGGATAAATCCACAGCCTGAGTAACAGGGGATGTCCTGAATGAGGACATCCAACTTTGTCAGTAAGTCAATGATTAACCACATGGAGTTAGGGAGAAATAATTCCTCACAGTGTAATTTTTAAATAAATATTATACGGTGAGGTGTTTTTTTCGAAACATCGCTTTTTGTGCAAGAAGCAGGCTTGGTATGGCCAGTTTGGCAAATCCTATGTTTCCATGTGAGAGAGAATAGCTTTGCAATCCTTTATTTGTCATTAAAAAAGGCAAAAAGAAAAATGGTACTGTAGTGATTACCGAAACACGAAGTCTGCACTGTCAATCTCTCGGCCGCATCTGCTGTTCTTCAGAATTCCTCCGTTCCCAACCACCGCACATTTCTTAAACTGGGAGCGGTGGTATGGCATATCCTGCAACACCACAGCAAGGAAACAGTTAAATATCCTGAAACGTGGAGGCAACAGGTCTTTTTTTTACTTTTTCCTTTTTTTGTGTGCAGCTGCATCTTGTTGCAGATGCACTAATCATAGGAAGTTGACACTGGTTCTGGCCCGTAATATTCCCATGGGGCACATAAATGGATGGGATTGTTTTCTGTGCAATTAGAGATAGTATGGGCAACTAACTCAGAGGGAAAAAAAAGCAATAACCTGGTTTTGTCCAGGCTTAATAACGGGAGAAGTCATTTTACAATCTTGCTTTCCCTTCTGATTTCCACATGAGGGCATGAACCATAAAATTAGCGTACCCCAGGCGTTGCCTTCTGAGCTGCCTGCAAACTGCTCACTTCTCAGGCTCTGATGTCCTGCTTTTGAGAATTCTGCACACATAGTTCCAGAGCAGCTAGTAAAGCCCGAGAGGTCTTTCTGAGTCAGACAGCACATTACAGCTATTTATCAGAACCTAGCCCAAAATTTAGTGCTTGCTACCACTAATTGTATTAATAGTTTCAATGATTATTAACTAGCACTTGTACTACCAGCAGCGCCTAGAGCCTTTGGTCAGACACCTTTTTGGACTTGTGTAGGACACATCTTCCAAATCCTTGGGCAAAATTCTGTCTTCATATGTAGACATGCAGCTGCTGCCGAAGCAGGAGAGAGTGAAAGTCACATCTCTGAAAACAGAACTGGGCTGTTAGGGTGAGAGGGTTGTGACGCAGAACGGGGCCGCGCCACACCTTATGAATATGTAGAGATGCGCTCGTTTTCGTACATCCATATTTTATCGATAATTTCATACCGCAAACTACAGCGAGATGTGATAGTGGCATGACGTTTCTGTGTGATTATTCCCAGGATCTTTCCATAGCATTCATACGGCACGAGGCAAAAGGGCATGCAATTACACATGTCAGAGAAAAGCAGCCGCTGTCTAACAGAGAGGCAATATAGTTGTCTGTGCTTTATTCAGAGATTTTTTAACAAAAAATGCCTCAGCAGTCCTGAAAGAGAGATCAGAAGCCAGGTCTCCACACTCAGCGCAAGGCTTTTGCCCTTACAGTCTTGCTCTTGTGCTTTCAGCCCTTTATCTCCTACATTCACCACGCTGCAGCCCTGCTCCTAGGCAGAGGGTGGCTTTGGCCACATAACTGCTGCCCAGTGAATCCCAAATGCACTTTGGCATGGGACAGAGCCTGCAAAGCATCCTCAAGCCACACCTGGATAAATACAACAGCAGCTATAGGACGCTCCTAGCAAAAGCATAGGCAGCGAGTCTTTCATGCATTCATCTCTGCCAGCAGGCAGGGTTTTGAGGATAATACTCCTGGACTTAGATGTACCCTTTTTTGCACATCTCTAGATGCTAAAGTGCTTTCCTGGATCTGAGCTTTTCCCCTGCTCTGCCCCAGTTCCCCATGTGCACATTTAGATAACGGCGCTACCCTACCTCTTAGTAGTGCTCTGAAAGCAAACGGATTAAAAGTGGTTAGACCCTAAAGGACAACGTTAATGACACAAATCTAAGTACTTAACTTGAATATTTTTCCGACTTTCTGAAAGGGATACATTTCAGTTATCCCCTCCAAATACACCATTTTAAATTCATGAGGTGTGCCCCATGATAAATCAGTAGTCACATAAGCCCATTGCTACACATTCGTCACTATGTGCAATGGGAATTGCCCACCGGTTATAACTTTGAATGACCCTCAGGGCAAGGATTATTTGCTGAAAAGGTTTTGAATAATCATTGTGATGAATATATTTAAAAATTGTGCATCCTGTTCACAGATAAGCTGCAAACAGAAATAAGTATAAAAATAGTTAGTCATTGTGAACATGAATTATAAAATAATCATGCTCCTAAAGAAGCAGACCTACCCCAAATGTTGGATTTATTGTACATGAGTATTGTACTTTTTAAAAGTTCTGATCAGTAAATGCCTCTTTTATTCAGCTTTCTTAAGTTATTTCATTAGCCACTTTGCTGCTAGATCAGTAACATTCTGCAGGAATATGCATATATATTGCATACTAGAGCAGACAACTACTAGAAAATAGGATAATCAGCTAAAGTATCATATAAAAAATAAGTATTTTCAAAGTATAAGCAATGAAGTTTGTAGAAATGTCAAACAGCCAACTGCTAAATGCTTGGCTATAGGATAACATCTAATGCAGCAAGTAGAGTGAAGTTGATTCTGCAAATGGACAGAGGCATGAGGCACCTTTGGAAACATTTTGAAGATTTCTTGGTTGATATGGAAGATTCCACTAGTATCCACTTCATATTTCAGTTTAGTTCCCAAGGGAGTATTTTTCTGGGTGGTGAACAGAAAGGCAGGGGCATTGCAACACCTCGACAAAGTAGACCTGTAAAATGAAAAAGAGAGAAATAAGATCAAGGAGCCGACAGCATGCTTTAGGATTTGCAATTACTATCACTCCTAACAAGGTATTTTTCAGCAAAAAGAAATGTCGTAGCTGTAGAAGGGGTAAAATGGTGTTTTGCTGGATTTTCCTTTAGAGAATTTCAGATTCGGTGAAATTTTGCCTGACTGAGGAACTTATGGTAAAAAAAAAAAAAAAAACAAAAACAAAAACCAGAAGAAATTAAATCCTTGTACCTGTCTCTTCTAGGCTGCAGGAAATACATGTGCAAATTCTGCCCTGCTCCAGACCTCAAAGCTGAGCTTCTGCCCCCAGTATCATGGGGAAACCATCCTAATGAATTAGTCCCTCCCTGCTTTAGAGGTCTTCGACTTTTTGTAAATTATTTACTCATCACTGGGCAGGAAACACAGGGGTTAAAATATTCATCTGGGGGTGTGGAAGCTTGGCAGGGCAGGGACTTAAACACAGCAAAAACTAAAGACACTATCTCACTTACCAGACTACTGTGGAGCACGGCACTTTGATTACAAAAAAACTTTTAAAGGTCTTAGTTTTGCCTTTGACCTTGCATATATGCATTGGGAAGATGATGTGGCCCCAACAGATGGGTGCCAGGCAGACTGGTCATGGCTACAACTCCAAAATCTCAGCCAAATGGCCAAAAATTTTCTTTGTTGCTGGGACAAAATGGCAGGTATCCCAATGTAAGCAAGGACTGTTTTGAAATCTCAAAAATAGGATTCTTGGCATGAAAGAAAACCTATTCAGCTCTGATATGAAATTTAAACAGGAAAAAAAGGGGTCCATTTTTTAGCTCCCATCTTTGCTTTTGTCCTTTTACTGGTGGAACTGACAGTCCTGACTTCTGCTTACTCTTACTTCAGAGCCAGTTTGTTTCTCTCTCAATGCATCTTATACCTTTAATGAAAAATACATATCATGGCAAATGCACAAACGTGAAGGCAAAGCCAAATGGTTCTCAAATAACCTAGATGAAACACCTTGCCTCTTGGGTATGTGGTCTCATTATGAGTTGGAAGAATAAGCCAGTCTTCTTTCTGGGCTTTATTACAAGCACCAGAAAGCAAATACAGAATTATGCAAGCATTTCAGTGATGTCCAATTACTATTACATACTTGACTCATGCAGAATGACACAATATGATGATCAGATGAAGGTAGCAACTGAGACTGAATAGCTTGACAAATAATTTCTAATAACGAAAACATTAAATAATTACAAGCAGCTAGCAGGATTGAGTTGTAGTATTTGAGATACAAAAAAACTCTTCATTAGTACTGCATTAAGGAACTAAAAGAGATGTTGTTCTTTAATCTAATGTTCAATTGGTTTTCCAGAGGCACGTTCCTTAGTGTAAATGTCTGATATCTGATGGAGGAAGACTGTCAAGGAAATTGTTTTCCTTGGGCTCCAGATACAAAAGCTAGTGTGATTTTTGCACTTCCTCCCTCCCTGTTGCTTAACCAGCTGTCGTTTAATTTTTGCTGGATTCTCCCCATCTCACCTGATGGTCCAGAACTGGCAAAGGTCGAAAGCCCACAACTCAGTGTTGTTAGACCACCACCTTTTACCCTCCTACTAGTCTACCTCCAAACTCAGAGACTTTGGTCTGCTTTTAAGGGACTACAGTTTCCCTACACATTCACACACTAAAGTCTCTGTCCCATAGGACAAAAATGAAACAGATGCTGAACTTTTCTTTTTTTTCCATGACTAGCATGATTATTGTTCCTGGAACCAGCTAACAAAGGTTGGGTTACATCTAGGTGCCAGTGGGAGTTTCTTAAGCAGTGATATATCAGTCGGACAAGTATAGCCAGTGACAGGAGTCTTTAATCTCCTCTTTGTCTCAGAGCACTATCTAGGATGGAGAGGGGTTCTTTGCTTAATGTACCAGCGTTGGTGGCTTGAGAGAGAGTGATGGTCCTCCTGATGGTTTTTAGACAGTCTGTTCTCATTGCTCTCACCTCTGGGCTGGCCTCCATACTTCAATGTGCTCCTTGCACTCAGGGCACAGTCATTAATTCTCTTACTCCAAACAGTCTTAAAGATAGTAGGCTCTAATCCTGAATGGCTTTTGACTTCAAAATGGGCTCTGATAATTACCCATCAAGTAATTTCCAGGAAAAAATAAATTAAAAAACTTATGTGTGGAGCTCATGTTGGAAAAGCTTCTATGAGCCTGGGACTGACAATTAGTTATTTTTAAAGATGTTAATGACTAACTCAGCACATGCATTCTCACATTCTCTCATTAACTCGTGACAGCTATTTCCTGGAGTCATGCAAGAGAATTTGGGAGAAAGTTGTGGGGCCTTATTCTAAGCAACAGCTCTGAATCATGCCAGTGACTTACAGACTTACCTAGCCCATATTCCACTTACTCTGAAATAATGTGGTTTCTCTAGACCTGCTCAAATATGGCCCTTGAATACACCAATATACAACATTCAAATACTGTTTTGGCTTCATTCTACTATTGCCCTCACAAGACCAGTTTGTAAAGTTGTATCTTGAAAGGACCGTGGAGGACATTCAGCAAAGAGGAAGTCACATGAAGAAAGACTGAGTACTACAAAAACAAACTGCACAGGTCTCCGAAGACCAGAAAAAATATCTAGATAGTCAGGGAGTAATAGCTGAGGAGCATTAAAAAAAAGGAAATGATAAACAAGGTCTGACAGTACCTAATACACTGCAGAAAAAATCCAGTTTGAGTATTTTGTAGGCCAAATTTGCAGTGTCACCAATGCTATTACCATCTTACAGCACCAGAGAGTTAGGCTGATGTGTTAAATGTAGCCATTAAGTCTTGGCTCCATCCTCATGTCTGTCTGAATAATACCTGGAAAAGTCTTTCCCATACCAAATTCTGTACCTTTCCTGGGAAGACTATCCCATGTGCCAGAAGAGCTCTCTTTCACTCCTGCTGTTGACTTTTTTAAAGTAGAAAAAAGTCTGTATTTATTCAAAAGGATGGTACTCCAACAGTAACAGTGTTATAATGCTACACATGTGAAGGTTTGATCTCTCTACAGGAAGCTAAACTCGAACTAAAGTAAATCTTACTCAGTCTCATTAATGTGGACCATTCTTACTTGAACAAATTAGCTTCTGTGACGTTCATCTCCCATTTGCACATCTGTAGGCTCTTCCATCTGTCAAACAATTCGGTTTGTTTCACCCTAAAAGATAAAAAGAAAGAAAATTAAAATTCACTTTATTACAAAGGCTTCATTTCCTAAAACAGCCGCAACCAGGGTAGCATGCAGTAGGCTTTTGATAGGGCAAACCAGTCAGTCTATCCAGCGCAAAATTTATCATTTTTATTTCTTTCTCTGTTCAGGCATAGCAACTCTAAGCCATGTATACACAGGTACTGATGGAGCTCTTCAGATGTTTGGGACTGATTTCTATTGCCTGATAGGCATTCTCCATTTCTTCAGGATAAAAAATGCAATATCCAGCAAGAAGCATTTACTGCACCAAAGTCTGTCCACAGTCTGCTGGGATGCTAATGAGTGTCTGGCAACCACAGCAGCTTTGGGGGGAAAAGTTGCACCTAGCACAAGGGCCCAGCAGAGGGGGTGTTGGAAAAGAGGAAACCAGATAATTTGGCCAACTATGATTATATTTGGGTGAGGTTATCTCAATCCGTGAGATCCTACAGAACAGCACTGTTGGTAAATCCATTTTATAAACTGCAATAGCACACATGTAGGGATAAGCATCTGTGACGGTAAGAGGACGTGAAAAGCTCTTTACATGAGGATGTCTCCCACCCTCTCTGTTAATAAATATACTTTTAGTTATACCAAAAAATTACACCCCTGCTTCCACTAGGCTGATACAGGATGACACATTTTTGGTGATATCATTCCAATCACTTCTACCTTAGAGTTATAGAATCATAGAATCGTTTAGGTTGGAAAAGACCTTTAAGATCATCCAGTCCAACCATTAACCTAACACTACCAACTCCACCACTAAACCAAGTAAGGGGAGAGTAATAATTAATTTCAGGTTTCCTGGCTTGGTGGCTGGATTCTTTTTTAATGAAAGTAAAACTAGAATAGAATCATTAAGGTTGGAAAGGATCTCTAAGATCATCAGTCCAACCATCAACCCAACACCACCATGCCCACTAAACCACATCCCCAAGTGCCATGTCCACCCGTTTTTTGTACACTTCCAGGGATGGGGACTCCACCACCTCTCTGCAGCCTGTTCCAATGTTTGACCACTCTTTTAGTAAAGAAATTTTTCATAATATCCAACCTAAACCTCCCCTGGCGCAGCTTGAGCCCATTTCCTACCGTTATCTACTTGGGAGAAGAGCCCAACACCCACCTCACTACACCCTCCTGTCAGGCAGTTGTAGAGAGCGATCAGGTCTCCCCTCAGCCTCCTCTTCTCCAGGCTGAACACCTCCAACTCCCTCAGCCGCTCCCCACCAGCCCTGTGCTCCAGACCCTTCCCCAGCTTTGCTGCCCTTCTCTGGACATGCTCCAGCAACTCAATGTCTTTCTTGTATTGAGGGGCCCAAAACTGGACACAGTATTCCAGGTGCAGCCTCACCAGTGCCGAGGACAGGGGGATGATCCCTGCCCTGCTCCTGCTGGCCACACTATTCCTGACACAAGCCAGGATGCTGTTGGCCTTCTTGGCCACCTGGGCACACTGCTGGCTCATGTTCAGCCAGCTGTCGACCAACACCCCCAGGTCCTTTTCGGCCAGGCAGCTTTCCAGCCACTCTTCCCCAAGGCTGCAGCCTTGCATGGGGTTGTTGTGACCCAAGTGCAGGACCCGGCACTTGGCCTTGTTGAGCCTTGGCCCATCGATCCAGCCTGGCCAGATCCCTCTGCACAGCCATCCTACCCTCAAGCAGATCAACACTCCTGCCCAATTTGGTGTCATCTGCAAACTTACTGAGGGCACACTCAATCCACTCATCAGATCATCGATAAAGATATAAAACAGAACTGGCCCCAAAACTGAGCCCTGAGGAACACCACTTGTGACTGGCTGCCAACTGGATTTAACTCCATTCACCACCACGCTCTGGGCTCAGCCAGCCAGCCAGTTTTTTTACCCAGCGAAGAGCACACCTGGCTAAGCCACGAGCTGCCAGCTTCCCAAGGAGAATGCTGTGGGAGACAGTGTCAAAGTTCATACATATTCTTCTGTATTTGGACAACAGAGATAATGAAGGCCTTGCAAATATCTAGAGCTAGGGAGCAATGTCATAATCTGGCTGAGAACTTTTGAAGTCTGAGATTTCTTCAAGACTGATAGGTCTTAATGAGTTCTCTTCAGGCTTAAGGGCTTTGAATGTTTGAATAAAGCAAAGACTTTTAAGATAATTATATATTTACAGTGAGTAGAACTTAGGATTTCCCAGGCTGTGGAAGTTACAGGAAGGAATTAGGTCATATTGTATTTTCTGTAGCCCACCAGAGAACATTAACTTGGAAATCTTCCATTACCATAAGGGCTGACTTAGGAAATGTAGCACATTAGAAGCAAGCGCATCAGAAGAACCCAGCATATTAAAAGAGTTTAATGTCAAATGGCATCTATCGTAAAAGTAAGGCTAACTCTATCCAGCTGAGTAGGAGTCCACTACTTTCTATGTCCCATTGGATAAGATGAAGAGAAATGAGTAGTCCTCCGTACCATCTGATAAGTATGCAGAAAAGCACTTCAAAACTCCCCACCTTCAGCAGAACATTGGCAGAAGTGTCACATTCTCACCCCTTCTTTTTATTTTTAAGCACTGCAAGTCAGCAAGCAGTGCAAAGTTGTTACTCGTGTATCCTTCATCCAGTACCAAATACAGAAGACAAGGACATAACCTACATTTTTCTGTGCACAAAGTCAGCGAGGGAGACATGCTCAAAATTCATGCAGACCTGGAGGAACAAATTGTATTTGTTGTAGTCTTGATTGCTTAATGCTATGCACTTGTACAGCTGCACTTTCAATTGAGATTCTCTGCACTTTACAGACCTTAATAAACCTTGTGGATTGGTGGCAAGATTACTAAACCACTGGGTTTAGATATGGTACAGGATTAGGCATAATCTAAGCACCTAAATTCAGTCCAATGCTGAAAATGCAAAAGGGCAACACAACAATACCCTGCTTTGCTCTGTCCAACGAGCTCCATTGGCAACCTCACTTTTTTGCCTGATTCCATCTCTACGGCTTCATGGCTACATGTCATTCAACTCATTAGTTTTCTGATGTCCATATAGGACTACAAAAGACAAAATATAGATATTTTATTTTTTCTCAGAATAACATTTTCCTACTTCTTAGTGAGTGTTATTAACTTGTGAAACTCACTGCTGCAGGAAATTGTGGAGGTCGAACTCTCCACTCAGAGTGGACAATATTCCATTCTGACTACTGTAGTCTAGTCACCACCTACCACTCAGCAAGTCCCCATGCCAGTATTTGTTATCAGGACAGGCTAACCTTTCTCCTTCATTTCTTAGCCTTCACTGCTGGCCACTATCAATGATAAAACCTTAGGCTAGACAGACACTTGTTATGAGTCAGTCTGGCTGTTCTTACTCTTCAATTACCCTCAGTAGAGGACTTGGAATATAATATTGCAAATAATATTACACTGTATTTCATTCTAAACAGTGATACTGGACCTGACCAAAATGCATCAATGTATGTGAAATGCCTCCATTTTTTTCAAATGGACCTCAGATCAAATTCAAATGTTACTACTTGCACATATAAGAGAACCTCAGGAATCCCTGATGAGATCCCTGTTGATGGGATTGTTAAGCCTTGCATCTTTGACAATCTTATTGTAAGCTATGATTTTCATCCTGCCTGAAAAGTAACCTTTTAGCAAACATTCATTCATACTTACATAGACAAAACCTTCACCTCAATGATGTCCTGCCGTAATTCCAGGCATTTTGTAGAGTTGTATTCCAAAGGCCCTTCATAAAACTCAAAATACCTGAAGAAGGACAAGGAAAAAAGATTATAAATAAGCCTTAGACTGGAATACTTGTCTTGCACATCAATGGAAATTTGCTTAAAGTTGTGATTTATGATTTCTGTCAAACGAGACTACGCTGTCTGGCCCATAGGCAGGTTATTACTTCACAGGAAAACACAGATGCCTTTGCTGACTGTAGAACAGCCACCCACGTCCAGTTTGTCCATCTCTACAAGAGTTCATCTATCTTGGAAGCACCAACAAGGACCAGCCACCTTTTCCAGCAGTCAGCACATGGCAGCTGCCACTGAAAGTCAGGGGAAAAGCACTGATCACTTAAGGAACACTGTTCCCATCCTTTGGGTATCTGAACGTGCTGAGAATTTAAAAATCAGTTCCTTAAATTTTGCTTTTAGGTGGAAAGCAAAGTGCTGGAAGTTGCACCTTGTCTGTGGACACTGTTGCATACCTCTACGCAATTGAGCTTTTCGTTGGGATTTACTCTTTTGGTGTATTCAGAAGGGAAGGGAAGCTGGGATTTTCTTCTCAAAAAAATTGAGATGGATTTCAGAACAGAAGGATTTGAATGCTCAGACACAGCACAAATGACAGCGCTATTCTTAATTAAAATATAGACATAAATATTTACTTTTTTGGTTAAATTCCTCCACTTTAGCCACCAGACTGGAGTGAAGGGAAAACAAAACACCATGGTAGCTACTCATGTTTAGGGGCCAGAGAAAGCCCAGGCTGTCCAGTGATTTCAGTGAGACTGTACTGAAATGACAAAAAAGATTTAGGGTTTAAACCAAGCTCTGTGTCAGTTTTAACACTTATCATTAGAAGTTTGAATTAAAACCTAATACCTAAGAACTGCGCATATCCATACAGCAGTTGTGAGCATAATGAAGAAATACGAGGAGACGACCTGTAGGAGTAGGTGTTATGACCAAGGCTAGAGCAAGTCATTTTGATGGATCCTTTAAAATCTCAGAATTCATGAGGCTGTAGCTCCAAACTATCTTTTGAATTTTCAATATGAAAGAAAAATACATGATTCCTGGAAGAGCTTTATTTAAAACATCATTGGAAATACAATATTTTGGGTTTGTGTCATTTAAAAATAACATCAAAATTCATGTTTGACATGAATGTCTGTTCAGTTCTGAATATATAATCCTTAAGTAGGAAAGTCTTGGTAGTTTCCTTAGTAGCTCATGTTTACAGTTAATATCAAAATTTTGGGGGATCCAAAGTTTGATCTGTTCTGGAGAAGTGCTAAGCGTTCAGACCTCCCAAGGGAACTGTAGGAAGGGAGAGGGTCCAGAAAATAACATCTCCAGGTATCTCCAACAGGGTCTCCAAAGGCCAGAAGCAACTAAAAACAAACAGCTGCTGAATTTTGCCTTGTAAGTACATCCAGAAATCAATCTGATATAGCGGGGAAGGGACAAACCTATAGAGAAAGGGAATACAGTATGCAACTGGAAAAAGCTCAAGAGCTTCCCAAAACAATCTGCTACCAACTGAGAATGTTTCTATCCTGTCAAATGCTGCTTTAGGATGTGTCTCCTTCACCTCTTCCTGAGGTTTTCACCACCTCAGCTTTGCCAAATCCCAAACCAATCATTTCTGTGATCCAGTGAGAGGCACAAACCTTGAGACTGAAAGGAAGAAGGCCATGCCTAGAAGGTGGCAGGAGAACATCATAAATTCCTAATAAAGAAGTACAATGATTACTGTCAGAAAAAAACAATAGCTCGGCAATCTTTACAAAATGTGACTATTTGGAAATGTGTTTGCATAGTCTTCAAGGCAACAGATGTATTTTTATGAGATTGGTAGAGGAAATTGTGTATTTAAAATGCTCCATAATCAGTGACAAATCTGGGAAAAGACTTTCTCAGCCTCCGGAAAGGAGATAAAAGTTCACGTGACATGAACCTTCATCTGCTCTCTCACCAAAAGGCTTGGGTTCTCCTTCCAACTCAATCGTTCACCTGGACATTCAGCCTTTACTAAAGAGTAGCTGAAATCCATTGCACTGGTACATCTTCTGCATGCTTGGCTTGTTGAGCCGGAGCTGAGCAACTTGTGTATTTTGAAAGCTGCTCCAACTGAAATTGGATTAAGAGCTCACCTGGTTGCACCAGGCCAAAGCCCTGGGTGGATGTACTGCAGACAAATTTCCAAAACTAAACTGATATTTCTCTCTGCGGAGCTAACACCATAGGACTTGTTGCTGGTCACAGAATTTTACAGGGGTTAAGGAGTCCCCTCTGGCTACCAGTCCAGACAACTTTTTCATCCTCCTACAACACTCATTTTCCTTACTGTATTTTGCAGTATCCATTCTTTACTTTAGTTCTTTGAGTCAGACAAGACTGGGACCCTGAATGTGCATGTTCTACACAACAGCTAGAGGCAGGTATACATCCCCCCGCAACATTCAATACGTTACACACCACTCCTACCTCTTTGGGTGTAAGGGCGATCAGCCTCATCCTCGCCTTTCACCTAACACTGGCTTTCAATACCCTGTATGTGCCTCAGGACAGAAAAGAATGGCAAAAATCTAGATTAACATGTATTTTTATCTTTCCTGCGCAATTCTGGCTCTGCTGCTAAGTTAGAGAACTGCAGCTCAGATGTCAAAGAGCACATGCTATCACGTAGGAAAGCTGGCTTCAGCCTGTGGCACTGGAGACGAAGATGTCATATTATGAAACAGATGAAATTTCCTGAGTCTCAGAGATTCCCTTTGATCACTGCCTGTTTACCCAAAGCACAAACCAAAAATAGAAATGAAAAAGGAAGTGTTACCAAAGAGGAAGAAGGGTAAGGAGGAAAGGATTAGGTAAAAAATAAACCACTTCTGGATCTGAAAGGAAATCCATGAGGCAGCACTGCATTTGTAGGAGAGTTATTCCATTAGCCTACAGCTTCAAAAAGCACAAGACTGTCCTGCAAGTCTCTTAACTCTCACAATAGCTCCAGCTTTTCCAGCAGAGTCGCTGGGAGTGTCGAATTCACCATTTGGCACCTTGTGGAAGCACAGAGGGAGGACCCGTGAAGCAGGCTGGATGGCACACTGCTGATGGGACACGTGCCTCCTGCGGCAAAGGCAGGGGACACCGACAGCGGTGTCACTTCTGCACTGAGTGGGGAGAAGACGCTACTGGCCGTGGGGTGAGCTTGACTGAAACTAATTCAGTGTGCCCGAGCCACTGAATAATTATCATCTGGGTTGTCGTTCATAAGCCCTGAACCACATCAGAAGCAGACAGCCAGACACTAAGCCTCGTTAGTGTTAATGCTAGTGATGCTGCAGCACTTAGGTTGCAAGCATTAATGATGCTACAACAGCGTTAAGGAATTTACAAGACAGTATCTGGTCAATAGACTAAAAAAAAAAAAGTTTCCTCTCTTTCTCCCAGGAGTGTTCATGCTATTTATTTGCTTCACAGCAATCCCCCTCCTGCTACACACCCTGAGGCAAATTAGCAGAGGCAGCTCCCTGGAGCACCGGCCAACCTCTTCCCACAGAAGTGCTTCACGTTGTACTTCCCCAGAATACAGCTTTCACACAACGCCGGGTGCTAGCACGAGGAACACGGGTTCCCTCAGCCCCCACAGATGTCCTTTAAACCCAGCTCCTCCGCTCAGCAGCGTCTGGTCCTGCTGGGAGTGTTTGGAGACCAGCCCCCCACGCTCTCCCAGAGGAAGCATCAGTCTCACCCACTCCCTGGGCTCCGAGCGCTGCTTCTGCCTATTAACTCCCACTCTAAACCATGTAGTTCCCTGTGAACGAAGATACATTTTTGCCTGTCAGAAAGCTTAATTAGCACAAATGGAAACTGCCCTCCCCATCGTCTTCCTCAGTCTGATATCCAGCTAAGAAGCAAAAGTCTAGTGCAGTTTATTTTGATTTATGCTCCTGATTAGTGACAAGTGACGCACCTGACTACGCTACTCCTTTTGCCATGGAAAAGCGCTGTGTTTCAGCTTTACAAGAATGACAGTCATGTTTTATATCCATAAAAGAGAGTTGATATGTCACCGTCAGAATGTCCTCTCCCTGCATTGCCTTCGCTTCCCCTGCTGAAATCTAAGCAACTTTTATCCCTCAAAGGTCACAAGTCTACAAGAAAACCAACACAAGAATTCATTATTCTTTACAATGGGGAACACAACTACAACCGAATCACAACAAACCGCATGGTTGCCCGTGGGTTTGCATTTTCCCAGGGAAGCAGGCACTACACACAACTCACTGCTCTATGTCCATTCAGGTCAATTGTAGCTTTCAAATCTACAACATTTTTCCAGGATCAAATCCTGTATCTGAACACCACACAAGCTGCAAGTGCTCAGAGAGGACTCTTTTTTTATGGCTCTCAGTACTGAATGCCCAGAAATGAGATGCTATTCACTCTGTAACTTTCCATTTTTGACTGAGACTCTTCTTTTCTAACTTTCGTGTCTCCCATTGCAACCTCACTTCCAGCTGAGCAGCTTACTGAGCTCGCTAGTGAGAGACAAGATTTGGTTTCCCAGTACACCAGCTCTTAGGTCTTTGATCACCTGCAGTTGGGCTGCTCCTGCTTTGATTGAAAGTAAGCTTTTCTTGATCATGCTACATGAATTAAAAAGCCTGAGACTTCAGTCCTGCCTTCAAGTGACACTTGGATTGAGGCATTGATTTGTCTGATATATTGAGCAAAGGTTGTAAAATACAACTGAGTGTAATTGTCAGGCATCTTTTAAACAAGACCATTTTCTCCTGCACAAGCCGCCTTCCCATTTTGCTTGCTCCTGGCGTGCCAGTTCTGCACTGTTTGCAGTGAGGCTGCAGCATTTACGCTGCAAGAGCAGAGCATCGCAGGAAGGATTCCACCTACCCTGCAGGTAAAACAAAGATTTTTGAAAAAATACACATTATGACTAAGAAATGAGAATAAATGAACCAAGCCCTGCAGTCTTCTACTAAATACTTATTAAGAGAACTGTCCAATTAGCAGTGCCTGTACTCATCAGTACGGGCAGAGCCATGGCCAACGTCATGTCTAGATTCACCTTGCCTACTCAGGAACCTTGCAAGTGTGCCAGAGCGCAATCCCCAAAGCATGCAGGGACTCACGTTTGTCTGGCAGAGCCAGCATGGGATCTTCAGACCCATGTAGCAAAAATACTGCTGAGATGGAACATATCATGGCTACAGGGGCTCTGGAAAACTCATCCAGAGCAGAGCAGACTAGGTGTTGACTTCATCAGTGTCCTGGTTTCGGCTGGGATAGAGTTAATTTTCTTCCTAGCAGCAGGCATAGTGCTGTGTTTTGGATTTAGTAGGAGAAGAATGTTGATAACATGCTGATGTTTTTAGTTGTTGCTGAGTACTGCTTATGCTAGTCAAGGACTTTTTCAGCTTCCCATGCTCTGCCAGGCGCACAAGAAACTGGGAGGGAGCACAGCCAGAATAGTTGATCCAAACTGACCAAAGGGCTATTCCATACCATATGACGTCATGCTCAGTATATAAACTGGGGGGGGTTGGCCGGGGAGCAGCGACCGCTGCTCGGGAACTGTCTGGGTATCGGTCGTCGGGTGGTGAGCAATTGCATTGTGCATCACTTGCTTTGTATATTATTATTACTATTATTATTATTATATTGTTATTATTATTATTTTACTTTATTTTATTTCAATTATTAAACTATTCTTATCTCAACCCAGGAGTGTTTCTCACTCTTACTCCTCCGATTCTCTCCCCCATCCCATCGGGGTAGGGGGAGTGAGCGAGCGGCTGCGTGGTACTGAGTTGCTGGCTGGGGCTAAACCACGACAATCAGAGAGTCCATTGTGAGTGAGGCACCAAACCCTGGAGCCTTTGCTTCTATTAATATTTCTATGCGACAACATCAAAAACTACAAGATTTGGTCAAAAGGTTTAAGGACCTGACATCAACACAGTGATCTTTTTCCCCCAAAGAGTGCATCATAGAATCATAGAATGCTTTGGGTTGGAAGGGACCTTTAGAGATCATCTAGCCCAACCCCGCTGCAGTGACCATCCTACCGCTTCGCACGGCATATTCTGCTAAGATTACTTTGAGCCTGTTTGGAAGGCACGATCCCCGTTTGGCAGATAAAGAAGCCGATATAGAGGCTGATTGACAGGTAAGTTCATGGCTGGCAGGAACAGAGACCTTGGGCTCTGCTCTCGTAGACACTGCCTAGATGACACAATTACCACCAAGAACAAGCGCGGCCTCTGAAGTTGACCTTTCACGCTACCCCTTGCAAAAGAAAACACCTGTGGACGTACTGATCTTAAATGAGATACCCCTGCTCTGAGAATCATCAAGTGAAGCAGAAATGTTTGATGCCCTTAGATTAATTTACACTTCACTAGGGATGCATCACAAAAAAATCACATTGCTGCATGTGTTGTTTCTGCTCTTTGAGAGCCTGTGTTCGCTTGTCCACACAAGGATGGTGCTTGAAAGACTGAACTGAGAGAGAAGGCGGTGTGGGCATGAAGGAGGAGGCTGGAGAAGCAATAGTCTTCTCCTATACAGGTTGGTGAAACTATTTGACTACCTTCCTTCTTGGGGACAACAAATATAAAAAAAAGATGGGTCACATTCCTCCTGACTACCACCTGCTGATGCCAATGTCACTGGCATTAACTGGTTTAAATCTTTTTATCACCTTCATCTCTAAAGCTACTAGATGTAGTGGATGTCTAACTTATCATGAACATTCAGTATGTGGCTGTAGCTGGGAACAAAATGTGTCATTATAAACTGTATCATGTTAAAAAAAAAAAAAAAAAGAAAATATAAGCAAAAGAAAATGGTCATACATCTTTGTATACCTTATCTGGTAACAGCTCTTCTGAATTACTGCATCCAGTTCTGATATTTCAAGTTCAAGGGTTTGAGACACTAGCAAGAGTTACAAAAGGACCTGCAGAAATGATTTGGGTTCCAAAAAGTATGAGAGGTGCACGAAGCTTAACCTAAACATATGGTGACTGAGTAGGTAGATACTGCACCAGGAAGCAATTGATAGTAGCAGGAAGCTTTTCAATACAGCGTAGCAAGGAAGGAAAAAATGTATCCGATGCCTGGAAGCTGAAGATAGAAATAGCTTCTTTAGTTCAAGGCTGGTTTTCTTTCTAGAAGAACCAGAGCAAACAAACAGAAGTCAGGAGCTGGAATTCTTGTACAGGGATTCATGCTTCCCAAGACATTCATGTAACTGAGGTTAAAAGCTCATGAACCTCCTGATCTCCCATCTAGGATATTTTGAAATGTTTGGCTAGATTTGTCTCCTTACAGTGTCACAAGTTTTTATTTCTTTGGTAATAGATGGCATCAGAAGTGTCCATCCACCAAGACAAGGGCAGTTTCCCAAGATACGCTGTCTATCTTCCAAATTAAAGACTTTTACATTAAAAAAACCAAAAGTGCTTCCACAAACCAGACCTAAATTCATAAGTTGGATCTTCCACAGAAGAGGAGAAGCTTTTATATTTCTGTCTTTTAAAAGTAGTTCATTGATAGTGATAGGGACCTCCCAAGTAACCTTAGATAAGAATATGCATCCATCTGCCGTATCTCAGAGGTGCTCCTTTCCTGGAGTCCTTATTTGATCTGGTCCCGTGACTTCACAGACAGCTTAGACATCGGTACAGTTAAGATGATAGCTGTGATACCCTGAGGATATGTTTTTCATTATGGCTATGAAAGCTCCTGGCAAACTGGCACTGGCTGCTCACTGCCATTCTGATTTTGATCTGCTGGCTTCATGTCTCAACACACAGATCATTTGGGATTCCTTGGCTCTGCTGCCTGATGCCACATCAGCAGTGTGAATTGGCCAAACATCCACTCCAGCCAATGCCACGTTGTTCCCTTCTCATCTGTCCACTTATCTGGGAGCCAAGTCTCTCCAAAATGTCAGTCTAATACACTACCCAATGCAGCTCTGCTGCAACAGCTGTGGGTGTAAGAGCCGGAGCTAAAGCAGAAACAGCCCTAAATGAGATACCAAAGTCCAGGCTTCCTCCTGCAGTTTGTTCCCCCAGCTGGGATAAGCCCACCTTGCAGACCATCCTTCTGAATCCACACGTCTACACCTTGTGCTTCCTGGGTCTTCTCTCACACAGACTGCCATGCATCTTTGTTTATAGTTTTTCCCGCTGTACAATGTGTCACCCCTAGAATGATTTCTTGGAGAGTATATTGAATTCTAGTTTTAGGGACACTTTGGTGTTTCTTTTCTTTCACAGTCACTGTATCAAAACAACATCAGCTCCTGACAAGCAGCAGTGGGGTATGCTGAAGGGAGTCATATTTTACCAATGTCATTTCAGAACTCTTCCAATTTTTAATAAACTGGTGTTTGGCTGTTTTAATCAAGCCCATTCCCATCACTCTGATTGAACTAGGCTGCTGATGTTGTTATCCATATGACCACCTGGGAGGCATAACAAAACACACAACAACACTTACACATCAATAACATCTCAAAAAACACATTTCAGTTTATCATTGCAAGCAATGTTTTTTTTTTCCTGTGGTTCTCAAGATTTTAGTATCTCTGTATGAGAAGTTCAGCGCTGTGACTTAAGGAACATCCTCAGCTACTGTCCTGACCAATAAGGTCTGATGTCTCAAGGCTCATTGTCTCATTCATTCTTGTAAAATATGTATTTGATTAATCCAATTGACTATATTTTCTATTTTGCAGCCACTGGGGACAAAGCTCCAGATTTGTCATACTGGAGAATTCAGTACACAAACTGACAGGCCCAAAAGTATAAAGCCCACATCTCCTCTCGCCCGTCAAAGGCTTCTGTGGTCTCACAGGTTGTTTAGTCTGGAGAAGAGGAGGCTGAGGGGTGATCTTATTGCTCTCTACAACTACCTGAAAGGAGGGTGCAGTGAGGTGGGTGTTGGTGTCTTCTCCCAAGTAGTTAGTGATAGGACAAGAGGAAATGGGCTTAAGCTGCGTCAGGGGAGGTTTAGGTTGGATATTAGGAAAAATTTCTTCACGGAAAGGGTAGTCAAGCATTGGAACAGGCTGCCCAGAGAGGTGGTGGAGTCACCATCCCGGGAAGTGTTCAAAAAACGGGCAGACGTGGCACTTTGGGACATGGTTTAGTCTAGTCTACCCTTGATTGGTTTAGTGGACTTGGTAGTGTAGGTTAATGGTTGGACTGGATGATCTTAAAGGTCTTTTCCAACCTAAACGATTCTATGATTCACCACCTAAGTCCTACATTGAACCTTATCTTCAGCTCAGATGGAGTGAAGGTGGCAGAGAACACCATAACCCAACTAATATGGCAGATAGAACATCACATCATTAAGGCAGCTTCTTGGCAACAAAAAAATGCTTCAAGGATGAAGACTCACAATCCTAGTAAGCTGCACAACATATTAAAAGGAGAGCAGAGGAATCAGGGCTCTGGGAAGTAGTTTCATATATTAATTCTCATAACCAGCATCAGATAGAACCCTTTACCTGATTCCCCACAAGGATGTAAGATTTATAGTAATTAGCACAAGATAAAAAGCAAAAGGTAGAAATCTGAGCAATGGCTGATATGTAAGAACCAAAAATAAGCCAATATTTGACAATTGGTTGACGCTGCATCTGAGTGAGGTTTTCAAAGAGCCTGCAGCCCATCTAGTCCTCCTTCAGCTGAAAGTACACATCCCTTTGGCTTTGGGGAGTTGTTGAGTTTTACTCCTTTTACTCCTTGCAAGTATTCACAACTTCTTTGCTATCTAGAAGACCTGCAGCAATGCAATACGCATCAAAATGAAGCTTTTGGTACCCAAAGAGTCCCAGCAAATAGAGATCTCTGTCGGGCAGCTACCAAGGGCAATGTTAGATGCCACAAACATGATCCACACTCTCAGTTGTACCACATACTGAGCCGAGCTCATGATATTAGCTTTTGTCTCCATGGACTGGTTCTGCGCAATCTGAAGAAGTGTCTTATGCACTGGGATGAAAGGCCTTGGTTAGTTTGGTTACTCCAGCACAGTGGAGCTGTCTACAGTCAGAGTAGGGCTCATTTTCCAAAACTCTGTAATGAACTCCCCTGAACAGTAAAAACCATTACAATCGCAACCCACGCTTTAACTTCGTACATTAGTTAAGGTCTGAATCAGTTTCTACTGAAATCAGATAACACAACGTTCTTCGTTTCTGTCCTACTTGGTCCTTTTCATGACATATTTAATCTTCACAGTTCATTGGTTTTGATATGACCATTACTCTCGTGAAGTCTGGCTGTCTTGCAGGTCTAATGCACTTATTCTCTCAGTGTGCCTTTGCTTTAAAAGTCCTTCATTTTCATCTAATAAATCACTCCTACAGAATGAGTTGTCAATGTCTCTACACCATGTATTAAGCTACATGATTAAAAGATAAAGAGTAGTTATAGAATCTACATAGGTTGATACCACATATGTAAGAATAAACATGTATCTGTATACATATAGATATATAAATGATATAAGCTAATGAAAAGTGTATTAATACCTATTTCAATTAATATCTTTAAACACCAAACCTTTCACAAGGAGGTGATAACTCACAATAAACTGCAGAGTCATGCAGTGAAATGTAAGTTCTATGGACTTTAAATGTCTCTCTGGAGACATGTAAATACATACAAGTAAAATCAGGTCGGTAAAATGTACTCTGCAAGTTTTCCATTTGGTGGAAAAAATTATTCATTAGAGGAAGGCTTGTTTTCAACGGATATCAACAGCCTGAAGTTGGGTGTCAGATTAAGACTCTCAGGAGGTGTCTAGAAAGAACACAGTAAGAAAAGTGATCAAAGGTAAACAGTAAACAATTCATGACATAGCTCTGCAGTTATTCACCACACAGTCTCACCTCCAGTCTCACCTCCACATTTATACAGTTCTTTATTTTGCTGTATTCTCAGCTTTCAGACAGTAGATAAATGGATAAATAATATCTATAACACACTTATGTGCAACAAATGTTGCAGCTAGATTTATCCCTAACTCAAAATCCTTTGAAATTTGCATCTTTTATCGATATTATAGACTTTGACATTTACACCTAACTTGTGGAGTTTGAGCCTGTTTGTATAAAAAACACTTGCATCCTGAACCTCTTCATCTTTGAAGGGGCTACACAGATTGAGAATAGTACTGTCGTTCAGTGCCTCACATCTAGTATGTATTTTGCAGTCAACGGTTTTGCTTCCCCATCCTGCAATCAATGATGGTTCAATTGTCTCTGTCAAGGGTGCCGAGAGAGGGAAATCTGTATTTATTAATTCTCTCATGTCTTCAAGAAGATATCTGTCTTTGTGCCACATTCGGTTCTTTTATATGCCAAGTGCCTAAACTGAAGACTTTGCATATACAGACTATAGATGCATACACAAAAAAAGGCAACAAAAGTAGAGATAGGTCGATAGATAGACAGACAGACAGATACACACACACATACATACGTACATAGAATGAACCATTTTTCCCTTGCTCTGAGTGAAAAACTGCAGCTTAAGCTGGTTCTTTATAAAAAGAACTGTAACTAGTTAAACCACCCGAGTGGCGCGTAGCATTCATGCAGGATCACGTTACAGCGAAGAGCCCTGACAGGAATTGCAGCATTGCTGCGGTTCAGTGAGAGGGGATGGATTTTGGCAGGTCCAACTCTGCTTCCGCTTGCCTTTGAAATGCTATCATCAGCTCCACAGCTGTAGTGGCGTATGGTTAGCAAAATATACTGTGATGATATTTTAAAAAAAGGATGCAATTTATCCAAAGAGAGTTTTATTTATACGTAGGTATTAAATGTAAGATTCTTTTAACTATTTCATTTTTTCTTTAACTTACAGTCTTTCTAAGATTACCCTGCTACTTATTGAACTTGATACTACACATGACTCAGGATTTTTGACCTCTGCAACTGAGGTTCCAGGAAGATATTCACCCTATGCCTGTACCTGAATTTATGCAGATGGCCTGCAATAGCCACAGACCCAACTGCAGCCACTTTCCCGACTATGCTCTTCATGACCCTTCAGATACATGTCAGTCATAAGGATCCTGCTACAAATTAATAAATACAAAAAGTGCAATGGCACATCAGTGCTTCTCATATTTTCAAAATAGTGTAAATAAATGAAATACTCCAGGCTTATCTTGATAGAACACTTTTCCCCTACTAGACCCTGGAAAGATTTCAAGTTAAACTATGTTTTCTTAGAATACATATTTTATTATAAAGAAAGCCTTGGGCCAGATTCTCCAGTGTGCTCTGCATGCATCAATACTGTCATGTCGGGACATTGCCCACCCAAGTCCCACTCTCCCACATATTGACACATAACATTGGTGGGGGAATGGAAATAGGAGAGGCCAGAACACAGAAGTCACCCTCCTGCGTACTGCTTGGATGCTTAAGGCATATTCCAAAATGGCCCCAAGGCCCTGAAGGGGGAAAACAGCACAGCACTTGGGCATGTCTGGAATCTTCTGTGCCATGGGGAGCAGTACTGAGCAGCCAATGCAAACTGCAAATCTCATTTTTCATACAGCCTGTGCTCACATTTGTGGTTCATACAAAGAGAGAGATATCTCTGTAGTCGTTCCCTCGGGTGTTGGTACCTGGTGCCTCTGTCACTGCCACTCTTCACTGCTCCGTCATCCGTGAAATTAAAGGTGCCGGTCCAATTTGCCAATTCCTCTCCATTCTGCCATCTAAACTGCAGCCCTCTAGCAAGAAAACGAGGCAGTTGACATTTGGTATCATTCATTAGATTAAGTCTATCAGCATGAGTTCTCATGTCCTTTTTCTTAACACAGAAATGTGACTACAACACATTCATCAAAAACAGTAAAAAGATACCAAGAACCACAAGACATCATCTTACTAGTGGAAACAATTAATTTTCAGTTCCCATAGACTCCACAAGTCCTTGGCTGAAAACACCACCAAACTCCCCGACCAAACTGGAAGGCCTGTAGCCATCTGTGCTCATAAACAACATATATACGTGTGGAGCAAGGTGGAAATTTCATTCCCAGAGACGCAAGTGCAAAAAGCTGGAGGCTTATGTGGAAAACTGCAGGGCCAAACAAGTAAACCCTCCAAACTTCAATTTGACATCTACAGTAGTTGTTAAATATTGTGGGCACTAGGTCCTTCCTCTGATTTGTTGGCCATACTAGCAAATGATTTATCTTTTGATGACTTCTCTAAGTTACACTGTTTTGCTTCTTTTCCCTGTTAAGATGATAGTTTTTAAGCGAATGCATATCACAATCATCATAACTCCCTGTTTTCCAAACTTTCACAAATTCATTCCAAGACCCATGATTCCTGCAGTCTTCTGGAAAATACACCTATGGTTGGGCAGAAATCTCACATGTGTTTAAAAAAGCTGGGTCTGAAGAAACATTTCACAACACAAGTCAGATCCTCCCCTTAGCTCAGAAGTCAACGAAAAAGAATCTCACAGACTGTGATTTTTAATCTTTTCCATTTTAACCCAATTTCATGATTTCAGAAGTCTGGCAGCTGACTCGTGAACATTTCGTGCTGCCAATACTGAAAGTTAACTTCCTGGCTGGGCTGTGCAGGGACAGCCAGGAATCTGCCAGCCCACTTTGCCCGAAAGAAAGGGCATCCAGGACCCCACTAGTTTTCTTGGCCAACAGGCTTATTGGAGAATCTCTCAGACCACATCCATCCTCTAGTCCAACTGGCAGCAGTAATAAACATAGGAAATTAAGAAAGAACAACATGGGGCATTAAAATAAGGCCTCTTTGCTTCCTGCAGCAGAAAGGGGAGTAGCTCTAAACAGCTCCAAAAACATGAAGTAGGAGTTTGTTTGTTCTGTATTGTGGAAATGTGTGCACATATCTTCTTGTTGTCATAGTTGTTTTAAGACAACCTTGTCTAACTTCAAGTATCTGCAGTGCAGGCATTTCCGCATGAGCTAATTGTCTTCGTTCTTAAAAATCAGTAGAGATTGGCTCGGTACAGACAGTTTAGGGAAAGATTCACCCGATCAAAGGCTGGCCTTCACCCTAGGGTGAATTGATCCATCCCCCAAACTCTTCCTCCATCAGCAGTACAGGGAGCCCGGGGTTGCTTGCAGGCACACGACAGAAGGATTCCACCACCCAAGTAAAGTGCAGTGCATGTCACCACAAACGTTTTTTCTGACCTAAACCCAGGATATTTTGAAAGAATGCAAGAAGTTTATTCTTGTATGTTGTGTGCCTTTTTAATTTTTTTTTTTTAATTGAAAACAGACTTTTTGATAAAGACATTTTGAGGGAGAAGGAATTCTGAAGAAGGTAGGGAGCCATTTCAATACTCTGAGCTGAGGAAAGAGCTAGCCTCCCGAAATGCCCCCTCCCCTCCCAAGCTGCCTCCCACCACAAAAGGTGAGAGAAAAGCACTATGAAAATATTGAAAATCTTCCTCTGAATCTTTCAAATGCATTTTCATTTCTTGCAAATTTTGCTTTTTCAAAGAAAAACTTTTTAAGTATAAAAATGGGAACATTTCAAATATAGAAGCCAAATTTTTGCCCATAGGAGACCCATTCTGATTACTTCTTAGTTAAATCCATCGATGCAGTTCTCCTATTTTCCAGAAAATCAGAACAAGTGAAAGAGACTATCCTGATTGCCATAAGCAAAATGAGATGATGTCGCACGCTTACATCTTACACTCAGCTTGGAGAGAGCTACTTTGGTGATCAGTTTGGAGAATCACTTCAAAGGGTGTACAGGTTGTGCTATAATGGCTATAGGGTAATGCGGTGCCATGGCTTGTCTGGGAGTCCCGTACATTCTGCGTTGCTCTGACAGTTTTTAATCAACTGAAGCTGCCCAAGGTACGACTTCTGAGTAGAATATTGGTGTGAAGAAAATATGAGAAAATTCTCACTTTTACTAAGACACCTTCACTTTTAGGCTTGTTGAAATAAACACTTGCGATTCTCTCCCATGTACCACAGTCTAACACATTTTTTTGCCACACTGTAACTGGTATCGAAACATGCTTCTTTTGAATGTATATGGCTTTGTAAAAGGCATCTAAATATATGACCTTAAAAATATGTTTTAATTGCTAAGGGCAGCACTGAATGGTACATGAGGAGAGAGAGCATAAGCGCAGAAAAAAGCAAGTTGGAATTGTACTTTTTAATTGGATTTAAATGAGATATTTTGGGCTTAGATATTTACTTGCAAACTGAAATAGAGAGGATTAATCTAGATAAATAGTTGGTGTCGGTGTGTCCTTCAGAGGTGTACTCTCCTAAAGCATAGCCAATATTCAGGCAGATGAAATGAAAAATTAAAACATTCAGTAAAGTCCTTTCCCTTTGTACATCTTCACACATAACAGCTGGAAAGGAAGCTAAGTAAGCGCTCAAAGGCGGAGGGAGGTGAATCGGTCCATGAGGCCAAAGAAATGATAAAACCACTCTTTAATGCCCTCCTCTCATCAAGCCTTTTTTGAGAACATTGTGTCCTGCAGCTGAGGCACCAAGTTTAAAAAAGGACATGCACATTTTGGGTAAGATCCAAGAGGAGATCAGGAAGACTAACACTGAGGAATGGTAGATATGTCTTATGATGACCAGCTTAAAATACTTAGCTTTGAAATGGCAGAATGGGGGATCTAACTGAGGTACAAAAATATCTAACAAGGGCAAGCAAGGGTCTGGGTATGACACTTCTACATGGTAAGGGCAAAGTCATGAGCTGAGCTTAGGGTCAGGAGCAAGATGTGTCTGACCCTGAACCAGATGGGACCACATAGTGCTCTTCTTCCAACAAACAGGTACTCCAGAGGTTAACAACACATATAGATATATATATATACAGAAAACACACCACCGAAAAAATGTTACACAGCTCATCGGACTGTGTGTCTCATTGTGAGTCTGCAAGACTGAGACCAAGCTGCTGCACTGCATTTTCTGGAGTGATGGTACAATAAACCTCTTCCTCCTAGTAAGAACAACTCCAGAGAATAATGGTTTGTCGTATTAAGACTGAGCAGAAATCAAGGATGAGACATTTGAAAACATTGACCTGAATTAATTCTGTTCCTAACAAGATTACTGAGAGTTTTATCATTGATTTCAATCAGCCTTGAGTTGGGAGATTTCAATTTTAAAAATATAAAATTTTCTAAACCTCTCAGTTGTGAGTCATAAGTACTCATAAAAGCTGTCTGGCCAAATTTCCAAACAGCCTGAAAAAAACAGAACAGAGACATGAACTACTCCATCAGCATATTTCTTTGGCATATTATGATAGTTGAATTCTAACATGTTCACTCTCAGCACTATGTTTTAACAGGTAAATAAAGAAGAGGTAAATTAAGCTTCTGCCAATCAGAACTGCAATAGAAAAGCACATGCAGGATGGAAATGCAGAAAAGGAAGAGAAAAAGAAGCAGAACAACAACAAAAAAAAGGTAAGGAAAGATTAAAAGAAGGGAAGGAAAGCAGAGGAAATTACTTAGACATGGAGGTCTCCTATGTAATTTAGACAGTTCGTGTCAAAGAGTTTTAAAAAAGTAGCTAATTTTAAGCCTGGGATCATTACCAATGACTACCAATGGTGGAACTTCACCATTTGCTCAATTTGCCTTAATGTTATTTCCTTCTAAAATTGGTACCTTTCCCCAATGCATGACGCTGACGATGACAAGGGAAGACTTTATAAAAGACGTAATAACCAGAAACACTCTTAGTGCAGAGATGCTATGTTTTGCCCATTCACCGTAAGCAAATTTCTCATCAAGGTTTATGGACATCACTAATCACAGGACTTACCCCTAACAAATAAGAGGATGAGCAGTGTTGTGCCTTGTGTTAGAGAAACTTGGTTAACTTGGGTGTCTTAGCAACAAAGACCTCGAGTTTCCGGTAAATGTCAAAGCCATAGTTTGATCCTAATTGGTAACTTGAAATGTTGAATCAGTATGTGGTCAAATAAACACTGGCATAATGTAAGAATAGCGGAAGGGGGTGAAAAAACCAGAAAATTAACAAAGCAGCAGTAATTCTGAAGGGCTTGTCAAGACCAGCTGTCAAGAAGCAGCAGGAAGCAAAGCAAAAAGCCTGTTGCCACAATCCAAACAAGGAACAACTCCTGCATGAGCGGAGGTTTTAATAGCAGAGGATGTCAAACAGTTATGAGGTTTTTGAACTATAAGGTAAGGGAAGAATGAACAAGTGGATAGATTGCAGCAAGAAGCTGCGTATCCATGCTGCTGTCACACTGAGATCCCACCTCAGGGGTGTCTCATTGCCTTTCTAAAGCACGAAGGCAAGGTGAAAATTCACCTCAGACAAGGAGGCAAGGCTTTTAACAGGGAGCTATTCTACAGCTAATAAATGGGGAAGACCCAAAAGACTTTAAGCGCAGCTGGTGGTCCTGTCTGGGCTCTAACCAGAGAGCAGGCCATGACCACGTATGCAGCAGAATTTGTTCAGAAGAGACCCACGTGCTTTCAAGGCATAAGAGCAGTTTGGTGCAAGTAGCTGAGTAACACAGTGATCGGCACCTATGGGTAACGAGGACTGAGTGGCAACGGGGGTGCCAGGCAGGTGGTGCGAGGAGAGGGCATGGAAGGGCACCTGCCACTCCAGAGCCACCCATTCCCCAAAACCCACCAGCTCATCTCCTTTAATCCCAGCCAGCAGGCTACTTCCACTCATCTTTCAAGGTGACAGCTACCACGACCCCCATCCTGCATCTACCAGAGGCAGACTAAACCCAAAAGCAAGCGAAACCAGACAGAAACCAATGTCATTTTGTATCGGTGAAGCTAAGCCAAAATCTGACTCAGCTTGCTGGCCTACCACAGATGGTCAAGCAAAGGGAAGCAGAGGAGTCATAGAATCATAGAATTGTTTAGGTTGGAAAAAATGTTAAGATCTTTATGATCATCAAGTCCAACTGTTAACCTAGCACTGACGAGTCTATAGACTCCTTCTTTGAAGGGGTGAAAGGAAGATACAAGTCTCCCCAAGAGCAAGGCAGATTACTTCATTTTCTTTCTGAGCTCCCTCTCTTACTTGTCTTCGCTTTTCCTGCTCATTCTTTCTAGCAGTTCTCACATTCCTTCTCTACATGCATTCTCCCTAGCAAGGAGGCCGTTAGGAGGTAACAGCAAGCCCAGCTTTTGTGACTCTGGCTCCTGTTTAAGTTAGAAGCTAATAGTATATACATTAATTCTGTATACATTATTAATAATTTTAGAATCATGTTTCTATGATGGTCATGGTGCTGCACTACTCTGTTACATACTACCCAAACATGAAGCCATATAGAGACCCTGCCCTGACAAACAGACAGTCTGGGCTGTGTATAGGCTTCCTGAAGTCGGTGGAAAATCACTTACTTTCGCTATACCTCAGTTTCCCCATTTCATAATTCTTGTGCCCTTGAGAGGAGGAACTTAAGACTTTGGTGTTAAATGATCACACTAGTCTCTTTGGAAATGGAAAGTGATGCCCCTAGCTTACTAGCAGGAATGTCACAGAGGTATAGGAAAGTCAGATGGTTAATCTTACTGAAGATCCAGCTCCTTCTTTCTGCAAAATAAGGCAAATATGACTCACTGTGTCCACAGGGTGTATGGAAAATAAAACGAAAACAGTGGTATGCATGAATGACCTGCAGATGAGATTGATTGAAAACACTCAGTAAAATGGATCAGAGAGTAAGAGGAGGCTGGGTAAGAAAGGGGAATATCAGGAGTCTCCAAAGTGACAGACTGCTGTACAAGTGAAGACAAGCACTGGAGCCAACAGAGATAATAATAAGGAGTTTTGGAAAAAACCCAAGGATCCTTTTTTTTTTTTTTCACGCAGGCCAGAAACAGCAAGTTTATTTGCACTGCACTTGAAAAGACATCAGAGGGGCTCGAAAGGAGTAAAGCATCTACTAGGTAACCATGGCATGCTGAGATCAAACCCAACCCAGCAATGTCAAGGCAGACTAGCCTCTGTCCAAAAACTCCCCTTTCCTGACAAAAGGGCCAGACTCAGTCCCTGAAAACAGTGAAGTTAGGTGACAGGAGAAAGGCAAACGCGTACTTGAATGGTTTAATATCACTTCAAACACTCCATTTTGAAATAAATATTCAAGGCACAGCAATCTAGAAAGACACAGCACAGATGAAAGAAAAAAAAGTAAATCTGCCTGTAGCAGTCCAGGTCAAATTCACCTGTGCTACCATGCCAGAAAAATACCATGTGTGTACTGGCCTCTTTCAGTGGAGAATCTGTGGGCATAACCCTACCAGGTACAGCACAAAGAAATAAAACATTGTTGGGGCCAACTCATGTACTTGAGCAGGATTCTCCCCTTCTTATGTGAGTCCATAATAAAACTCACGTTTGCATTCAGTGGAAGCAGAGTTGAATCTGACCGGTCCAGTTTAGAAAAATACTTATTTCTCCAGTAAAATTAGCAAAATGCAAGTTTTAGTCTGGATACATACACATACATTCTTCTGCTCACTGTATTAATAGGCACCAATCTTTGACTCAGTGACCTATGGCTTTGCAAGTTGACTGATGCTGGGTAACTGCTGAGCTGATTGCTTGCTATCTTATCGGGAGAAAATGCGTAGGAAAGGTTTTGAAAATGTATGAAAATATGTGGGAGAGCAGGAATGGTATGTTCATAACAAAAGGAAGAAATGAAATAATATGGGTCCCACGAAAAGAAAAGTATGGATGGAGGATGTGGGAAATGGGCACGTCTGGTTACACCACGCACTTGGCCGTACAGTATTATACCAGGGACCAGCTTGGCTCTACATGTTAGAGGGAAATGGTAGTACCAAAGTGGTGGAGGAGTATATTTTGACTAGCACAAAGAGCAAAATTGGAAACATAGGTGGGAAGCTTCTGGATTATAACCACCATTACACAGAAAAAAAAAAGGTTTTGTTTCATGTAGCACATTTCACATTTGGGTTAAACCTTGTATAAGATATTCACATGCAACGTCTGAAAAACCTGTTCTAAAATCACTTCCCAAGAAAGATAAAATAGACTCAACACCAACATTCAACTAGTCTGCTTAAACGGGACAAAGTGCTGACTAGGACATCAAGGACATCGAAGGATAACTTTCAAAACAATACGATCTTTCTTTTTCTCATCTGTGGCTGGAAGATAAACATCCAGGGAGTAATAGATAATCTGTATCAATTCTATTTGTAATAATTATTCATAATTAAAATATTATTATTTGTAATAATTAGGGGCAACACAAGACCCACAACAGAATGAGCTGACATTGAGGCAGGTTGTGAACTTTTCAAGAAAAAAGGCCAATCAAGCCCCAAGCACAGAGGCTTACAGGAAATCCCAAATATTTTAAGATACCGGCAAATTCTGACATTTGAGACAGTAGCTCAGTGCAAAGAAACCTGACGCAGCATGGGTACCACAAGCAATCTCACCATAGCATTAGAGATCTGAGTGAGCTAATTGCTTTGCATCTCATGTTTCCAAAATAAATATATTTAGCACCAGGCCAAGTGTCCCTACACTGCACTATATTCTTCTGTGTAAACATACCCACAGAGCCCCAGTTGCACTGAGGACTCGTGCTGAAGAGAATGAGCAAAATGACGTTTAGAGTCAACGTGCCTGTACTCAGTATCATCCACAGGAGTAGGCAATATTCCCTCTCTCCACGCACAGAAGCGGAAGGCGCAATCTCCTCCTACCATTTATGCAAGCCCTCCAAACTGTTGACCGCCCAAGATTTTCATTTAGGACTGTGAAAAGCCTAGCCTTGGCTGTATTTGTTCTTATGGAAAGTGCCGTGAAACTACCAGGGACAGAGATTGCTTTTAAGGTTCTCATCGTGAGAACTAAAGCATAAAACTAACTAACTAAAGAGGATGTGGAAGGACAGTGACTATCTGTGGGGCTGATGAAAAAAGTAAAATGGATGCAAGCAATGGAGGCCAAGGATGCCTCAAAGAAATAAGAGGTTAAGTTCACAATTTGCCTGGGAGAGGCATGGACTGCTGAGCAATGAATACACTTGAATTAAAAAAATGAGAAATGAAATGAAAAAGCAGTCAAGGGTAAGAATGAGGCATAGCAAAAGTAAGAAAATACGAAGCTTTTGCACAGTGATTATGTCTGAACCAAATTCAGCAAGTGTAAGAACGATCAGGAAATTCCAGTCAGGTCAAAAATAAAAGACTGAATTACCAGGAGGTCTGCAACACTGGCCACAGAGGTCAGCGGTCACAGATGTGATCGCTCCCAGCTGGGGTTGTGAGGGACACAGGGGTAGCACAACTCCAAACAAGACTGGGTTCTGGGTTTGGCTTTCTACAAACATAGGTAAGACCGAACTTTGTACCTGCCCATACACATAGAGGGCAAACAGCTAATTTTTTCAAAATGACGTAAAACATGTCGATGGCAGGTTATAACAGAGATGTTTCTGAAAGACATGTCACAGGTTTTAAACTACTTTGGATTAAAGGGCTTTGATTGAGAGGTGTTGAATGCTGGGCATTGGCAAAAGTCAACCATTTGTCATACAAAGCCAACAGATCTGTGTAAAGCGCAGAAAGGAGTTAGCCTAGATACTCAGCCAAACATTCAAAAAGAGCTGTTTGCATGGGCACAAGTAGGCCTAGATCCTCACACAACAAAGTTAGAGACTGAAGCAAGCTGCCACTGGGTATTATGTGAATTAGAATTAGGATTTAATTGCCTCTGTATTAATCAGTGAGGATAATGGCCACCTTTTGGCTGGTAAATGGGACACCTATAATTCACCACTCCAGGGCAAGAAGCTTCTGCAGAGCTTCTACAGCCCAACATGATTCAAACCCTAGGCAAACTGACCACTCCTGCGCAGGGTGGGCTTGTGGGAACTGAATTAGGGATTGCTGGGTGGCCACAGCCACAGCAAAAGGGGCAAGCGTCTGCAGGTCACTCTGTAGCGACTCCCGTTCCCCGTGGTTTCAGCTCAGGAAGGACCACGGTGTAGCACACCGGGGAATGATGTGCTCAGGATAATGCAATTGGCACATGTAAAGTATTGAAAAAAAAATTATTTTCATTATCTTAATTTACTGTCAGCTAGGGAATGGAGGAGGACTGGCAATTCAGAGATTAGATTAGCAAGTGGTTTTGCCATCTTAACAGCAGAGGTGCAACACAGCAATGCTAGAAATAAAGCAAGTCTAGAGGGAGCAGGGATTCAGACCCTGCCTGCTTTCTGCATTAGAGCCATAGAGAGCACTGCCAGGGACCTCATGAGAGGAAATAACATACCTTCATGCTCTGATACTAAAACTTCAGCTACTTGATGCTTTCCTTTAAAGGCAAATGAAAGTTTTGAGTCAGAAAGAAACTGCAAGTAGTAGAAGGTAAGATTTTGGTTTCGGGACACTTTTCACACTAAAAGTCTCTGTTGCAGCCTAGGATAGAGCCATGATTGTTTGCAAATTTTTGCAGAACTTTAATTCACGTGCCACGTACCTGTGAGCTCCCACCTTTTATTTGATGTGGGGAGACAGGAGCATTATAAAGCAACCCACATCAGCAATGAGAAAGGGAATGGGACAACCAATGAGAGATGACTTTGCAGGCAGCTGAGTTAATCCATGAGCTCCCTGTTTGCTCTGCCCCCTCCATCCCATTGCCATCTCTCCCCTGAGCTCTCCCCCAGCACAGGCTCCAGTGCTCCTCCGACCTCTCGGGGAGCTGATTCAGCTCCTTGTCTTTGCAAGGTTAGTTAGGCACAATGGGGATGCCAGCACCTGGGTCCCCATCCCCTTGAAATGCTCTGTAACAAGAACAGGGGGAGGTTTAGACTGGATATTAGGAAAATTTCTTCATTGAAAGAGTAGTCAAGCATTGGAACAGGCTGCCCAGAAGGTGGTGGAGTCACCATCCCTGGGGTGTTCAAAAAACGGGTAGATGTGGCACTTTGGGACATGGTTTAGTGGGCATGGGGGTGTTGGGTTGATGATTGGACTGATCATCTTAGAGATCCTTTCCAACCTTAATGATTCTAGTTTTTACTTTCATTAAGAATAATCCAGCCACCAAGCCAGGAAACATGAAATTACTACTCTCCCCTTAACTGGTTTAGTGGTGGACTTGGTAGTGTTAGGTTAATGGTTGGACTGGATGATCTTAAAGGTCTTTTCCAACCTAAAAAGAAAAAAAAAAAAAAAAAGAAAGAAAAAAAGAAAAAAAAAGAAGAACAGCATGGCTGGAATCTCAGCTTCTCCTGCTATGCTAGGCTAGATCCGGTCACTTTAAGGTGATGGCCATATCCCATATATACACATAGTGCTGTATATAGCTTCAAGACTTTGCTGTCTCCTGAAGCTTCCAGTGTTCTTCTCCTCTGAAGAAAACCAACCAAAAGGAAAACCTGCTCTGCAGCGCTGTCAGGGATTCAGGAAGGTGACTCACGGGTCGCATGTCATTTCTCTGGGATAATATTTCACTCTGGTTAGAAAGAGTGGGGGCACAGAGCTGTGTGTTAGATGACTCACTAGGTGACCTTCAGCTTACGTCTCTTGGGAAAAATATTTAAATGGAAAGAGACTTTGAACACTGGAATAGACAGTCTTAGGTTACGGTTAACATCTTCACAGGGTGTTATGAAGAGGCCAGAGGAGCACATGCCAGGTATGGGGCGGGAGCTCCCAACTGACATGAGTTGGCTGGAGCTCCTCAAGAGCCCAGCTCAGGACAAAATACAACTCGGGCCACGTGCAGTCTCCGTGTCCACATCACAGCTACTGCTGTCGCTGGTATGAGTAAGATATGATCTTGTCTTACAGCACGGTACAGACTAAATGATCTCTCAAGGTGTAGTCTGGGTTTATTTTCTGTGGGTTTATTCCTTATTTGCCCACACTGTGCAAAAAATGATCGTAAGCTATCTTTCCTATGGGGGTAAGGAAAGGGGTAAAGATGTCTGGGGATTGATTTGCAACTGGCAAATAAAAGCTGCCTCAGAAATACCAAAACGGTGGTATAACCTCAAATTATGAGAGTCTGATATTAATTATAGGCTACAGACACATAGGAGTGATGTTTTATTCTCACTTAAAAGATGTAAAGCTTTCAAATAATGCAGGCTGCCTGCATGGGAAGGTTCACTGTTTCTTGCTGCATGATTCTTTGAGTTATTGTCCGTGCCTGCTCTGACAGACCCTAGGGTAATCTTTGTTTAAAGTCTTTAATAGCTTTGAAAATGTGTTCTCCTCACTTGGCTGAAAAAAAAAAAAAAAAAATTTAAAGGGCCAGATTCCCTTCTTCAGCTGACTCTCACCCTACGCAGACGTCAGGCTGTTAAAAAAACAGTATTTAGTGAATTCCCTGCCAATAGAATATTAGTGTATTAGCAAAGTATTGCTCTGATATTTTTCTCTTTCCAAAGCAGGCAAGGACCATCCTATTGATGTCTCCCATGCTACAGGTTGGGAAATGAAGACAGGGACCATTTCAACATTTTTTTACTGTAGTGGCAGTTTCCTGATGTAATCCAGGATTATTCCCTGGTGGCCAAACAAGAGCTCACAAAAAAAGGCCAGTCCTCAGCTGAGCATCTGATTCAAAAGAAAATTCAGCTGAAAGCCGAGCAATGGAAAGATGAGTCAGTACAAAAGGAAGCGGCAGCTCTGGATTTAAGCAGAAGTCCACAGCATTTAACCTACTTTAGCAGATCAATGCAGCGGATTTTTAATCATCACATTAATGCTAAAATAAAAATAATTACCCCATAGATCCGTATTAAAGTCCCTTAATTATATCTCATTTCATCATCCTTTTTACTCAGGATCAGGAGCTACAGAGACCAGAGCTTCCCGATGTCATTCTCCAGCTTGCAGTTTAACTCTCTCGTTAGGACTTTAGCTGCTACTATGGGGACGAGGCATTGGCCTTGCTGAGAGCACCCACATCCATCCCACTTGGGGGAAAACTGAAAAAAAAAAAAAAAAAAAAAAAAAAAATGGTGGGCAGGACTCTGCTTTCCAATGACAGAGTACAAAACAGCAGGGGAAGAGGGAGAGAACATCATATGGTGGGTGAAAAATGTGTGAATACCTAGAAATTCAATCTCTACGTTCTCCCTTTCTTCTAGCAATGCCAGGAGCTCATTAATATCTCATTAAGGGGAAAGAGAGGACTTGACCAGAGGCTGGGCCCCTTATCAGCTTTCACTGAGCAGAGTTTATTTCCTGGAGCATCCTCTCCTGCCTGCAGTCCTGCCATCCCCACAGCCAGGCTTTGGGAGCATGGCCATGGGCAAACGCAGGACCACGAGCCTCCATGGCACCCTCCGCGGAGACCTTCAGGTGGGTTTTTATGTCAATAAAACCAGCCCATTGCCTGCTTGTAAGGGCAAGGGGCACGGCACAGCTAAATTTTCCATTTTCTCCCCAAAAAGAGTGCCTTTGTCCACACCGCTTATTGGGACCAGTGCCTAGTGTATGCTGTCCCCTGCGTTGTGCCCAAGCTGCTTGTTTTAGGACAGATTCCCCCTGCTTTGCTGGCCTTTACCCTTTTCCACCATCTTCTTGCAGAGAAACAAGCTAGTCCTATGTTATATTTTGGCTTTAAAGCATTGTACATTTACTGGAATAGTACTTCAGGGCAATTTTCAGGTTTCTCTAAGTACACTAGGGAATTTCTTCCCGCTGCCTTGGGAAGAGGCCCAGAGGCCTGTTACTGTTGCAGATGTTGGGATGGAAGCAAAGGCTATCGTAAACCAAGCAGCATGTTGAATCCCAGCGAGTAAATAGCTTTAGGTTTAGGCAGCGTCCCCAAGCTCCAGCTTGGCAAGCGGCACCAAAGCTATAAATATCCCACTTCCCCTCTGCAAGGATGCTCTCCAAAACCACCAGCTCCATCACGGTCCCTGGAGGTGCCAGCTATAACGTGTCCAAGGAACCTCACAGCCAGCATCAGCTTCTAACAGGGGACTTAACACCGGAGGTTTGCGAAAAAAAAAAAAGACTAATTAAAGGTTACAGCTACCTCTGCACGGAGCGGACTGGCAATCGAACTGCCCAGGAATGGTCACCATAATGTACTGCAGGGCACGAGAGTGAGAGAGGGAAAGAGACAGTGAAAAAGTACCTTCATGATAATATTATGGTAACGATGTAAGCTGCTATGTAAATCACCTTTCTATCAGTAATAACTGACAGCCTGAGGCTGCCACATCCTGCATTTTTACTACCATGAAAGATGGGAACTACCACTTCCCAGCAGAAAGGAGTCAAAGTGCTTTTTCCCTGCACTGAGTTGGGGGGGGGAACCCTCTTTGAGACTTTTTCATGTGATCAAAAAAAGTAAAAGACACAAATCATTACAAGCTGGAATTAAAAAAAAACAAACAGTGTTTTCCAGGCAAAGTGACAAAATGTATACACATCTCCCTGCTTGCGCCGCTTTGATGGCAGAGTGCTCAGATGCTCAGAACCAGACTTTCTCCTAGCAAGCCTGGGAATCAGATATCACCCTTTTTTGCAAATCAGGTATCACCTTTTTTTGCATTCCCTGCAGCCCGCTGATGACAAGAAAGGCTCCCAGGGCACGAGGCAGGACAGAGACCGGCCACAGAGATCACTCAGTGGAAGAGTTTTAGTTGCAGCTTCTCACCATTTTATCTTTACTTGGCTAATTTTCCTTTCAATCTATACTTTGGATTTATTTTTCATTGCTGTAAGCCTGTTGGAGTCATTTCAACTTAGAAAAGCAAGTAACGGTAGTGCTGCAAGGCCTCGAGGACAAATGGGAAGAACTGAGAAAATAAGGCAAGATGAGACCTCAACTGGTCATAAAGTCATCCTCTCAACACCAAGGCAGCTCGGTACTGCCCTTGTCTACCTAACAGGTTCCTGAAGCCCCCAAAGATGGAGATTTTATACCTCCTCAGGTAGCCTTATTCTTTAAAAGTTTCCCTTCATGGTTAAAGCCAAATTTTTCCTGCTGCAACTTAAGCCCATGACTTCTTGTCATCTCGTGAGTCTTCCCAGGGATGTGTTTATTACCTTCCTCTTGGCAGAAATAGTTTGGGTGTTTCAAGACAGTTACCATATCTCACCCCAATTTTCTCCAAGCCAAACACACACATTTTCTACACCTCTGCTCGTTCTTGCTGCTTTCCTTTGGCTCCTTCCAACTGAGTCACATCTTTCTGGAAGTGAGGTGCCCAAAAGCAGAGTCCCCCAGCCAAGGCCTCATTGCTAAGCAAGGCACACAAATTGCTCTGTGGATAAACTACAACGCTCCTGTCTATACATATTAATATCACGCTTGCTGTTCCCCCCCAGTGAGAAACATTTGCTGATTTGTCAGCATTTTGTTTGCTCTTGGCACAAGGCAAACAACTACATGAGTTGCAAACCAGGCAAGAACCAAACCATTGATCTCTTCTGGCAAAATGCAGCTAAATTCCAGTAAAAAATTCCACAGCAGCTGCCTACACTACTGAAACCCACTTACCTCAAAGCGTGTAAGAGAAACATTCCCCCTTATGAAATCATACAAGCCGTAACAACCTCAAACTAGATTTTAAGTAAAATAAACTCTGCATGGGTCAAGGTTAAACACTTGAAGATCCCCAGTGGTGTTTGCTGTAAAAAGAGCAGCACCATTTTCAGATCAAAGACTGATGTGCTCTACAACAAAGCAGTCTCAGCAGTAATTCATGAGAATACAGCAGTGAAAAAATAAAGTGCTCTCTCTGTTATTTGGAACATTAATATTGTCACTTTGATTTTAGGAATCGCGTCCACATGTTTCTTTTGAAAGACATTAAAGTTTAGGCAATGAGCACACTACGTTAATTCAACCTCTCAAGCCATTTCAGCTTGAACTTACATAGGGTGAAAAGCCGATATGGCAGGGTCTGATCAGGGGCAAATACTCAGGTGGTACAAGTCCGTCTAGCTTAAGTTAAGTAAGACTAACATTTTTACAACAGCTGAGGATTAAAACACAATCTAAGAAACACACAAATCATTATATTCTGCCTAACATTCTCTTCTATTAACAATCTAACAGACGTTACACATGCTGGATGCACCTTCCTGGATTGACAGGGTATTAATATTGTCAGCCTAACACCGAGAAGTGGTTTGAACCGTTACAATGGTACGGCTGGACCTCTGCCTCCATTCAGTCCGATCGGACAACTTTTCCTATTCCCTCAAATCCCCCCTTACCTTTTGAGATAGTTTCTCCCATAGAGGATCTGCTGCAGCAAGGTGACCACGGCAAAGGCGCAGATGAATATGAAGAACAAAGTTCTGTTTCCCAGCAAATCCCTGCTTGACGAAGGGTCAGTGTATCCCATCCTTCTTAAAAGCCACTGACGCTCCGCCGGGTAAAATTCAGTTCATTGTAGCTTTCATGCCCTTTTTGCTGGGAAGCGGAGGGGAATGCTTGCTGGCTTTTTTCTGAGCAATCCAAGGACAAGGTATCCCATTGTTTGGTCCCACTAGCCCTTCCTTGCCCCTTTTGGAGGTTAGCTCCAGGATTGTGTGCAATGGCTTGCTTCCACGGTAAAGTTTCCAGGAGATTCAGACGTGGGTAACATCTAAAATCATCTCTCAGAGCTCTTTCAGAGCAGGCAGCCTGTGCTGTGCAAGAGGCATTCTGTTCCTTCTAAGCCTCTCTTGAAAACCCGCTGCTAGCAATTATCTACTTCAATCCCATTTTCATATTCCAGATGGGGGAAGCTGCAAATAAACCAGAAAACTGCAGCCAATGGCAAACACAGGGCTCTGGCAACCCGCGTTGGAAACACATAGTCGTCAGCTCTTCTTTGCTTCTGCTCAGTGATTCCAACAAAATGTGCTTGCAAGAAGACGTGACTGGGGTGTGCTATTATTGAACAAGCATGTAACGATCATGAGGATTTCATTCAGTCCCCTGCAAAAAACAACAGCAGCAATCTGGTCAGGCTAGCAGGAAAGCTGCATTTTGCGTAGCAGCGTGCCGTCCGTACCGTGCCTTCGGTACCGTAGCATTTGCATGCAGAATGAAGTGCCTTTAGTCATAGACCGCTCACTATTTGGGCTCCTAAATTTCCCCTGGTTATTCCTCCAGAGTAAGCATAAGCAAGGTCATTGTGCATCTCTTCAAGGACAGAGCTCTCAGTTCCTGCATGCTGATTTATCAGAGGCTCTGAGTAGCCTCACAGCCGCAGAGAGGGAGACTGCCTCTCAGTGCAGGCTCTAAGAACCATTCATTTAAAGAGACAAATATTCTGATTGTTCCTCCACCAGAAACAGTTCTCTTTTGAACGGGCAAAGCAACAAGACCATGTCCACAGCCATCATAACTCCTCTAAAAATCTCCCCATTGTCAGGGGAGGCTCGATTCATCTCACAGGGAAATCAATGGGAGTTTTGTTGCTGATTTCACTGGGAGCAAAATCTGTCCCCAACCTTTAGCTTCTTAAAACAAGCCCCAATGAAAGCTTTACCCATGAATGAAACATCCTGGCTATAAGATTGTTTTGCCCCAATAACAGATGGGAAAAGGATTTTGACAACAAAATGTGGAAAAAAAAAAAAATACTTTGTCTAAGAGAATGGGAAGATTTTTGTGTGAATACATTTTTCCAACAGTTAAATGAGCATACGCAAAGTGTTCTAGAGTGCCAGCAGCCCAGCTGTGCGAAGCAACAAACAGGGACCATTTCTGGACTTTGTCTCCACCGTAATCAGTGCTGAACGGGAAGAAGGGCCAAAGGTAACTTTGTGTAACCCCTTCAACCCAGTTCCTGTTGCCAGGGCTACTCCTCAGCATGACCTATGGCAATCCAGGAAAGAAAATCAAGGGCTAAAGCAGGCTTTGTCTTACCTTATTTTAAGCAACAAAAGTGTTTAAGGTAGGAACCTGGTCACCCCAAACTCCTGCAGGCAGGAACCCCCAGGGGACACCAGCCCTTCAGACACCCTTGACTTTGCAGAGAAGGTGTAGGGATCCAGCCTCTGACACATCCTTCTTCAGTCCCTTCCAAAGCTCCCACACATGCATTTGTGAACCCTGCTAAATGCTTCAATTATCATTATCACCTGTGCATATTAACAGGGAGGTCATCCTGGGTCAGATCAAAGATTATCCAGCCCAGTGCCTTGTCCCTGACAGTCGCCAGGGATGAACACACAGGGAAAAGTAGAAGAAGAGGACAAGCACGTAGCAATACTTCCTTGGAAACGCTCTCCCACCATTTTGTGGTTCACGGTCTTCCTGAACCAGGGGAAGAAAAGCAGTATTTTGGTTAGAAAAATAACTGAGTGGGATGCACTCATTGTACTGTACTGGGAATAATACATGTACCAGGAGACTGCAAATTAAATAGCAAAAGCGGTTGCATTCCCACTTGTCAAAGTCATCAGCTCTAGGGCCAAATATGTTTCATTTAACAACCAGTTCATGTAAGCCCATATAATACAAGAGTGTTTCCATACAGGAACCACACCATTTAGACGAATGTAAATGCCTACCCTTCTCAGTAACAGGAAAAGCAGTATGGCCATCAGAAATCCCAGGCTGGGACCCAAGATACTACACAGGCAGATTTGTATGGGGAAGCTGAGAGGTAAAGCCAGTAAGGGCAGATGTGAAGGAAAAGTTACTTAATGCTTTGATTTGTTGGACTTTTAGTGACAGCTTTGAAAATAATCTCAAAAAACTTTGTCTCAGTTGCTCCAGGAGTTATTTTACGATAGTACCAAAGTATCAGACAGCAGAATTTGGCTACTTACGACCTTCTATGGGTGCGATGCCAGTTTTGCAGATTTTAATATCACTTAGGTTTTGGTGAAAACACTTTCAGCCTTTCTTCCTCTATTCCCCTCCATTCAAAGTGATTTTTTTCTTGAGATATCCCTGCTGTTGTGCACCAAACTCATAAGCCTAGCAGCTATTCTTTCTCCTAGACTGACGGTCAGCCTGAGCTGCAGTAAACAGCCCGGAATCGCCATGTACTCTCACTCAGTCTTTGATTTTCTGTGTACTCTCATCCTTCTTTGCTATATCAGAGCTGGCCAGAAGGTACAGCACCTGAGAGGCCCATGTGCAGGAGAGCTGCACGCCTAAAGCAGAAAGCGAAGTACAAAGATATATAAGTGGAGAGGGTTTTCTGTGCCAGATCTTGCACTGACACCGTTCCTGATGTCATATGTAACACAAATCTGTTTGCTGCCTTCAGCCCAGTACAATAACACTGCAGAACTGGAAGCAGAGCAGCTCTGTGCAAGCATAAAGAAAAAGGATGTCGTTCGACAAATTTTCAAAGGATGCTCAAGGTTGCCTGCAATATTTGTTGTGAGCGAAAACAGTCACACGGTGCACGCAGAAGGGCTGAATGAGCAATACCAGCACTCCTTCCCAGGGACCCTTTGAGAGGTTGACTTGTCAACTACAGAGCACCTTGAAAGCATCAGTCCTCTGCAGAGAGCAATCTACATTTTTTTAAATTTTTTTACACCCTGCACTTAAGCAAAGCACAGGCAACAAAAGAGCCCCTCCAGATTTTGAGAAAGGCTTGGGGAAAAGGACATTACAGTAAGTTGTGTTGCAAACACAGATTTGCTGGGCACGACTGGGCCTCAGGTGCTGCGTACAGCACTGACTGCTAGTCACGTACGCATTGACCCCGCAACGGGCAGCGTAGCTGCAATGACACTGGTAATATACAGCGAGTCCAGGTCACATCATGCTGTACTCCAGTCAGCATCATGCCAGAGCACAGGAACCCAATAAATAAGATCTCTTCCATCACAAGAGGATCAAGTGTCACGTAACTAGTATCAGCTCCTCAAAATACCTCTTGTGAGATGGTGAGAGAGAGGTGGATAAGCTGCATGATATGCACAGGCTCAGAAAGGGTGTTCCTATGTTGTTTCTTGGAGCATAGACTTCACAGGCTAAAGCAAAAATGGTGAAATGGAACTGCTCATAGACCGTCATAATATGGTCATAAAGGGCTTTACTCTGAACCTGTACAATACTGTGAGTTTAACATATTCAGTTATGTATACTGTGATTTAAACAACCAACAGACAGATCCTGCTATCTGAGACACTAAACACCCTTGCTTTCAGCTGAAATTAGGATGCGTAATCAGTCAAACAGTCAAACACTGGTTCAAATGACAGGTTTAGTGAAAGGTACTTAAGGAAATTCCCAATCAGACCTGCCCATCAGAAGTGAATTTTTCTATTTCATTTGCTTTAAAAAATAAACTGCAGCTTAGAACGAAGAGCTGCATATTGTCCTTTCAGCAGAGAGAGAGAAAGAGATGTGCTTGTTCCCTGCACAAGTAGAGTGACTCCTACCAGGTTCCGTCCTTTTGCTAATTCAGCTTTCCTTGTGTGCTTCAGAAACATGGGCTTGGTGGTTAGCCAAGATTTCTTTGTCTTTGAGATTCAATTTTAACTTTTTTTTTTTTTTTTTAAATTCAGTTCTGCTTTATTTGGACTTAAGAGCAAACGATGAGCTCCCATTGGAGGGTATCACTGTCTGGAGAATATTCATGTTTGTGTTAGAGGGCTCAGAATCTCACTGCTCAGGCTGGAGGAGTTGCTTGTGATAGATTATTTCTGGTGATATTTATCAAGCAGCTCACATACAACAAATAAAGGCCAGCAACGTGTAAGACAGACTGCTTCTGGCAGCTTCATGTTCCCCTTCAGGATTTTTTCTCTCCCTGCCTGCTCAGCCACTCTCCACTCCTCTTCATGACTGTTAGGCAGATTAAAGAACTTCACAAACAGCACAGCAGAATACTATGGGCTGTACAAGGTTTTAGTAGAACACTTTTTACATCTCATTTTTTCCCCTAAATTAAATCAAGTCTATCTACAGTTTCTACAATGCTTGTGTCAACTGCTAGATCCCTGATTTTGCAAAGCACTGGCACATAGGTATATGCCTGGAAGGTTCTGCTGAATATGAAACTCATAAACATATGCTTATCAATATTAATTCTTTTGCAGATATAAAACATTAATTTATTAGCATACTCTAGTGGGTAACGCAATGTCTAGTCCCCCATCACCGCCACAAATCTGTATGTCTTAAACTGGGATATTAAAGGAAGCTGAAAGGATTCAGCTAAGATGTAAACATTTCTTTCCTCCTGAGTTGGGCTAAGCCATGAGGGGATGAAGATTTTGGCACCAGGCCTCCTACCTGTGGAGCTGCCTGAATTGGAGGAAGTGTCCTGAAGATAGCATATGGTCTGTACACTGGATATACTTTACATCATCTACTGAATCATGACCAGTTTCCTTCCAGTTATGGGTCACATAGGCACTGAAGAAGAAATGACCTTGGTGCATAAAATATCCCTTTTTGACACTGCTGACACCATCTCTGTTGGAAAAGCAGCGAGGTCTTCCTGTCCCTGGTAGGAAGCTCTAATGCAGAGGCTGCCACGGCTATAGTGCTGCACATTTACTATTAACCATTCCTTATAGCAGGGCTTGCTAAAACGTACAGCAAAGTACAAAACTAAGCTGGGCTCGATGCTAGGGGCAGTCTTGCTTCCTCAGTGAGTGGTGTTTCCAGATTCCTAGAAAATATAGGAAGTTTAGCATGATTGTTATGATCCTGTACGGGCTCACAACAACCCTGCAAATAATTGAGAACGATGGAAGCTCAGTTTCTCTGAAGGGAAAAAGAAACAGGAACAAATTGCTTTTACAGGAATCATCTGTTAAAAGCATTAGTTTGATTTCGGAGCACTGCATGGAAGCCCTGGATTTAGCACCAAATCGACAGGACTGAGATGTTGGCAGAACCACGGAGGGGTCAAAGGCTTTCCATTGCCGACATTTGCTCTCAGAATAGGAACATGATCCTGCCTCTACCTCAGGCAAGTCATAACTCCCACCTAGTTCATCACAGCCAAACTTAAAACCTCCTAGTGAAAGCCTGGAAAGTGCTGTAGTCAGTGGCATTCACTTTACAAGTTTAATGGCAGCTGAAAGTTTTGACATTTCTTTTCCCTGAAAATATTCGAGCATTAACGCTACAATGAACAAATATTTCCCATGGTCAGAATAAGGATCACGCATTGTCTAATGTTGAAAAACACAAGTAATATAATTATTTGACTACTTTAACAATACATTTTCACAACAAAAAAATCTGAGATATTTTTTAAAACTATAATATGGCATATAAAGTTAGGTTTAATTCAGAGAGACAATGAATCTGATCTTGGAATACATTTTGCTGTCAGTGAGTAGTGCTAATCAGAATGGGGGTAAATATGAAAAAGAAAATATTCCTCTGAATAGTCAGCTAATTAAGTACTTCCAAAATTTTACACTATGCTTATAATCAAGAGGTAGAAGAGACCTATCATAGAAAATTATTTAGGAAAAGTTACCTTTGCCTTTTTACCACAGTTCTGCATTGGTTTGCATTTGAAGGAATGAAGTATATTCCTCTTGAATTAACCATCAGCTTCAATTCACACAAACTCTCAAGAAGTCCAGACATTCAGCTTTCAAACCGTTCTTCATGATGTTCTCCTACAGCACTGATTACGTTACTAACTATGCGCCGTCGGCAACAAGTGTCTTGGGTAGTCTACATGTTTACCTGAGTTACTCTTCTAGGCAAAGCCAATATGTTTTCAAGCCCATCATGATTTTTTAAACAGACCATGCTTAGTTCAGTCCATGACAAAAATTATAAATAAAAAAGAATCCAACCGGCTTCTGCAGTCTTCAAAAATCCCCACTCTTCCTGAAATACACTTTATTTCCTTCTTCTGGCACTGTGGAAGGGCTTACTGGAAATCTGGACAACCAACCCTAAAGAAAGAAATCTCTATCCCTACAGTACTAGGCACATCTTTCTGCCCCTCCTGTGATAGTGTGGATTCAGCTTTTAAGCACTGCAGTGTCCGGTCTGACCTGCATGCGGTTACAGAGATGGCTATTAATAAAATTGGCGACCCTTTCAAATTCCTTCCTTTCGATCTGCAATCTGCCATGAATTCCTAGGTCATGCTTATCTGTATTAGGGTAGCAAATGGAGACCACTCCTGGAAGAGGACTGAGTTAGACACCGCAGCTGAGCGTTAGCAGAGCCAGTTCTTGCCATGAGAATTTATAATTTAAGCAGGCAAGAAGGAAAGGTGAGAGAGGGATTTATTAGCCCCTTTGCCAGAGAGCAGGGATTGCAATTCAGAGGTGATGTTTGATAGCATGCAACTTGCTCAGCTTGCAAACATGTACTAGGATGCAAATCCAAGGCGACAATGGTCCATTTTGCTGACAAACAAGTCTGGGATTCCTGAGGGGACAGCCAGGCACCCAGACCAAGAAATTCATTCATAGGCAGGGCCTGGATCACCCCTAACCTCTACCAGCAGTATGAGCTTTGCTGGCTCTGTGAACGTAAGTGTCACAGCACTGTCACAGGCAGTGCTGACATGGGCACAGAGATTGAGGGGCGCAGCCAAAAGGGTATTTAAGCATCTTCCTCCTCTTGAAATTTTGGGAGTTAAATGAAAATCCTTGTTTGGCTCTTGGCTGCAGTGAATTGACCAGGGCTACGATTCAGATAAGGACTTACAGTGAGAACTTAAACTCAGCCAAAGCTTGGGGATAGTTTGGGAGTTGTTCTGACCTGAACACGGCACAGCCCTTGGGGAAATTCCAGCTGCCCATGACCCATGAGCCCCATTACACCAGCATGAGTCTAAAAACACTCCCCAGGCTGAAGCGTAATGATCCGTGCGTTCCCTGCTCTCACACCCAAGCACGCCATGAGCACAGCTGACATATTTTTAAAAGTATCGCTAGTTATCGCTAATGAATGGCTGATCAGACTTGCATCCTCCACAACATACCGCCAAGAAGAAACCCCGTAACTGACCCCACTGACATTTGCTGTATTCCACCTACATCCAGTGCTCACTTCTCTCTAGCGCAGGATCGCCAGTACAGCCTCCTTTCCATCAGCCAAAAAGTTTTGCGCATTTATCAGCAGTCTTTAGTGGTGGTGGTGACCATTTGCTAGAGAGTCTGCAACAGGTTATTTATTTAAACAGCCAAGTACAGCCACTCAGTTGTGTTTTTTCTTTAAACACCTAAAGTGGAGAAGACAGAGTTGTAGTTTATCCACAGCCTGTGATTAATCTCCAACACTGGGAGTTGAGAGAGCATCTGGCCTACAGGATCCAGTGCTTTACAAGCAGGCATTAAAGGAATGCCTTTGACAGGGAGAGACATCCCCAGGAGAGCTCTCCTCCGAGGAGATAGAAGCACAGCATGGCATTTAGCCAGAATAGGGGGCTTTTTTTGCAGAACATTCCCATCACCATCACCTTTATTGAAACTTCACTTTCAATCACCTTTTTTTATTTTCTTCCAGGTGTATCCAGCAGCTTCTCTGAAGCTAAGAAGTTTGTGTGTGGTTTTTTGTTTCATGCAGTGTGGGTAGGAAGGTATGTGGGAACTGTATTTCAGTCATTTTAAATCACATGAAGCTGAAGCTTGAAAGGAAAAATAATAATAAATGGTTCAGATTGTCAGGCTCAGTGCAATTCTCAATCAATTAAAGTTTATTTTAGCATCAGGGCAGTTTATTTTTGAAAAGTTCTCCTGGCACTTTGATGCTTTCATGTTACTGTGTAGCTAAAAAGGTCTTGCTGGGAACAAATTACTCTTGGTAAAGCATTTTCTGAACTGCATTTTTAGTTTCTGTCAAATGACAATAGATAAGATCCGCATGAGCAAAAAGTAGCAACAAAATAGCTAGTGGCAATGAGGGAGTAAGGCTTTGGACCTGGGCAAAGGAGGAAGATAAAGCTGGGACTCAAGCCCAGTAAAAATATGGTTGGTTGGGCTCAGGTCCTACAAATGTATTCTTCAGTGCATCTAACTTTCTATTGTGATTCAGTATGTTGGGACATTAAACGGCGAAAAGTCCCCAGTGAACGTATTCTACATCAGATAGCTGCTTTTTTTCACAATTAGTTTAAAAATAAATATTACATCGGCATTTTAGTTCCTTATTTTATGACATTATCATTTTACAGATGTGGATGACACAGGAAGAGCCAAATCAATATTCCTCTTTTGCAAGCCATGCAGCGCTTAAGAAAATGAACCATGATGCCAGGTTCACACTGAAAGTTTCATGGGTCCAGAAGTTGGCTAATTGACGAGGAAAGCTCTTCCCTGATGTGATAACAAAAACCATAACTAGTACTGTTTGTGGGTCCTTGCAGCCTATGAGAGTAGCTGGCAAACAAGAACGATGCTGTGAGTTCACCTCCGTTGGAATCACAGAAAAAATATTTGCTTAATAAAAGGGGCAATAATCACACTAAATTCTCCATTTTTATTTACTGTGGCAAAGACAAAGAGATTACAGAGAATATATGTTATACTGTTACATATTGTCATTATAAACTGATTAAACTTTTGCTCTAAGGTTTAACAGACAAGCAAATTAAAAGAAAGGTGGAAAGGGTGTATGAAGACTGTCCCTTACCCCTTTTTAATTTACAGCTTTCCAGCCTCCCACTTTTTCTTGCTTCTCCTCCTTCAGGCCTGGAGCCATCCTTCACAATACACTGCCCTGGGTAGAGTTTTTCCATTCACTTTTCCCAGCTGGAAAAATGCACCATATCAAGTACAAAGCAATAGGGAACTTAGGGCCTTTCAGCACAGCAGGGAACTATGGCACGATCATCAAATTCCCTCTGACAACTCACGTTCAGGTGCTATCCCCTCACCAACTAAAGGTTTGGCTTGGAAATCCAAGGAAGCTGTAGTTCAGATCTATAGATGTAGCATCCATCTGCTTTGAGCAAAGGAAGGACGTGCCTTTTTCCTCAGCATTGCTCCTTCCAGTCGATGAAGCGGAAGAATTAGCTGGCACTGCAAAAAACAGTGCTTTCAGCATAAACATTGTGCTGTGTGGCACATGACCTTAGTTTCGATGGTCACCAACTTCACAGAAGATGTATCTTGCTCTGGGCCACATACCTGGTAAATCCATGCAAGCTCTGACCGGCCCTACACAGAACAGAGCTTGACTTTGAATGTTAAATACATACTTGAATTCACAAGCTGCTGCCTGGAAGCAGCACGTCACCCTTCCCAGAAATACACAGGAAAGCCATTAACTCTGCATTTCATGTCTGTCGCCCTTCCTTGCTATCCTCACTCTCCCATCACGGCGCATCCGTGCTCCAGAACGTACATGTTCCTGTTACAAGTATTATCTTCCCAGCAGCTAGTGAAAAGCTACAGAGCTACAAAAAAGGTACAGTTCAACGATATCCATCCAAGCTGACTTCAAACATCAGCTCCAAGTGTTCATACCCCATTGGCTTATTAATATTAAAAGTAAGAGATTCAATTAAAAAATCATTAACTATTCCCTAGGTTGCTATTTTTGCAGAACTATCCACGTTTTTAATGTAAAACCCTAAACTTCCTTCCAGCAGGCCAAAAGCCGAATTCCTCCTTATCCTCATCCCAGGAGGGACGACAGCCCTAACTAGCCTTTGTTAATTAGGAGGAGGTTTGGGCTCAGCTCCATGTTTCACCAGGCTTCCTTCATGACTTCACGCAGAGCTACACCGCAGTGCCGAGATCTCCAAGCTGACTTGGGCAGGCAAAATGGCACTTCTGCGAAAGCACGGCTGCTTCCAGCACTTGAACTGCGATTTCTGCATGGTGCGGTGGAGTCATCTACTGCTTAGTCACCTCACCTTACGCTCCATATGCCACGCAGATGAGTATCTTTGCCTTCCTCAGCATCTCTTCCCTCATTTCTGAACTAGCAGTCATAGCATTTCTTGGCCTTGCAGGTGTATTGCAGGAGTAACACAGACAACTGTGCGAAGCTTTCCACTTAGAATCATAGAATCATAGAATTGTTTAAGTTGGAAAAGACCTTTAAGATTGTCCAGTCCAACCATTAACTTAACATTACCAAGTCCACCACTAAACCAGTTAAGGGGAGAGTAGCAACCCCACACCTCCTGGCTTGGTGGCTGGATCATTATTACTTATTGCGTAAGGCAAAAAAAAAAACTCTTCTGCCTTTTAACATATGACTTTGTCAGTCTGAGGACTGCAAGAGCAGGATCCACCGGATTGGGCACAGGATTCAGTTCCCTAAGCGCTGCCATCCTGAACGACTTGACATGCCCCAGGATCATCTGGTTGAGACAGACTAGTATCTCACACAGCTCATGGGAACCCTGCTATAGTGGCAACCAGGAAATGTAGGTATTAATAGCACTAAACATAGATGTACCTGATTCCTACCATAAATGTACGTGCCTACAGCCTACCGAAACCCTCCATGCAGTTAGCTGAGATTTAGTCAATATGCTCCATGGAGACTAGCAGTTCTTTTCATCCTAAAGTAAATGTCTCAAGCTATGTCAAATGAGTCAAATCCTAAAAATGCCTTTGTCTTTCCTGAGTATAATGGGAGCTTGGGATGATCAGTTCAGTTGCAGGTATCTGCACGGTGGATGCCTGAACGCTGGTGAGAGGGCCAAGTATGGAAACAGCATGAAAACAAGTTGAAGTTAATGCCAAGTAAATAACATAAGTGAGCTATGAATGTTTTCCCCTTAATATTTAATCCACTGAAAGTGCCTATATTAATTCCAGTGAAACTGTCACAGAAACTCACATTTCCCACGGCCACCTGCCATTGAAGGGGGACAAAGCTACAGAATTTCACCTAGAGTTCCAGTATGACTCTGGTACTCTTTTTCCTCTCTCATAGCTACTGTAGACGATCATCAGCAAATGAATAAAACATACTTTCATGCGGATGAAACAACATGTGCCAGCTTTGCTGCTGGCGTTCTGTCCACATGACTAGCACTCCCCTTTGCTAACCCTTCTTCCCACTTCTTCTATTAACCCTCCTCTCACAGGCAAAAGGAGGACAAGGCAAATCTGGGGAGTGATGATATTTCTTCCTCCCAGTAACATTCACAAATGGTCTGGGGTGAGGACGGCGGGGGGGAGTTACATTTCCAGACAATATAAGAAACTCAGATACTTTAAAATACCATTTCTCCTAGAACTGAAAGAATTTAAGCAGCAACAAAAATGAAACAATTTGAAACTATTAAAAGGAAATGCCCAGTTATACAGCACGTAGCTTTTGGAAGTCCCTGCTACATGGCAAAGTACTTACTGAGATTCAAAAACTCCCTTGATGACCCATGCAAAGGCTAAGAGCATTGACAGCTTCACAGATTGCGTACTAGCACCCCAGAATCACTGTGTGAGCCACTCAGAACTTCCTCAGCTAGGCGTTCTGTAATCATCTGTTAGGAAAGTGGGAGATAGGAACAGCTTGCATGACCTCAGGCATTTATTATTCAACATTCCCTTACTTTCACGCCCTTCGCTAAGATGCCTGACCTCCAGGCTTCCCCACAGGGATGGCAGGGAACGGCGACAGGAATATAAAATGAAAAAATACTCATGTTTGCATAATTTGGCCCCTGGATGAAATCTGAAAGTGAAAACAGAGAAGCTAAAGATTGTTAAAAGAATCTGCCCTGGTTTTTAGGTTATATTTCACCCTTTGGTCATCTCACCTGGCTGCAGACTAAATACTGCCTGCTATGGCAATAACAAATACACCTTACTGGGGCTACAGTTCCTGGTACACTGCTTTATTTGCTATGAACACTTCAGGAAAAGGAATTAAAATGCCTGCAAAAGAAATCTTCACTTGCTGCACCATCTGAAGGTTAGCAGAGAAACCCTCGAACAACAAGCAGCTAACGAATTGGTAAATGCCAGATTTCACGGAGATGTGCCAGGGATGTATTTGGCCATGTATTTTTCGTTTGTACATCCCCCATAAAGCTGAATCATCGGGCAAACTCTGCATTACTGCTTAATCAGAACCTAAGCCAGTACATGCTTAAATCAATGGGAGGCAATCTTGATTTCCAAGGGAGGAAGCAAAATCTAAATCACTTTATTATCAATTCAGTCTCACTTTTTTTTTTTGTTCTCACAGCAAAATCTACTGTGCAAATGGCTTTAACCTACCCCCGTTACCATCAGTAATAGAGATCCTTAATGCAGCAACTGGCTGAGCACCCACAAGCTCTTTTAAAGCCCTAGGGAAAGCTTAGAGCAATCCTGGGAAGCATCCAATATCATATTGGACAGATATGTAGAATAGCTATTTCAAGCTTTTTTTTCCCTAGTTGTTACCATGCTGGATAAAAAAAAGGCATTAACTAATTATATTAATTGCAATTTTTGTAGTATTTCTCATGGGACCTGGAATGCAGCTGCCTCAGCTTGATCCCATCTGGCTGGGGGATGGGAAACTATTATAAAATGTGTTTTCCCCAGAGTGACTAGGACTTTCTGCTGCAGCTGTCTTTATGGAGGTGGGGGAGCTTTTGGAAACAGGTGTATTGCACATAAATGCTCCCTGGTTTGAAACTATCAAATAGACTCCAGCAGGAAACCTTCAATCAACTCCACAGGATCAAAACCAGCCTAACTCCCACCCTGCTTTTTTGCAAGGGGGGAACGCACAGTGATTACTTTTAGAAGAACATATACCTTTGTGGGGCTGATGTCTTGAGAAGGTATTTATGGCTTTCCAGCAAGAATTGTATTAGTTTCTGAAGGAAAACTATTGCAACTTTTTAGAGCAGTCGTGATCTTGCAGGCAATGAATTATCTGCAACAAGATTAAGATCACTTATGGAAAAAAAACGCTGTTAGGAATGGAGCGAAGGAAAACACCCCCACACAAACCTGATTAATCAAGTGCAATTGGCAGCGAGTGTAGAAGAGAGAGTGTGTTCTTTAGGAGACATTTTTTAGTGCAGATGAGTTTTTGCTTGGCTCCAAGTGACGTTGTCCTGTTTTCCCTACTCCCATTCCTGTTTCAGACCTTGTCAAAGGCTCTGTCGGTACCTCAAACCCCACATGTCCTGACTCATTTTGCTTGGGCTCCAGTCTTTTACAGATGCTTGGTTACAAGTAAGAGGGAAGGTAATTGGGATTTTCATCGGTCCCAAGCAGGCTGTCGCTGCTAAAAAACCGCATTTCCCCCTGAAAATCCTGCTTGTGTTAAAGAAGAGCTACATCAGTATAACGAGCTGGGCATAAGACATTTCCAGGAGCTGGTCAGACCCTGTTCTCCAGAGGATCCATGATAACATAACCTCCTGAACATGCTACTGGGAACCTCTTTACACCCAACTCTTTTGGGATAGGCTAGAGGGTAAAGTTTCCCCTCTCACAGTTAGAATTTGATAGCCAGAAGTGGATATCACTCCTTCTCCATGTCTGATGTTAGGGAGTTAACTTTTTTCCCCCCGTGTTATTTTAGTTCCTTTTCTGAACCTATAACAGATGTGCCCAGAGCCCAGAAAAGGAGCTTTGGGAAACATTTCTGGTTTTTCACTAAACAAATTCTGACAAGTCGAACATCCGAAGTACAACAGCTCCCTTCCCCTCTCTGACCTCTGCCTCCCAGCTTGGGGAGGTTGTCAAAGGCCTTTTCTCCTCCCCTCACATTTTCTGCTTCCACAGCCTGGTCTGTGCACTGTGTTACCGCTTGCATGCTACCCTGGGGTAACACAGCATCTCCTGGCTCTGGAAGCGACTAAATTATGTCATTTTGGGTACAGAAAGGGTTTTCTTTGACTCTCCTACATCTGCACAGTTGCTTAATGAAAGTACAGCATCCGGTCTAACAGGCCCTAATTAAAAAAAAAAAAAAATTAAAATACCACTTTCTCAATCATTTCCACCTAGCTGTTCCAGACGACATTATTTTAGGGAAATGTTCATGGCATGCCAGGACAGAATGATTTCTTGATGGCTGAAGATTACATGAAGCTGCAGCATTACAAATACTAGAACCTGGCCTAAGCTGGTATTACCAATGGAAAAAGCAAACCTGTCCTGCTCTCAGCTACCTGTCTTTGCTGTTGCACTGCTCCTTGCCTTGTACAGCACTGGTGTTTGCACAGATGTGTCGTGACTATCACAGTGGTAATCCAGTTTAGAATAAACCCAGCAGAAAAAGAATTTAAAAGGTTAGTTTTCATGTGGATCTGCTCCCCAGTCCAAATTCAATGCACAAGCACACAAACACTCCCAGAAAACAGGAGAGGGGATGCTACACAGGAGGCATAAGCAGGGAAGCTGGAGATGAAAGGGTGAGAACAACAGACTCTTTTGGCAGCTGTGCTGGTTTTTGTCAGCTGAAGGTGTTTGCAAAATGATGGCCTGAATAAGTGACTTGTGGCATTCTCAAGCAAGCCCTGCTGAAATCTCTGGACAACATCGTATCACGTCTCTCTATTTTTGCACAGGACAGGCTGATTTTCCAACAAAACCAGTCTGCTCAAGTAGACAGGAGGATGAAGACATGTCACACAAGTGACCAGGACAAAAAGCCTAAAAGCCATGTAGAGATGGGGGATTTTAACCGCAGGAGAGCTACTGCCTCACTGTGTAACCGTGGGAGAGGTGCTTCGCCTCAATTTGCCTTAGCTGGAAAGCTGCTGGGGAGCTTTCCCAGCAGTGCGGGTGCACCGGCCTGACAGCGTATTGCTGTGGCTGAGCTGGGCTTTGCTGGATGTTGTGTAGCTGCTCGTGGGCAATTACGTACAAAATGACAACAGTGATGCTAGAAAGCTCCAGGCATCTTCACCAGATTTTGCTGGCTGTTAATCCAGCAGAAGGCTGCTAATGGCATCTGATCGCTTTCTTTGTGCTACTGCTATTTAAGGTCACTCTGAAGGACACAAACTCTTCTATATTTTACAGTGTGAGATGCAGGCAAAATAATAACCATGGGTTTCAGAGAATGAGTTCTCAAAGTGACAATAAGCTACAAGATGTGAATTTTATTTCTTAAGTCTACAGCCATGAACGGAAAAGGAATAAACTCTTGAAAAGCAAGTATCTCTGATAAATGAAATACCACCTAGTGAGAGCAGATGAAGAATTCATCTGTGACACTTCCATTACTAGAAACCTTTAGAAGAACACTCCGATTATGAACCCACACACTGGAAAGCTATTGCGGTGCAGCTCTCGCGTGTCCACCTGGCATCACTGCATGTGGAGAAGTGCACGCCATCCACCGGGAAGTTCACAACGTGCCAGTGTGCAGCAGATATTTTCAATATGGGTCAGAGAAGGATGTACCAGCACAGGAGTAAGGGCAGCCAGCAGCGTGTTTCACATCATCCATACACAGAGAGAACCAGACCTGCCAGCTCCAGGTGGACAAACTTTCGACACCAGGAGTTGGTTATCAAGCTTGAGTCTTTCAGTCTAGACTTTGGAAGATGACTTTTAGTCAGTGTCGTTATGCAGTGGTCAATGCTGGCCATGGCAAGTTATTAGGATTTGTTCCTTCCTAGCAAAGATAACACACATCATTCATTGCCTGATTTGAAAAGACCTCACACAGCAACCCAGAGCCATTGACTTCAACTATTGCTCAAGCATTGCCCTAACGTCAGAGGGTAACAGCTCCTTCTCAGAGCCAGGAGAGTCAACTATCACGTGCAAAAAAGAGCAAAAATAGAGCCAAGCTAGTGGGAGAAAAGATAGGCAGGACTCTGCCTACCATGACACTTCGGCAGCTCCTTACAGCCTCAAGGAAAGAGTTAATCCGACTCAGAATGGAAGGTATCACCACAGGGTTAATTTGCAAAGCGATGTAGCTTGCCTGTAGCTAAAGACAGTGATGATGAAATTGTGTCACTTGGCAAGCGTGCCACTGCCTGCCTTCCTGTTGGTCCCCAGGAGGGGTTAAGCTGGAAGCCCAGATTGATCCCTCCTGCCCTGCATAAGGAAAACTCTGAGGGAGTGGGTGTAAGAAGCTAGGAGAGTACCTGGAAGTCAGAGGCACCAGCTAAATGGCATGAACCAGCCAGACTGAAAAATCCCACATGCTAAGGAACAGCTCCAGTACAGGACTAGGTTAGGAACGATGACAGCTCTGCCCAGATCTCTTAAAAACACATTGACAACAACACATTTTAAAACACTTAAAAATTGGGGGGGTTTGTTACAGACTAGAGAATGTCCAGAGGGAAAACTAACCAGCTTATTTAGCAAGTGAGTCTCACTATTTAAGGCAAACACGATTTTTCATATGGCTTGCAGTCGAAGGAGGATCCAAATGGTGTACTGGATCCTACCTTCACAAATACGTAGGACAGCAGTGTAGCTGAGAGCAAAATTTGACTGGAAAAAAGGAGTGAAGTGGCCATTTCAATCCCTGCTGTAAGCATTCCTGATTAACCACAGCTGATGGTTTTAGAATAGTAGGTCTGAGGATTAAAGTATTATGTAGGCTGAAAACAACATGTCACATCTCTAAAATTACTTTGCTTTGCATCATTTAATACCCTGCATACTCTTAGGATGAATTCTTAGGTCCTCATTCATTAATGGGAACCTCCACCTCAAATCTAGTTAATGTTTAGGGTTACTCACTCACTCTCGGAAGCTTTTATAAGAGATTGTGTTCTGCCTCCAACTCTGCTTTATCATATTTCCTCATTTGTACTCTTCAAATCCTGCCTTAATGGTTTCCCTGGGAACCAGTGAATGTCCCACATGTAGATTAAGGAGAACTACATGCCCTGTTTTCCCTTTACATGGATAATTCTTAATAGAAAATAGTAACGCAATGTCCATTCACTCAAATATCTTAACTGTAAATAATATACCAGACTATCAGACTACCTTCTGACAAAAAAAATATGCATAAAAATATACCCAACTCCTAAAGTTCATGATCCAAATGTCCTTTTTTTACATGTCCAACTTCCAGAGTTCAGGCGCTAGACTGCTTTACCTGTGGGACTTTGCTCTGTTTAATGCAAATAACAGAAACTACATTTTCTGGGTGTCACATTATAGAGAGAGAGAAAAAAACCTGTATTTATTAAAAGTGGCAAATAAAAAGTCTGATTAATCCTGAATCTTGATAGCATTAATTACATATACATCTAATTAAGGATATATATTGTGCTTTTCTGAACTGAAATTTTAAAAAAATTAAATCCAACTTCCCTTCTGGAGGAAACATGCAGCGGCTTTTGCTATGGGCCTGCTCAGAACATGTGTGTGGTGTGTAAAATGCAGAACTCATTTGATTGAATGTTAGCGCTCTCAGTGATAGATCTCTAGAAGAGCTGTTCAGCAGACTCCTGCTATAGCCAGCAGATGAAAACGGCAATTCCAGAAACGTTTTGTTGCTTTTTAGGGTAGACAGACAGGCAAATCAGCCATTGGGTGTGTTTCTCTCTCCCCACTGACTACAGAAAGTCTTTATATGACTAGCTTAGACTATAGATCTAGCTTCTTTGCAACTAAAACTAAATAAGATTAAACCCAGCTTGATTCAAAACTCACCAAAGATGATGCAGAAACTACTAACATTCTTGAACTCTGGTTCTTTACATTACTGAGAGGTGAATAAGGCCTCATTCACTTCTTTTTGACACCAGGAGGCTCCTTTGACTCCTGCTCAATACCAAAATAAGGCACCATGAGTTTACACAGTGATGCAGAAGAGCAGATATACATATATATGTATAATATATGGCCATAGGACATACATTGCAGCCTCCTACAGCCTCCTCCATCGCTATGTGCCAGGGTTCACCCCAGCCTTCCTCCATCTTTGTAGCCTGGTGGCTGGGCTGAGCTCAGTCCTCTGGTAAGGGAACTCCCGTGCCCCTGACCTCCGAGGTGGCTTGATGCTCACAGCACAGATTTAGCTGTAGAAGGCTTCGTCCCCAAGCCATGGGCAGGTTACGGCATGCAGAGACAGCGTGACTTGCTGAAGACCCCGTAAGGTGGAAGTGGCAGAGCCAAGACTACACCTGATATGGATTAAACCCAATGTACAGATGACATTGTCACCCATCCAAACCACCTTCCTTCCTTCTTATAACTCCATTTTAATTTCTTTCCTCTTTAAAAAGCATTCTAATTGTTATTGGTAGGGAGAGAAACCAAGAAAACAGGATGCTTTCATCTAAAGGCCATAATTTAAAATTTCATCGTCACTTAAAAACTCCTGGAAGAAAGGAGAGGTATCAAGTTGGAGAATTATGGAATGAATTGTGAACACCAAAGGACAGACTGGGAGCATCAATACTGGCCAAATACTCCCTGAATATGTAATGGCAACTAAGAGCAGGGTGACACATTGACTCAGTTCAAACAATGAGATTCCTTGTCTTAACTAGGATTTAAACTCTCATTCATAGAGCCAAAAACTCATACAATCACAGACTAATTTACGATGGAAGGAACTTCTGGAGGTCCTCTAGTCCAACCTGTCACTCAGAGCAAGGCCTGCTCTGAAATCGTGACAGGTCGCTCAGGGCCTTCTCCAGTGAAGTTTTGAGTTTCTCCAAGGATGGAGATTCCACAGTCTCTCCTAGCAGCTTCTTGTAATGTTTGAATGAATGCTCCCAGGACTCCACTTAATAAATTTGCTTTGAAATTCTGCAAAATGTTAGCGATTTCTCTCAGGACAGGTTTTCTTTCCTCTCTATCTATGTAGTGCTGCCAAAACTTAATCAACAGTGAAAAAAAATCATATGAGAAATAATTCGCTAAGTGACCCAGAAAATCTGACAAGTTTTGAGGTCTAGCACCACAAGCAATTTGCTTTCACCCCTAACTGAAACCATTCTTTTTTCGCATAATAAAAAGCACCGCAGGTGGGATTTTACCTAACTAATAATACCTCTCATTCTGTTCTAAGAGATGTCAAAAGCTAGATGAAAAGCAGTAGGAGCCATGCCACCTTTGCTGAGCTCAAAACATTTTGCAAGAAACAACATTCCTGGTTTTCATGTGATTTTAATTCCAGAGCATAGGACACTAAAAGCTGTGGATTACTCCAACATGTAACGTAACAACACTTTGGGGTTTCATCATAAAGAATACAAACTTCTTGCAAAATAGATCTATTGAGATGCAAAGGGGATAGATATCGACAATACTTTGAATCTGCTCTTTGAAACTGATATTTTTATTATTAGCTGTCTAACTGGAAAGTATATAATTTTCAGCTGCAGGTCCAGGAAGCTGCCCACATTAAGAAAATTCCACCAGCTGTAATCTTATTTTCAAAAATTAGATATCCATTGAACTGGAGGATCTTGATGTATATAGGGTTGTCTTTACATCAATAAGTACAAACATAGTCATCCACTAAAACTGAATGATACTTGCTTTTCTTTTCAGAACAAAATGTTGCATTCTAGAAATGTCATAAACTTCATGACTCAAGCAAGGAAAGAATATTGATAGATACAAGCCTCTTACTAGGATGCTGAAAAATATATCGGAATTGAAATATTAAAAGTAATAGAATTTTAAAATTAACTGTAAAATAAATAGGTTTTTTAAATAAGAAACTGCTTTAAAAGAGGAGATAACAGTTCATCATTTGGGAACTACAAAATACTGAATGCTTGCCAGGATCACATGGAACATACAGTCCCTCCAACAAAGATGATCACGCACAATTTTTACACGTAAAATCACTTATGGGATATTGACAGAAGCAGCAGCAAAACAGAACTGATAACTGAGCACATAGTTCTCACATTGCCAGTAAAAACAGGCCAACAGCTATTTCCTTCTCAGATCTCGAGTCAGGATATATATAACTGAGTTCACAAATTGAGACTGCTGATTTGCCCGGTGTTATAGGTCCAAAAAGAGGCATTTTCCTAAAAGCACACAAGTAGCTAAGAATGCAGAAATACTGTCAGCGTTTAAACAGAAAGATGGTCTTCTAACTTAGCACTAAAGGGCAAAGACAGTAGGGTGAGATTTCACTTCAGAGGTTGTACTTCTCTTTCCGTTCTTGGAAAAGAGAGCTAAAAGCTCCACAGTGGATCTCCATCCTCGCTGGTAAAGACCCAGAGAGACCTGGTGGGATTTTTAGTAAGCTATTTTACTTGTACTAATTAAAGCTAATTTTCCTAACAGAGACTGTATTCACAGTTATAAGCAATAAATTTAAATATTTTACAACAATCCTTTTCACATCTTAATACCCAAATAGTAAGAATCAGACTCTTGAGAGTTTTGTAAGGCAAATGCATCCTAATTCTTTGGGGAATCATTGGAAAGTTGGTAAATGAATGCTAAGGGTTATAACTGATGATGAGGAGCAAACGCAATAAAAAGTAATTTTCTTGGTCTGTGACTCTGAGTCCGATCAGAGCAATTCAGCTGACCTGCAACACCACCCCTGGCACCCTCTTTCCCAGTGATGAACTATTGATTACATCTATATTCTGTCACTTTCAGTGACCTAATAAGCCTCCCACATCCCAATTTGAAAAATACTTTTTAAGGAAAAGCTGGCCTGAAAAGGAGCTAGAGGTAAAATTAGCAAGCTGACATTCCCAGAATTCAATAAAAAGGGGTTATTCTAATTAAATCCTAGACCAATACTGTCTATGGTACCAAAGCTGTACTGATCCAATTGTCAAAGCTCTAGACAGTTAAACTTGAGCTCTAAAAGCTATCTGGCAACTTTGCAACAACTTAAGATTGTCCCTTCCTTCATGCATGACTCCCCAGGTATCATCCAGAGGATATCGTGTCTATGGGTCAGAGACTGAACAGCTGAACTATTGAATGAGACAGACCGTTTTCCATTTTTCCAAGTTTCCTTTCCCATGTCAGTTCCTGGAGGTCAGAGTTTCCTGGCTGCATCTCCTTCATCACATTCAATGCAGTCGGTGAAAGATCAGCAAATATCACACATTTTACTGAAAATTCCCCGGATCTTAGGAGTTTCATATCTGCTTCTATATCCTTTGAGAGAAGATGCTATATAAATGCAAATACTGACTACTCCCATTTTCTCACTTTCCCTGACAGGAAAACAATGCCAGTTTTGAATACTTTAGAAATATACACTTGTGCCTGAAATATGAAGTAGAATTCTAAAAATAAGTTAATATTACATTCAGTAGAATAACAGCCAAGAATAAAATCGCTCTGCAAAAGCAGATGTTTTCTTTGCACAACCTATAAGAATTTAGGTCTGGAGGAAACCAACACTGGTGGTCAAAAACACCTCTAGTCTTTAAATACCTTAGTCAAAAATAGTTGCAGTCTCTCAAAACCACAATGCATTCACATACTCATGTGCTTAAGAAATCTTAGAATTATTCTAGAAACATGTTTAGGTGCTTCTGTACATTGATCCTAAACCAAGCTTATTTTGGCCCTATCCATTACAAAATTAGGATCATTTTTGAGTGAAAATCAAGTTGTTTGGTTACTGTTAATTTAAAATACTCCACCTAATTACTCCGTCAAATACCTTATTCTGATATATCTGGGAAAAAGTCTTTCGAGAAGGTGGTTACGTACATAAGCATCCTGGCCTTCTGCCCAGAGACACGGTGCAGACCCGGGCTGAGCCCAGGGCTGAATGGGTGGCTGGGGAGTCATTCAGTTCTTCAAAGCAAAGCTGTCGTAGGACATGGGTGATTCATCATGCCTCTGTAGAGCAATCAATTGCACCTCCTGCAGCCTGTGTTTGCGGTTTCTGCATTCCTTCAGGAACACCTAAGCATTTTATTTTTTTTTTTCCCACGAAACAAATGCAAAATGAAACAAGCTGCGTTTTCTCTATTGGAGTTTGTCTGCGAAGTCCTGGTTTGTCATTTTTTGAAATCTTGGCTGTTATTTTTTTCTCTTTCCTGTGATGTTTCAGCACTCTTAAAAACCTTGTGTGTAATTAGAGCATGTAATGTCAGAGAGGTGCAGTGCTGCTAGCAGCCCCGCCGGATGTGACGGGGAGATTTGTTATTGCAATCTCTCAACATATTGGTGGAGAGTGGGTACTAGATCCTAGATAAGAGATTTACTTGGAAACAGGAAATAAGAGCTTAAATCTCCTTCTTCAAGGGCAGAGCGAATGTCGCATTTGTAGGGTCAGATGCTAAGGTACAGGTTCCTTTCTTCTCCCATTCCCATCCACAGCCGGGATGATCTGCACTGCTATTTAGTTTCATGGGGTCCCTATGACCTGCAGCCTCAGCAAATGCCCTGATCGCTCATCCCTAAAACTCATGCTGGTGCTCAAATGACTATTTGTTTGATTAACTTGGCAGCATCTGCACAACGCTCCAATACTATTTAGGTAGCCCAGGAAACAACACCCTGCAACCCCAGAGAAGTCAAGTTGAGGCAAATCGTATCTGAGTCAGATTTAACAGGACTTAATTTGCCTTCTGATTTGTTTACACTTCATCACACAGTCAGCCTCCATTATGATCCCTCTTTATTTCCTACTCCTATAATTCCACACCATTCTCTTAACATACAAAACTATTATTAGAGTTAGTTAAATACTCCAAGATTTTTTGGTGACTATGTTCAGCACAGGCATTAACAGCTTGCTAATATATCTAAAGGAAGCAACCTAAAGCACACATGAAGTTCAGTAGCAAATTGCAAGTGATCTTTATCCTGCAGTCTCCCCTCCCGTAACATGCATGCATCTTACAGATGTGCTGTGCCTGTCTCTCAACACTCGTTTTCTTCCATGCAAATGTATTTTACTTTAAAAAAAAAAATCACCATTTGAAAACTAACTCTTTTGTGTTTGGAGTTGATTCACAATTTTTAACAAAGCTTGTAGATTAATGCAGATCACAACGGAGCTAGATTTTCTGTAAAGGTTTGCACGAACGTGTCGGAAATGTACTGTAGAGAGAACAGCACGTACCATCTGCAAGAAATCCAGCCAGACCAGGAGAGCAGCAGCAACCAGATGTTTGCCAATCAAATTGCCCCTTAATTTACTGTGATTACTTATTTACCTTCTACACGTGCTGCGGCTGCCCTCCTATTATGCCAGATTGCCCCTTTCTCTCTGTTTCTCCTCCACTGCCACTCATGGACTCCTGCTTCTTTCGCTCTTTGAATCGCGGGCTGGCCCCCTCTTTCACGTCCCCTAAGCGTCAAGCCAGACCCAGCCTTCACCTCTGCATCACAGACAGCTTCCACCAATGCTGGGTTTCAATTTCCTCCTGATGTCAAATTTCAGCCCAGCCCACGAAACCCACCCCTTGCCTTGGCTCTTGCATCATGAGCTGGAAAGCCCTCCTACGCTCAAGACTTTGTAAGGGATGTTTGCAGGGAAGCAGCAGTTTTATTCACTCTGTACTTCATGTCCTATTTCTTTTGCAGCTTTCCTCTCTTATGTGACAAGAAACAGCTGTTTGTGTTGGGGGAAGCCTCTTTGAGCTAAATCCTTGCCTTTGCTGGAAACAGCTCTTTCAGTTCTTCCAGTGGCACTGAAATCCCCTGGAGGCAATAAAACTTCTCTAAAGAGCATTTTTACTATCAAGCTTTATTTTTGTATCTAGAAGAAGCATTTAGACTGTCTTTGAAGAGGTTTATCTATCTTAAAATACAAACAAGATTCTAAATCTAAAATTTGAAATCAATGCAACTTTTACATGCATGACTGCTGAAAAGCAAAAAAGGGGCAGAAGACTGCTTTCCTGCATAATTCCGAGTTAAACACTGAATCTGCAGGTTAATCCTGCAAAGTGTCTCATGAGTAACTTGACTCAAACGCTGACCTGTTTGGGGCCATTCACATGAGTATAGTGGTAACACAAAATAGGTTAAAAACTGCAGAATCTGGGCTATTAGATAAACAGCTAATTGAGGCCAGGGCTGCCTGCTACTATTTGTTTAACACACAGCACAAAGCAGCTTTCTGCTCCTGCTAAGAGCCTCCAGGTAGATCTCCAGTAAGACTGAACGATAACAACAGATTGCTGATGACGTCTGGAGCAACGTCCCTGCCTTATCAACTCTCCATCACATTTTACACCTCAAATCAGGTTGGAAGTTTTAAAGCCGGGTAAATGTGCAAGCTTGGCTAGATACACTCCCATAGACAAGACAATGGGCAAGAAGTTACATTGCAGGACTTCTCCATTTATGGTATAATTTGCCTTCTTTGTAATTCTGTCATAACTTATCAGTTTACTTGACATTTCTACTTAGAAAGTGCTTTGCCCAAGCTCTGCGTAACTCATTCTGTTTAAAAACACACCCCCACGCAATCTGGACTCTAACACAGTGAAATTAATGACCATACCATACTCCAGCTTTCCCATTGGTAGACTAGAACTCCCAAACCAGATACATTTGCAGGATTCCTGGGGAGAAAAGGGAATAGGAGAGATAAGACGTTTCTCTGCTGCACAAGTATGCACTTGATGGAGAACAGTTGGCAGTCATAAGGAGCTCCCAGCACCCTAGGCCCCACAACAAATTCACCTCAGAGCCCTACAGTTTATGGGAATGTTTCTCAAAACTTTTCATGAAAGAGTTGGTTTTTATCAGAATTGTGAAGGTTTGCTCTATATGTTTCTCCCTGTGCTTTTATTCCTTACTGTGTGTTTATGCTTATAGAAATATAACTTCATCCTTTATTTACAACCATCACCACCACCAGGTAACAGTGGGTCAGCAGATGGACAGAAGGGATTATAAACTCCTTAAGGTGACATTTCTGAAATTTTCAGAATTTTGTTTCCTCCCACAGAAAAGACAGTAAAAAGGAAAGGGAGAACGAAGTTTTCATCAGATCCCAAGGATCAAAGAGAAATGGCAAGTCCAGACTAAGTATCTGCAGTGTGGAAATACACTCAGTGGTACGTGCACAGGGAACTTTGTAAGGGGTTTATTTTGCTCCAAGGGATTTTGTGCAGATACAAATCACAGAGGTCAAAAGCCTAACAGGATTTTTAAAAAGGATTGGACAATTCAAATACCCACAGTTACATTAAAGATAATAGCTCTAGAGATGATAATATGTTTTAGGAGACATAAAACCCCCTCCAGCTTCAGAACAGAAGCCAGCCATTAAACTGCTTATGACGACAGACAAACGTCCCTGCATGGGCTTCTTATTTCAAAACTGCCAAGTGCCACAGATTTATGCCTTTTTCCTCAGAAGCCGCAAGCAACAGCCTCGCTCAAAAACTGTATTGTATGCTGACGTGATACTGAAAGACAATACTGAAACAAATATAACTACTTTACTTTTTGCTATAATCTCTGATTACACATGTATGTGAAGCATTTCACTGGATTCCACATAAATCAAGGCCCTGGAGACGTGAAGCTCTCTGTGTAGTCCTAGACGTGCCTGGCCAAGCCCAGGAGAGCAGGATGATAGGAACTCAGGTTTTGCTAACACTTCTACAGCATCATGGCCCAAAGAGCGCACTGAGAAAGTTAAGCAATAAATAATAAATTCTGAAATACAATACTTTCCATGCAGTCACCTCCAAGGCTAGGAAGGAAGCCCTGAGACCAAGCCAACTGCAACTCAGCATTACTGCAGGGGCACAAAAATTGGCTGAGGACCAGCATTGTTTTTCTTTGGAGCAGTTACCGCTTCAAGATGGGGAGAGATTCCTTCTGCTGGAATTCCAGCATCCCAAAGTCTCCATAAAGACCATTGAAATCCAAGCCTCTGTAACCTCTTCTACATTATAAAGGTGGTTCAGACAATTGGTGAGGAAATTTTTCATACCTGTTCTCTGTTTCTTCTGGGGTTCTCTCTGAAGTGGGACCTGATCTAACACGTAGTTTTGATAATGGAAGGAGCATTCTATTCCTAGGCACAAACAGAATAGTTGAATATAAATTAGAATGATCATATTTACCAGAGGAGACAAGAGAAGGAAAATTCACAGTCAGAGCTGGAATATTATTGCACCATATGCTTTCCAACAGGCAAGCACAACAGGGTCCCTCCACAATCCTTGCCTTACTGCCTTACCCTCTTGTATTTCCACCTGGAAAGACATATGGCAGTGCCTGAGAGAGAAGTTCTTTTTTTTTCTTTTTTTTTTGACGTTAATGTGATTTCCCAGCTTTAAAGGAACATTTGATTATGAAACACACTGAGGCCAACGATAAAAAAAACCCTCTTGTAATTATTTTATCATCACTCAGATAAGCAGAAATATTTAACAGTGGTGTTATTGTAGCGGTAATGCTTTTCACCTCCCCACAGTAGCTCTAAGAGAGTTATCTTGGATCACTTCTGCTTGAAGAGGGCTATACTGAGTCACCTTTTCCAAAAAAAAAAAGTGCATAAAGTTGATTACTATAAGCCTCACCATAGTTGTGGTATGAGAGGAAGATGGTGAAATTCTGGATTTGCTTCATCAGCCTGGATTAATATGATCATTGTGGCGGGTTGCTCCACATGCACCCCCCTTTAGTGAGGGTGCCCTTCCTCCAGTCATGTCTCATACCGCGCCTTAGCCCTGTGATATACATTGCCTCAAAGCGGCACATCTGCCTTAGCAGGCTGTAGCCAGAGGGGAAGTTTGAATGCCCCAGGCAGCTGATCCAGCTGGGCTTTGAAGTGTCAACTCCTCCATCCCAGACTTGAAAGTGCGCACAGTGGTTTTACCAGTGAAGGAACCTGGCTGCCGGGTCTGGCTCAAGCTGGGAGCTTTCAGTCTTAATCTGTTCGCTTCCTGAGTAATAAAGATGCACAGATTCCGTAGAGACTTCAAACCCTGTACATAAGGGTTCACCAAGACTGCCCGTTCCTGATAGAGCTTCTTGAAATTGTGTTTACTTCCACACTGGCTTTGCTCAGGGCAGCCTTATTGCATTGCCACTTGTCCTATGCCATTCTTTTCAATCAATTACAAAACACGTCCTGTTCCCAGATAAACAGATGTGACCTTTTCAGTGCAATTTGGCAGATGTTCTCAATGTGGCAAAGTTACTAGAAAGCCGAGTGGTAGCTCTTATCTAATTCACCAGAGAAAATCTGCCTGCATTCTTCCTAAAGAAGAAAAACACTTCCTTTCTTGTACTTTCCCTTCCTTTTCATCCTGTTTTGCAACCAGAATTGAATGAACACTACAACTAAACTTTCCTGACTCTTTGATAAAACATAACTCCTTCTACATCCATATCACCATATGTAATATTATTATTTTAAATAATCATACCTAATTGTAAGAGGTGTTGTAATAATAAATTATGACAAGGTGGGGAAGCATTATTGATTTCATTCATAAGCAGGGACCTCATGGCAAAGAAGTTCTGTAATTTTTCAGCAATGTCGTTCATTCTTTTCCCAAACCAAGTTAGGTGTCTTATTTAGGAGACCAACCCTCAACTCTAAACAAACTCAGTTCAGTTATGTTCTTGTTCATTTGGTATATGCAAACAAGCAAGTGTGTTTCACTAGCACAAATGATCACACGATCCATTTCATATTTACACATACCCATCTTTGCAAAATGCTGATTTTCACAGCTTGGGTTTTTAAAAACAGTCATTTTGGGCCAACCTATTTCAAACCAATGACAACCGCAATCTCACTGATTTCAGGAGAGACGAATAAAGGCGACACAGAGACAATACTTTTGAAAATCATACGCGCTGCTTTTATGTGTTAGTATCAACACTGGATATTCTTGCAAACCATTCAGTGAAGGAGCAGAAATAGTATCATGTGGCATATTCTACTAGTCATTCAGTCACAACAAATCACAGGCAAACAAAAAGCTGAAATGCCTTCCTGAGGTGCCTGTCTCCATTGCTAAGTAAGGCCTCCAACACAGATATCTCTGTTAAACACCATTTTGAGAGATGGACCCAGGCATGTCTGAAGTGCAGGCAAAATCTGAAGAGATCGCTTGACTATAGTCAATGCATAATATTAAAAAAAAAAGCAAAAGAACTCATCAGCCTTCTGATTAATAGCTTTAAAGGAATTGCATGCTGTTAGGAAAAAGCCTATGAGGAAAAGAAAAGTTAAAGTCACACTTAATATATAACTATATAACCTTGATTATCTGAATTTCAAGATGAAATTAAGTTTAGTGGGACAGTCAAGGGTTCAAACCCACAGGCTGCTTGAGATGAGAGATTACAAAGTTAAAAAACCTGTGGCAACAGATTAAGGAAACTTTCAGCTTTAAAAGCAGGGCTACCCTGGAAAATCCCAAAAGCTGGTAGTGAAATTATTCACTGCCTTTCAAAGATTATTATAGACAGCTTCACCTTACAGCTAGTAGGATTTTCTTTCCATAGTGCTGAAAATCAACACAAATTTTAGACTTTTTCTACTTTTTACAAGGTTTACTGGCATCAGTTTCACAGGTTTTCTAACACTGTATTGGTCAGGTACCCTTTAGCTGCCATAAGCACATCCATCACAGGCTTGTATTCATATAGAAATATTGTAAAGCAGAAGATTCACAGTGGTATTTTGAGGTACATGGTCCACTTCTTGCTTGATGAAATATCTGCAGGACTGGTCCCTGTTAGTGATCCAAAATTATGTGAATCATCAGTTGTAAAGAACCAGTTGCCTCATCAGGCATCTTATATCAGTAAAAGCTTTTGTTGTAGAGTGGCTTAGTAATAACATTGCATTTTTTTCTTCTCATGCATCATCACTAGAAGTCACATCCGAACAGTGAATCTACTGAAACATGCATAAATCTGCTGTCTTCAGAGGATCCCCTCAGAGGCGTTGACGGTAGGTTTAGAGAAGTGCAATTGGTAAATAAAACAAATAGGCTACAGACTGATCTCAGTTAACTGCAGTGTCTTAACAGTACTAATACTGCAAATGAGAAAATATTTTAGTCAATACATTTGAACAAGACACAAATAAGATTCTAGATTTACAGAACAAGATAAGTTGTTGGCTAAGGTGGTACCATTTCTTATCCAGGCAGGGTTCAAATTTGAACTCTTCTGGGGGAAAAACCTATACACAAGCAGGCAAAGACAGGCACGAGCTCTGCAGATGCACTCGAAACTCTCAAGATCTGAGGCAACAGCAGCATGGAAGCTCTACAGTAATGATAACTGAGTGCCACCCCTGAGTTAACAGTCTCCCTGAGAAAAGACAGACATTATCAGCTCAAAACCAGACCAAATGGGCTCTCTGGCTTTCAGGTCAGAGCTGGGCTCTCTGGCTTTCAGGTCAGAGCTGCCTTCTGCTAGGCTAACCTGGATGATAGCCAGAGAAGGTCCTGCCTGTCTACACAAGTCCATGTACAAATAACCTTTGATAACACCCACCCCCCAAAGCACTGAATGTTATCAAAATTAATTTGTATAGACGATGAGACCATTCGGCTCAGTTGCAGCCATGGCAACACAAGCACTCCATCCACTACAAAGCAAGCCAAATGGAAAGCAGAATCTAGACCAAAGTGCATCAGGCGCTACATAGGAAAAACCTATGCATGTGTATGAAAAAGAGCAGATCCAGAGCAACACAGGGCAAGTGAAAATGGATTAAAAACTATGAGAAACACTGGAAGCAGAAAATGGCTCCTCCTGTTCCATCATGGCTTCTTCTGCCGCACAGGTATTAACTAGCAAAGCAATCTTTTCCTGCTCCAAAAAGGCTTACTGAGTAAGGACACTGGCTCTTTGTACCCTCAGTACAACAGTGAGGGAATACTGGGTACAGTTTGGACCAACTTCTTTTCATGAAGCCTCAGCCACACTTTTACAAACCTCTCTTTTCAAAGTTTTTCAAACCTCCAAAATTTTCTACCATCTACTCTTACTTATGCTGCTATAAATGCAGAACAATGAATCACTTACACAAAATCATTTTAGACCCTCCCATATCACAGCACATGAAAAAAAAAAAAAAATCAAGTCAGTGCAGAAGGCAGGTACAAATATAATCTTCAGTTTCACTTATGCCCTTAAAATTTGTGCTGAATGGCACACAGCCCTTGAGCTGAGCTATTAGGAAGCATTTCTTTGCCGAGAGGGTGGTCAGACGCTGGAACAGGCTTCCTAGAGAGGTGGTCGATGCCCCAAGCCTGCCAGTGTTTAAGAGGCATTTGGACAATGCCCTTAACAACAGCTTTAACTTTTGGTCAGCCCTGAACTGGTCAGGCAGCTGGACTAGATGATCGTTGTAGCTCCCTTCCAACCAAAATATTCTATTCTATTCCATTCCATTCTCTTTCTATAGGCATAACCTTCATTCTTCAGGCACAATTTAGTTGACTCTATTGATTGGTTTTAGTGAAGTTACAACCAGGCATTTAGCATAGCACTCTTCACATCCATGGCTGAAGGTAATGCTGTGGAGGAGAGAATAAGGACAGCAATTGCTCCAGAAATACAAAAGCAAGCTGTGCTCTTAGTAGAAAAAAAATGTGGGAAGAGGGATGGTCAGCACCTGTAAGAAGGTTTTTGTAGGTAGTGTATAGGCTGAAAGATACTTTGTGTAAAAGTAAAATGTAAAATGCCCATAAAGATGGCAAGCCAGTAAACATTGAGGGTGGTTTTTTTTTCAGGGAACCTGTTAATTTGGAAACTATTCAACAGTTTTATAAGGTTTGTTTTCCTGCACAGATTGGCAGAAATTGGAATGCAATAAAAGACAGGAGAAAATAAAGTTAATTTCAATGATAGTTATAGGAACATGGCTGAGCACCAGCTGTGCAAAATAGTCCTAAAATTGTGTGCGTGCATGTGCGCAGGCACAAGGAAAAGATTTTGTAATCAGCCCTCAGTTCTTCAGAAAGAAGTTGTTGAACTTCTTCTGAAAGAAGTCCAGAAGTTCTCTGCACGTTGACAGAGAACTCTGCGCAGAGCTGAAGTTCAGTCTGCATAAGGAAGTCCAGACAAGCGCTGCCCAGCTCTTGGGAACAAAACAACAGTGGTTTGCCTCTGTTGTGACACAACCAGGTGGATTAAAGGAAGCTATTTTATGGCTGCTTCACAACCCCTGGAAGATATGCTAAAAAATAAAATGAGCCTTTGGGTAGAAAATGCTTGCCAGTGAAGTATCTGGTGAGTATTTCCTCTTGTTCAGGGAAAACAGATGAATAAAACAGCACGTGCAAAGTCACAAGGGCTGAATGGCAAGCAGCTCTCTCTCATCCTCTTTCTTTCTCAGCCAAGCAAAGGACTTTGGTTAAATAGATTATTTTGTTTCAAATACAGGTACTGACAAGGCAGCAAAAGCATTGGGCTTGCAGTCTATTCAGTGTGATGCTGCTAAGCATCTGGCCGAAGGAGGTCTGGAGCTCTCATATCTATCTTTTCCTCTGTTATAGTATCGCTTTGAGGGGTATGGTGCAACTAACGCCTGCTCTTTGATAAAATGAGTAATGCCTTTGAGGCAATGTGCAATTCTGAACTCCTGCTGGCCATTTGCGACAATTGAAATTGCTGTTTAATAATAAAAAAAAAGTGCAGGCCAGAATTTCTTAATCACATTCCCATTTTCTGCTCCTTCCTGAGTTCTTGCTGTTGCTGTTTTGGTATCTTAAATGTATTTGATTGTATTAAACTTTATCTAATTAAGTAAAATCCTGCAAGTTCTCCTTGGGCAGAAGCTCTGTTGAAAGTAACAGCGCAGTATTTTTCCATGCCTGAGGCTGGAAGAGGCTTTTGACCAGGACCATCCATTCTGCGTGGCCGATACGGCCATTTATTCCATCCACCATGCTTTATATATAATAATATGCTTGCATAATAGTTTGATTTGATATCCTTCTTTTCTGACCTTCAATTCTTAGGAAGTACTACAGTATAAATTTTCCTTTAGTTTGATCCCAGAAGTTGGTGTTTTCAGTGAAGACATTCATGTGCTCACTCTGTGCTTGACAATTTAATTACCTAATATTTCTAAAAGACGTTTTCAGGTGAAAGCCTGTATTAAAAACGTGAAGTGCTGTTATTACTTTCGCGTCTTTCACGACAGCAAGTTATTTTTAAAGGGATGCGATGCCATCTTCGCGTTTCAACAGGGAAGCGATCAGTCATTTAACCTATTTTTAAAAGTAACTGATAAGGGGTTATGGCACCGAGCCTGACTACCCGTTCAAAGCAAGCAATCAAACCTGCCGCTAAAGATCCTGTGAGCAAAAACCCACCGGGGCGGCCCTGGCAGCAGCGGAGCCGTCAAACAACGTGGCATCCCCCCACGGGTCTCTCTGCAGGGAATCATAGAATCGTTTGGGTTGGAAAAGACCTTTAAGATCATCCAGTCCAGCCATTAACCTAACACTACCAACTCCACCATTAAACCAAGTAAGGGGAGAGTAGCAATTTCATGTTTCCTGGCTTGGTGGCTGGATTATTTTTTAATGAAAGTAAAAACTAGGAGTCATTAAGGTTGGAAAGGATCTCCAAGATCATCAGTCCAACCATCAACCCAACACCACCATGCCCACTAAACCATGTCCCCAAGAGCCATGTCTGCCCGTTTTTTGAACACAAAAGTAAAATGATAATAAAAGTAATAATGAAAGTAAAAACTAGGCATCATTAAGGTTGGAAAGGATCTCCAAGATCATCAGTCCAACCATCAACCCAACACCCCCATGCCCACTAAACCACGTCCCAAAGTGCCACGTCTGCCCATTTTTTTGAACACAAAAGTAAAATGATAATAAAAGTAAAAACTAGGCATCATTAAGGTTGGAAAGGATCTCCAAGATCATCAGTCCAACCATCAACCCAACACCCCCATGCCCACTAAACCACGTCCCAAAGTGCCACGTCTGCCCATTTTTTTGAACACAAAAGTAAAATGATAATAAAAGTAAAAACTAGGCATCATTAAGGTTGGAAAGGATCTCCAAGATCATCAGTCCAACCATCAACCCAACACCCCCATGCCCACTAAACCACGTCCCAAAGTGCCACGCCTACCCATTTTTTGAACACGAAAGTAAAATAATAAAAGTAATAATGAAAGTAAAAACTGGGCATCACTAAGGTTGGAAAGGCCCTCCAAGATCATCAGTCCAACCACCAACCCAACACCCCCATGCCCACTTTAGCCCCCATGTCCCAAGGGAAGGGATGGGCTCCACCTAACGTTTCCCTGACGGAGCCTGAAGGAGCGAGGGCGAATTGTCCCGACGGCCGGCGTCGGGATCGCTTCCATCTCCACGCAGCAACCGCAGCCACGGGGCTCTCACGGCAGAATTAATGGACCCCGGGACACCGCAAGCCCCTGTGGCGGCGGTGCCCGCGTCCTCCCGGAGCTCCCGTCCCCTCCCGCTACCGCGGGGGCCGCCGCTCCCCTGAGGAGCCCGGGCGATGGCTGGGGGCCATGGCGGCCTCAGGGACGCGGGCCATCCTGGGGCAGGAGCGGCCGGGAGGCTGGCAGCGGGCAGCTCGCCTCCGGGGAAGGGTCGCAGCGGGAGCAGGCGGCGACCAAGCCGGGGAGGGAACCCCCCCCCAGCCCCGCCGCCGTGAGGGGAGGCCGCCCGCCCCTCCGCACACCACGGGCCGGGGAGCGCTCGGCGAGGGGGCGCGGGGAGGGGATGCTCCAGCCCGGCAGCAGCTGATCGCGGCTCGTTCCCGCCTCCCGCAGCCCGGCTGAGGAGGGGGAGGCGGCGGCGGCAGGTGGGATCCGGAGCCATCCGCCAGCATGGTTAGTGCTCCCGCGGGGAGGAGGCGAGGCCGGCCGCGGCCAAGCCACCGACCCACAGCGGTGCCGGGCGGCGGCCGGGCTCTGTCCGCGCCTCAGCACAGGCGAGCTGGGGGGACGGGGGGCGCGGCCGCCATCTTCTCGCCGCGCCTGTCACGGCGCTGCCTGCCGGGCGCAGCGGGCTGGGAAGGAAAGGCTGGCGGGCTGCAGCCCTCGCCGGAGCACGATACCTTTGAGGAGTTTCTCCTCGTTCTCTGTCAGCCCCGGGGGCCGGCCGAGGAGCGGGGAGGTGGTTCCTGCCCTCCCGGTGCTGACAGGAGTCCGGGGAGGAGGCGGCGGCGCCTGGTTGCGCTGAGGCGGTCCTGGCTGCATCCCTTTCTGCCCGGCTGTGGGACTGGGGCACCGCTGAGCTTATTTATGTGTTTTTACCCCCCTACGCTCTTTTATTAGAAGGGTGCCAGGTGCACGGGTGGGGAGGGTGTTGCTGCTTCTCTCTGTCTCCTTTTGCAGGTATGGGGAGTGCACCTTGTCACCCGGCTCATAGGTTTGAACGCTTCTGTACGTTTTGCTCGCCCACACGTGTAGTGAATTTCAAGTGTAAGCTTCGGGGTTAAATCCTGATCATCAGTGTTTATAAGGATAGGAGATAAAAGCATTGCTTCCACTGAGGCTTGGAAAAGGCTATGCATCTGTGTGAACGTATGTATTGCACAGGGCTGCACTGCACTAATGGTCTGACCTGAATCAGATCAGCAGCATTCTCTCAGGGAAATCAATCTGTTAGAAACACTGCAGCGTGGGTTGTGTTGTTTGGTTTTTAATTCATTTTTCCCCTTTGCAAGCCTGCCTCATGATTTTAAATCACTGTAGTGCTGGTAATGCGTTTCACCTGTTTTGAGTCTCCCTTTATTCTAGTGAAACAGAATTTACCAGCCTGTTTCTGTGATAAACAGGTCCTTGTACATCTTTGCATTTCTTGGTGATTAATGCTGTTGGAACCCTTTCCTTTTTTTTTTTTTTTTTTAATTCTTGTAATTTGTTACTGCATAAGTATTATTGTTTACTGAAATGGACATTCTAGTCACCTATGTCAGCTTCAGTAAGTGTTTTCATTCTTCTTTGTTTTTAGAATATGTATTTCTGAATTGAAGCTATGTAATGGTTCGTTACAGTAAGAATTTGAACATCTTTAAGAGAAAGAGATGCCCTGCAGAAGAGGAAGGCAGTCTGCTCTGGAGGCGTTACCGATAGCCAGGGATAAGCAACACTGCAGTGGGGGCTTACCCAAACGATGTCATACAGTAGTTAAAAGGAGCAAGGTCGTATTCTGGCCATGAAACTTGAGGGTTTTGGCAAAAGTGATGTTCCGCTTGTAATAAAGCGGTGATGTTTCTCCCTTCTACAAATACTGCTTTCATCATCTTTGCTTTTCGCTTGCTGTTGCACATGGAAGGCCTTAACCCCTCTGCAGCAAGCGTTTCATAGCAAGATAACTTTGATCCGGTTGCTGTCTATCACAGCAGAACAGAAACTCTGTAATGAAAAACATTTACAATTAAAATGGCTATTAATTTTTAATCTGGCTTTGTGTTTTCAGTTGTGTGTATGACCAAAAAAAAATTGTGATGCCGGTGTCTCTCTCTCTTAGAGAACAGCACATGTGGTAAACTCTCTTTGGCATTTGTGTAAATGAAGCGGTAAATAAAACGTTTGGAAGTGGATAGCATTTATTAATACATAATCCTGAAGTTTCTCCCAGAAGGCCTGGTAAGACATTAATATTAATCCTTGAATTTTGAACTCTTTAACTTTTCTAATATACTATATTTTATTAATGTGCTACTTAGCAGACACTTAAGAGTGGCTTACCCAGTAATACTAAAAAGAAGAGCCACTGTGATATAGCAAAGTGAATTAAAAGTGAGCTAGCTCTTAAAAATACTCATTTAGGCCAAGGGATGAACCAAACAATAATAAAGGAATACTACTCACCTGAACTTGGCTCTCAGTATTAACTTCCTACAGGCTGCAAGCTTCATGCCCAGGTGTATTATATTGTTGTCGTCCTGGCAAAAAGTACTAATGCAGTGATATCTAAGGCACTGGACCTTCAGTTTCTGGGAAGGGGTGCAGTCTTGTACTTGAGCAAAAGGATGGAAAGTTCAGAATAAAAATATGTTCGTGCTGTTGGTATCGGCTTGCCATGAGACTTGTCAGCAGAAGCTTTGAGGTCACTTACGGAGGCCTCTCTACCTCCTTGACTGCGATGACTTCTGAGGTCTAATGTTGTAGAGCTGTGGGGCCCACAGTCCATCTAATCCCTTAAACTCGGTTGTAGATTCCCTTGTTCTCACCTCCCACCCCAGTACGGTCTGACCCTGCTCTTCTCTCATCGTGCTTCTTGGCTCTCCTTTCCTTCGCTACGATTTAGTGATTTTCCGTCTCAAACCCAAGTTGCTCCAGCTCCACCACAAAGTGATAGCAATATATTAATGGCTTCTTGAAACACCAAGCAACTAAACCCATAAACCAAATATTTTACATCCATGTCTTGTATCATGGTCGCTCCGTGTATCTGTTTTTGTTCTACTTTTATAACAGTGGGACACAATTATCCCAGATGGTAAGGCTCCATTGTTCTTTGGCAGAAATCAAAGTTTTTACAACTCCAATACCATCCCTTCTCAGATTATATGAATAGCTTCAACAGCCCGCAGGAGAACATCCAGTCTTGCCAGAGGAACACGTGCGTGAAGTTTACATTTAGAATTAATATAAATGGATGTGTGTAGGAGGCCCCATATGCTTAAAATATGACTACGAAATAAACTCTTATGGTCATCTCTGCTCCTTGCCCTGAAAGAAAACTACAATGTAGCGTGTATATATAAATGTATTGGGCACTTGGAGACGATGGAAAAAATATAGGTTTCAGTTCAAAATGTGATATCTGGGCTAGCTAAATATTTATCAGAAGTAAATTTCACTTGTTCCATTCCGAAAGTGTATAATTAGCAAATACAAAGAGCATGGAGGTACACTTCTCAACACTTAGGTATTTATTTACCTTATGAAATAAGCGTACATAGCACAGCTCTGGCACTATACTTTATTCTCACTAAGAGTACTGATTTTTTTTTTTTTTTCTTACCACAGCACAATTTAAAAACAGGGAAAATGGTAAAAGTAGAAAAGTAATGGTGCTGTTTTCTCTAAATGGAAAAGAAAGAGAAGAAAGAAATATTTCAAGGTCTCAGAAGAAGTATGTGAATTTTGCTGTGAGTGAGACTTTGGATGCCACGACACCCTAGAATGTTCTAGAAAAGAAATATGCTTTTTTATTAAACTGAAGAATAACCTCTGGTTTGCCCATGACGGTAATTGCTGAGTGATCTCCCTGTCCTTACCTCGCCCCATGAGCCTTTCGTTAGATTTTCTCTCCCCTGTCCAGCTGAGGAGGGGAGCGATAGAGCGGCTGTGGTGGGCACCTGGCCTCCAGCCAGGGTCAACCCGCCACAGCATGTTTCATTATTTCTGTGTCATTTGCAACTCAAACACAGATGAGGAACCTATTTAAGTGTTTCTTATGGTATATTTTTCTTCACTTGAGTAACTAGTGTAAACTACTGATGTGTTATGTGATCTTTGTGTGTGTTTGTTTAATGTTCCCCATCATTTTTTCCTCCCAGTTCCGTCTTTTTCCATGTCCCTATGAAACACTTCGTGCATTAAAGGGATTTGCAAGAATAACCACGTTAACTGCACTCCTGTGACCTACAGGTGACTCTCATTACAGAATGAGACAGGCCGAGATTAGTAAGATCTCACCTTCCTTTGCTAAGTTGTCCTGTGTTTAATAGATAATTGCCAGGGCTCCTGAGGGTCAGGGTTATTTTTTCTGCAAATTGAAGGAGGGGAATTGTTCTTAGCAAGAGATAGAAGAATTATGGACAGAAGAAAAAATTTCTTTCTGGGATATCATTTGTGAGAGGGGTCTAAAAAATTTCACGCTTGGCTAACTAAAAGTCTTCAAAGAGGTTTTTGACTGAGCTGGACCACCAGTTTCTAGAGCTGGTATATTGGCTACAAAAGTAGAAGACCCAGCCTCTTCTCGAAACCAGGAAAACTCACCTGAAAAGCCCTGGGAGATGGAGAGCAGGTGTTGGGAAGAAGACTTGGCAAAGTGAGGGGCAGTGGTGGGAGGAGAGGAGAAGGATGTGCGCAGAAGCTCTGATGAGAGCTGCAGCTTGCAGTTGTGTGCACTAACCCTCCTGTAACATTTCATAGAATCATAGAATCATTTAGGTTGGAAAAGGCCTTTAAGATCATCAGTCATTAACCTAACACTGCCAAGGCCACCACTAAACCAAGTAAGGGGAGAGTAGCAATTTCAGGTTTCCTGGCTTGGTGGCTGGATTATTTTTAATGAAAGTAAAACTAGGAATCATTAAGGTTGGAAAGGACCTCTAAGGTCATCAGTCCAACCATCAACCCAACACCCCCATGCCCACTAAACCATATCCCCAAGTGCCACGTCTGCCTGTTTTTTGAACACCGGCAGGGATGGGGACTCCACCACCTCTCTGGGCAGCCTGTTCCAATGCTTGACCACTCTTTCCGTGAAGAAATTTTTCCAAATATCCAATCTAAACCTCCCCTGACGCTGCTTGAGCCCATTTCCTCTCATCCTATTTGGCAGGGATGAGCTGTTCTGTCTCTGCAGGTGGATTCTTCATTTTTGTGGCATCTGACGTTTTGTGACACAAAATCTGAGCTGTATTTTAAGTTATGCCTCCGCCCTTCGTACTTAGGAAAACATGCCAAAAATGTGAACAACTGTTTGTAATACTAAGCTTAAAAGTACAAACAGCTTAATTTCTTCTTTAGATTGTGAATTTAATAAGAAATAGCAGAAGTTTAAGATTTCACATAGACATTTGTATACTTTAAAAGGAATCAATAGCTGGTTTTTTTTTTTCTTTTCCTCCCCCATCCAGGTGAATTTCACATCCGAGCAATCATGGACAAGAAGTCCAATATTAGGAATACGTCTGTGATTGCTCAGGTTGATCATGGCAAATCAACCTTGACGGACTCCTTGGTGTGTGAAGCGGGCATCATTGCCTCAGCCAGAGCAGGAGAAATGCGATTCACAGACACACGGAAAGACGAGCAGGAAAGATGTATCACAATCAAGTCTACGTAAGAATTTGTATCTTTCTCTTTTTTTTTTCTTTTTCTTTCTTTTCAGTCTGAAGACAGAAAAATGGTCTGCTCAAAGCCTTGCATCTTGTCAGATCTTTTTTAAGTTGACATGTAACTCAAGCTGTGCGTTACAGAAGAGAAGTTCACAGTCTTCAGAGTGCAATCTGGGCAATATTGGAGTAGAGCTTTTAAGAGACCATTCTTACCTGCTTCTCACTATGGAGAAAAACGCTTTCAGAAAGATTCTTAGTAGTCACCTTCGGTTTTATTGGATTGCTTACAGGCCAATACGCCGTTTCTCCAAGCCACTGTGGTGGGCTGTGTCTTCTTACTACTACCTTTGTCTTTGATGTCTGCAACTGCAAAGTTAACAAGTTGTCAAGTGATTTGGAGCATGAATCTACAGTCTGACAGTGATGTTATGCTGTGACTACTATCCTGAGGTGTTGATTTTTAATAAGAATAGAAATTAATTACACCTAAAGCAGAATTTTAGATCCTAAGAACTTTAGAAATTGAAATATTCAGGTCTTCTTGTGTTTTTTCCTTTAAGTACATCAAGAAATACTGCTACTGTAACTGAGCAGGAATAGTTGCCTGACCAATGCAAATTTTAAAATCAGCGAATTATGAAACATTATTAAATCATTAATATGAATTGTCTTCTCTTACAGGGCAACTTCTGTGTATTATGAACTCTCAGACAACGACTTGGCCTTCATCAAATGGTGTAGGGGTGGTTCAGGTTTTCTTAGTAACTTCATTGACTCCCCTGGACATGTTGATTTCTCCTCTGAAGTTACAGCAGCTCTCAGTGTCACTGACGGTGCCCTTTTAATTAGAAAGACTTCAGTGTGGAAGAAGCTTCTTTTTCTGAAAGTTTAACTTCTAATGGTATGAATTCTGATTTGCAGTCTCAGCCCATGGCCTTTCCTGTATCTTAGAGGATTATATCCACTTTGTATCCAGCTTGTGGGTTGAATGTAGAGTAACTGAGGAAATAAAATCAATCTTTCGGGAAAATCCTAGGGAGTGGAACTCCCTGTCATTCTTCTCCTCCTTCAGTTAGAAAATGGAGCCATACATGCAACTGAGTAATGATGGTGTCAGGGAGCACCAACACTACCACCAAATTCCCAGTTTCCCAGTGCAAAGTAGATTAGAGATCTTGCCTGTATATACAATGTGTGTTTTAATTGTGCTTATATTTTTAAGGGGTTTGTGTACAGACAGAGACTGCTTTGCAGCAGGCTATTGCAGAACGTACAAACCAGTACTGATGATGAACAAAATGGATCGTGCTTTGCTGGAATTGCAGCTGGAGCCTGAGGAGCTTTACCAGACATTTCAGCGTATTGTGGAAAATGTCAATGTCATCATTGCCACCTACGGAGAGGGTGAAACTGGACCAATGGGTAATATTATGGTAAAGAAAACTTTAAAACTTTGCTGTGGTTGAAATTCTGTTTTGGAGAATACCAGCCTTGATACGAAACAATTGCATACATTTATGGCCAGCGTGAAGGAGCCGTTCTTCAGTCCCCTTCCACTCCCAGTGTTTCATAGCTTTTCTTTTGGGGATATTATTTCAGATCAGCCAGCTGGGGAGCGAAAGCAGCTAGGAGAGAGGAGAGAATTCACAAAGCAGATCATCCTGTAGTGATACTTTCTCACTAACAACAATGTGTGACCTCAAGCCGGTTGCTCAGTGTCATTCAAACATCAAATGTCAGACATTTGCCTGGGGCAAACTGCTGAAGGGAAGCTATGGTTTGAAATTTAAGGCAAAGGACCAAAAGCCAGAAGATTAGCTTTCTGTGCCTGACTTTGCTGCTTATGTCACCTACGCAACTGGAAACGTGGCCTTTCTGCTATTCCTAACTGATAACGCATTTAATTTGCTCTTTTCTGATCTGAAGGTGTAGGTCTCTGTTATTCTACCAGTAATTATATCATAATATGCTGGATATCTCTGGAAGGATGGTTTGAAACTAGAAAGACAAATAGTACCTCCTGTATTGCAGCTGAGAATTGTAAAATAAAAAAAAAAAAACAAAGTCAACTGCACGTCTTCTCTGGTGGTCTAGCTGTTAGCGTAAGGAATTGTCAGAATCAGGCTGCTTATACAGGTATTATTTTTTCCACCAAATAGCTACGAGACAGACCTTCTCACCAGAGTTTTCAGACCTGGTTTCCTTTGTTTAAATGTGATCGTCCTGTACTAGTTTGGTTTATGGCTAAAATTGACTGCAGCTTAATCTAGTTACTGGAACAAAGGACTCTTGGCTAGGATTGTATCCTGATTCTTATATTCCATGAATCTCAGCCATTCTTAAGTCAGACCAGTTTTATCTGTGTGGCAGGAATGAGCCACCTATATTTTACTTTCCAGAGAAAGTTCAGTAACAATTCAGTTAATAATCTTTACAGAGTCATAATCCTCCAAATCCTACTTAGCACTTTACAAATATATTTCTGAAGTTTTTATTTTAGCCTTTGTTGTAAATATTTCCATTGTGTGGGACAAAGTAAGGTTCTTGCTTCAAAGTAATATCCAATAGACCCATCTTAGGTGAAATATTTCCTTGTTCTATGTTTCAGAAAATATTTGGCATCTTTACTGATCCTGCCTGTCATTGAAAGCAGTTCATACATTTCAAGTCAGTGTTTTGTGAAATGCATTCACTTTTTTTCTCCCTTTTAAAGATTGATCCAGTTATCAGTACTGTTGGGTTTGGCTCTGATCTGCATGGCTGGGCATTTACTGTGAAGCAGTTTGCTGAGATGTATGTAACCAAATTTGCTGCCAAAGGTGAAAAAGCACAACTCCCTTCAGCTGAGCGTTCAAAGAAAGTGGAAGATATGATGAAAAAACTCTGGGGTGATAAGTAAGTAACACACTACGCATGGAATGAATGTAGATTACATGCTTAGACACCACAGTGACACTCTAAGGATATCAGTGATGCATACCAGTGCATGCTGAGTTTGTGCTTCCATAAAACTAAGCTTTCATAGGCAGCTTAGAAAGCTGGTTAGAGACATGAATTTGTAACGCTTATAATGAAAATATTTATATATCTGAGAAAGGCAATTGCTTGTAATGCAGATATGCTGTATGTGCCTTCTATGGTGAGTTCTGATAACCTGCTCCGTAAGAGCAGAGAGAGAAGATTCACTCCACACACAACACTGCAGTCATTTCAAGATTCTTGTGTTTTATGATTGGGAAGCAACAGCTTGGATCTTTCCCTCCACCTCCATTTTAGGAAAAAAAAACCCAAAAAACAAAAAACCCACACAACTTCACTGTCAGCACTGCCCTTCATTTATTTTCTGAACATTAGCTCTCTCTAATTTCTTTAAATTGTAATTAGTGTATAAATTGTTGATGATTGGACTGATGATCTTAGAGGTCCTTTCCAACCTTAGTGATTCCTAGTTTTTACTTTCATTATAAATAATCCAGCCACCAAGCCAGGAAACATGAAATTGCTACTCTCCCCTTAACTGGTTTAGTGGTGGACTTGGTAGTGTTAGGTTAATGGTTGGACTGGATGATCTTAAAGGTCTTTTCCAACCTAAACGATTCGATGATTCTATGATTCAGAACTTCAGAACATGCTTTTATTGAACTGCATAGGTAAAATTAATATGCAACACAAGATTATGGACCAAATCCAGTCTTCTGATACCAATGAGTATTTCTGTGAATTTAATGAACCTTAAATTGTATCTCATAAAAGATGGAGTTATGAGATATTAGGTGTGTACATAACTTGCTGTTAACTGAATGCTTTATACATATGTGAAAGCTCAATATACTTGCTTGTCTTCTGATGCCTTATAATAAATTAACCTACCTTGACTCATTTAGCTCATAGGGTACTCCAAATACCATCTTGTATGGTATTTAAATGATTTTAGCAAGGCTTCAAAGGACTGTTATAGAGAACAGGGTGGAGCAAGAGAATTCTTGGCAACAGGTTTGCTTACAGTGCCTAGTTCCCTGTAAAACCCTAAAAATACATGTGAAAGTGTTTTTAAGTGTAGTAAAAAACCTCCAAAGCCTAAACAAACAAAAAGCTGTCCTTTGCCTCCCCAAACATCTAACAGTTATTGCTACATTCAAATAAGGATTTGCCACTCTTCTGCTATTCTAATCTCTGCTTAAGTGTGAAACTTTACAAAGTTTGCTTTTAAAAATAACTAAGTGGAAATTTGCAGAAAAAGTGGATACTCCTCAAGTGCAAACTGGATGGGTAAAAATAAACATAATCTTTAGATATTTTGATCCAGCAACTGGAAAATGCAGCAAATCAGCCACTATGGAAAGCCCAGATGGAAAGAAGTTGCCAAGGACATTTTGCCAGCTAGTTCTGGATCCTGTCTTTAAGGTAAAGCACTATTTTGTCTTGATTTGATTGCAAGGGCGTAAGAGGAGACTTTTTTTAGTTTAGCAGGTTAGCTCTTAGGAAAACCATCCCTCTCATAAGGTAGGTCTACACTTTCTGTAGAGACTAGAAAAATTCTGCAGTATAAGAACAATGTGCAAAAGGTGGGACAGAAGTGGAAGGCAGCAAATCTGAATGGTCTTCAATGAAATAACATATTCTGCATATCGTTAGATTAAAGATTTATGTGTCTTGTGTATGAACCTCTTCTGATAGAAATTTGGAATTTCCTTTGGATTTTGAAACATTTAATATAATTTGTGAATCTTGATCTTGTATGATCCTTGCAAATAGTTTCTCAAACAAAAGCCCATAACAGAGAGACCAGAGGGTTTTCAGACATACAACACGTTTAAGACAACTGGTAAGCAAAACCTGTCTCTGTTGTATTACTTACTCCGGTTGCTATAAACTTGTTTCAGATCTTTGATGCCATTATGAATTTTAAGAAGGAAGAGGCAGCCAAATTGATAGAGAAACTTGATATCAAGCTAGACATTGAAGATCGGGATAAAGAGGGGAAACCCCTTCTTAAGGTAACATGGCCTTTCTATTTCATTAGAATTGCTGGAGTGGTAGCATTTCTTACCCTTGAGCTGTGTAATGCGAACAGTCTTTTATATCTTTTAAAATCTACAGAAACTTACCTTAATTGTCTTTTTATAAGCTGATCAACGGTTAATTTGTGCGTCAGGAACGTTGTGATATGAAATAAGGTGCCTGGTAATGTATTGCACTGAATTTGCTAGAGAGGTAACAGGACTTAAGTGTGTTGCAGCATACAAAAGACATACCTGTTTTGATATAAAAAGAGGGAGAAAAATTTTATTTCAGACATTAAAAAAACCCACCAATACTGCCTCCCTCCGTCTTCTCAAGGTGTAAATGCAGTGCTAATACAAAGTGTCTGTTGCTGCACAGGTATGCTGTGGCTGTGTAATCAGAAACATGGTTTCTGGTTGGCTCTCACAAATTCCAATCCATTCAAGAGCACGGCTGAATTCCGGTCAACCTTTTAAAGAATAATGTCTCAAGGCCCATGATCACTTTCTGTACAGCACTGAATGTTAAGAGCAGAGCCTTTAAGAAACTGTCCGGTTCCGGTGCTAACTTGGTTCTCCTCAGGTATGTTAAAACCCACATAAAAAGGGGGCCCAGGGGATACATGTGGAAACTTCTTGAAATAATCACTGGAGAAGGGAAATCCAACCACATCACTGTGGCAAATGGCCAGAGATTTAATAAAACATTTGGTTTTATTTTTATCTTCCCTCTATGGAAGATACAGCCATAAAATATGACTATTCATGAACCTTTTTCTTTCTACTGTTGTAATCTGAAGAAGGACATTCGTCTTTTATTTCACGAGCTTAACATAATCCAAGAATCCTGACCTTTCTGTTGAAATGTAAGTCACTAGCCCAAGGCAAAAAAGAATGCAAGGAGTGCTCGTTTTCAGTAATTCAAACATACAGTTATGTTCAAATTGCTTTTTCTAGATAAGTATTTTACTCATAGCCTTTAACAAGATTTAAGTAGTCATGGGGAAATTTTAAATGTCTGTCATGACTTTTTATATTGCATCCCTAGGTATAGCCTTCTACATGCTATCCAGGAGGTTTATTTGGGGATCGGTTATTATGTTGAAACAAGTTCTAATTACAGTGTGAATTTTGGGTCCTTAGGCCGTGATGCACTGCTGGCTGGAGATACCTTGCTTCAGATGATCACCATTCACCTACCTTCCCCTGTAACAGCACAAAAATACCGCTGTGAACTTCTTTATGAGGGGCCACCTGATGACGAAGCTGCTATGGGTAAAAAAAAAAAAACTTCCCAGCTGTCAGAAATACAGCAGCCTTAGTGCATAGATGAGTAAAACTGCCTAAAATGGATTTGGGTTATGTTTCTGTGTTATAATGAGAATTACTAATTTGGGACTCTGTTGAGCAGGGTATTACAAAAAGTAAGAAAGCAAAGGAAAAGCCTTGGGGTACTCCACACAAAACTTGGTTTATGTCCTTATATGCTGGATGCTGATGTGTGTAAACCACATTGTATTTATTTTAGATTTGGATTGAGACGAGCACGAATATAGTATGTACCAGCCTTTGGATATACTGTAAGAGATGGATGGAGCAGCAAGTTCATTACCCTCATTGTCTCTGCAGCTTTGATTATGGTCTCCTAGTGAATCCTATGACTTCTCCTCAGTCACAGTCAGAATCATAACAAGATACTTTACTTTCAAACACTTCTAACATGTCCCCTGGCAGTGCACATGTTGTTTCTGTTCTCTGATTCACTCTCAACCTTAAAGGTGGAGGATGAAAATCTGGTAAAAAATGGAACCATCTCCCAGTTGTCTGCAGGTGTGGCTGAGATCAGGACTAGATAAAGAGCAAATAGCTGAATCTGAATCTGATACAGGGCTGCTGGTCTGGCATTGATAGGAAGGAGTTAAGTTTTGAAGAACTCATCTGTAGTGTGATCATCTGTAGTATGATCATCAACTTGAGTATTTTCAAGAGGATCTGCATTTTTTGGATTTGTGTAGATTTGTCACTTCCCTCAGAAATCCACAAATGTTGAAATAAATAAATCATATTTGAAGTAATTTTCAAGTCCAGTATTAGCAGAAGAGAACCTTATATGTGATGGCACGTGTGTGTAATCCTCTAATAAACTGTTAACTCTTTCTTGCAAAACCAGAACAGGACTTCTGGTTAGAGGTCCTGCTTCTGACCGTATCATCCATATGATCACTGAGGACGCAAACTTCTAGCACTGTATTTTGTCTTCTGGATTCTAAGGGTTTACAGGGTGTCTTTAAATCCCCCTATTCAAAACTTGCTGGGACTAGGTCATATTAGTAGAGATTTAGCGGTATCACAGAACCTTGATACCAGAGGAGGGAAGCTTGGGCAAGCAAGGAATAAGTACTAACAGAGGTCTCAGTATTGAAAGAAGTAACAGTGGTGATGATTTGTTACCTTAGCAAAGAATCTTTGATATCTACCATAGCTGTAGCTTATCTGTCCACACACATTTGTCCTTTACTAACTGAAAGAAAGAGGAGCTGTTAATAAGGTTCACTGAATTTTGGGAATCATATGCATATAGTTCTAAGTTTTGAAGTCTCACGGAAAATGTGTGTGATGCAGATACATATTTTATTGCAGGTGTCAAAAACTGTCATCCCGAAGGCCCTCTGATGATGTGCATTTCCAAAATGGTCCCCACATAGGATAAGGGGCGTTTCTGTGCCTTTGGGCGAGTCTTCTCTGGTATTGTTTCTACTGGACAGAAAGTTTGAATCATGGGACCAAACTACACAGCCGGCAAGAAAGATCTGGAAGAAGATCATGCTTGTATTCCAATTAAGGTATTCAAGAATTTTTGTGGACTGGAGTGTATGGAATATGACTAAATATTAACCTTTGAAAATGTTATTTTAATCTGCTGTTGTTGGTTTCCTTAGAGCAACTTCCTTAAAGCAATTTGAAACTTTTTAGGAGACTAACTGATTAAGTAATAAAAGGAGTCCTTTATTAGTTCATTGAAAGAGCTTAGAATTAGGACAGAGATGTGAAAAAAATCCAGTGAACAGGAAAACTAACTTGAGCAATGATGGTAACCATAGATGGGCTACTGAAAATGTTGTTGTTTCCCTTGATGAAGCTAGCAGCATGCCGGCATGACTGAGTGAACCTGGCGTTAACGCACTGCCTTAGGAGGAGAAGCCACGGTTTATTGAATGGCATTTGATTAGTATGTGGAAATGACCAGCTTTGTACTTGGGCATTTTTTGTCTTTGATCTACATGACAGAAATCGGACCCGGTTGTATCTTACTGTGAGACAGTTGGTGAAGAGTCAAGCCAGGTGTGCTTATCCAAATCTCCCAACAAACACAACAGGCTGTACGTGAAGGCTCGACCCTTTCCTGATGGCCTGGCAGAGGATGTAGACAAAGGGGAAGTCGGTTCCCATCAAGAACTGAAACAGCGTGCGCATTACCTGGCAGGGAAATATGAGTGGGATGTGTCTGATGCTCGTAAGATTTGGTGCTTTGGACCTAACGGTACCGGTCCGAATATCTTAGTTGACATCACGAAAGGTGTCCAGTACCTAAATGAAATCAAAGACAATGTTGCTGCTGGTTTCCAGTGGACTATGAAAGAGGTAAGTGTAGTTCTGTGTTGTATCTTGTGTTACTGAAATGTGTCTGAGCTCTATTCATGTGAAATCTTTAGAATAACTGATAAGAACAGGGTAGTGGGCTAGTTGGAATTTGTCCCCACTGAAGAACGTGCGTCACTCAACCTGTGTAATGAAGATGTTGTCTGGGGGTATTTTAATGTTTGTTCCCAGTGTGAGTTCTCAAGTGCTGCAGGAGCATTTGAGTCCTTCCAAGAAGGACTTTTCTGTGTCGAACTACAATCCAGTACAGTCAGTATGTACAGTAATTGGAAACTTCCTAGTCATGTGAGGCAGGGAAGGCAGGCAGAGCTTCTGAAAGATGTCTCGGAAGTGAGAGTGGAGACACTTGTTACCCATGAGAGAAATTTCTCTGAGGGAGGAGCCGTCATGAGGAAAACATCAAGAGAGCTGTCTAGAGGGATGGTCTAATGCTGCCTTGGTCCAAATGTAACTGCTCAGCATCAGCATGAGTGACTTAAATCAGGCCAGAATCCTGCTAAGTGAAGGTTCATATCTTAGAAACTCCTGAGCAGTATCACACCTTTGTTTTTCTCCTTTTACTATTGCAGGGTGCCTTGTGTGAGGAGAACATGAGAGGTGTTCATTTTGATAGCCATGATGTCACTCTGCACACTGATGCTGTGCACCGTGGTGGTGGGCAAATCATTCCTACTGCGAGGAGAGTTCTGTATGCCGCTACTCTTACAGCACAACCCAGGCTTCTGGAGCCCATCTATCTGGTAGAAATACAGGTATGCAACAGGGTATTGTATAGAATCATTTAGAGTGGAAAAGACCCTTAAGATCATTGAGTCCAACCATAAACCTAACACTGCCAACACGAGATGCAACAGATCTATGATTGTGTTTCCACGTTCTCTTCCGAGAAGCCATGACAGCTCTGTTCTATGTCCATTATATCAGCGATGCAAAGACTTTGAGGACAGGTTTTTCATTCCGCAGTTAGAAAAAGGTTAAATGGAAACAGCAAAATGTAGGTGGGGAGGTGAATTATGCTGTTCTTTATGAATTGCCAGTACTTTTGGGGAAGTTATGATTTGGGGTTTTTTTTTTTTTTTTCCCCTCCTCTCTTTCTGTCACTGCAGACATTCAGGGGAACAAACATTGGGTATCCTAAATAACCAGAAAGAGCAGCAAGGATTTTTTAAATAAGTTTTTTTTGAGCTGTTTAAACATTAACCTTTGTCCTTTGAATAACTGAATTTTCTTGGTAAATTCAATTCTTCCATGAAAGAGCCTAGAAAATACATTCCATGCTAAAAGTATTTATTTATCATAAATAGTACAGCTATCCACATACCAATTTGTCTTAACTGTCTTAAAAGCAATTGGAAGATTTAAAACCTGCTTTAAAAATTAATTCCAGACTATGGTGCTGGGTGGTGGGCAGGAAATCTACCAGCTCACTTGCTTAAAAAGTGTCTTAGCCATGAGGGCTGAGGATAGATGAGTGCAAGTAAGGACAAAACAGCAAAATGGAGAATTTTTTTCCCCTCGATGACTTGTATAACCTATCGTGACAAAGCGGGGGGGGGGTTGCGGCCTTAGTGGTATGTTTCTAAGCAATTGTGTGTTTTGAAGTACAGTTTTTATCAGAGTGCTCATCAGCCATGTTGTAAGGTCTAAGATAAGGTACAGTGAGATCCTGTTTGTCTAAAATTTGCATCCTGTAGTAAATGCATTTATTACAGAGCACTAGAGGACTCTGCTTTCTTGTGGCCAAAGATTGCTGAAGGTCATTCGCTGAGCATATGCACTTTTTGCCTCGCTTTCTGTATGTAAACTACAATCCAGTACAGTCAGTATATACAGTAATTGGAAACTTCCCAGTCATGCGAGGCAGGGAGGGCAGGCAGAGCTTCTGAAAGATGTCTCGGAAGTGAGAGTGGAGCCACTTGTTACCCATGAGAGAAATTTCTCTGAGGGAGGAGCCATCATGAGGAAAACATCAAGAGAGCTGTCTAGAGGGATGGTCTAATGCTGCCTGGCTGTGTTTTAATAACTGGCGATCTCCTCCTTTTATGTAACTTGATAGAATCTTTTTTTTCATAGTGCCCAGAACAAGTGGCTGGTGGGATCTACAGTGTGCTGAACAGGAAAAGGGGACACGTTTTTGAAGAATCCCAAGGGGCAGGAACTCCAATGTTTGTGGTCAAGGCGTATCTACCTGTAAATGAGTCATTTGGTAAGATAACGCTTTTTTTGTTACCCTCATGCAATTAAAGAAAGACCTCTGCAGGATGAAAGGGACTTCAGAATTCCCATTTTATTAGCTCCAAGCTTCTTCCTGTTGGCCCTTTGCATCTTCAGTTCAGAACAAATGGTTTACTCCCTCCTTTTTCTGGCAACCTCCTCTATTGGGCTTTTGTGCCACAAAGATGTGACAGCTTCTGCGCGTTAAGACACTTCAGTGTACGCCAGATTCAGTTTCCATCGTTTTAAATCAAGGTCTTCCTCTGAAGCAAGCCTGGAAGGAAGAATGGGTCTTCAGCACCAGCAGGCTAGAAAATCTGGTACCGATTTGAATCTTTAAAAGGACAGAATGCCAGCCTGAGTAGCTTAAATGGCATTACACCCTCCTGCCAATCTTAAGACTATCTTTAAAATAATAACCTGATCCTTCTTACGCTGCCCTGGAAACTTCACAGTCCTTCCTCTGGTATTGTGGTTTATTTGTGTGTCCCATCTCCCTCCTCCCCATTTAAATATGCACTTCAAGGGTATCCTGTGACGTGGTGACAGAAAGTTTACCGGTTTCACATGGCGCATTTGGAACTCCTCACGCAGTAAAACTGTACGAAATGTCATGTTTTATTTTGGAGGGGGCTTCTTTGCCAAAGTACATTAGTGTGGTAACTGCTAAAATCATCAGTCATGAAATAAGAGATACTTAACTTTCAAAGTCTAAACTGGCAATTTAACTTCTTAAAAGAACAATTTACACACGTTTGCTTGTTTTGAGTATTTTAGGGATCTTTTTTTTTTCCCCTTCTCCAAGTTTCCATAGAGCTTAAAACAATTTCACAGAGACCCATTTTCCAAACATGGAAAACCAAAAAGCTTCAACTTGGTAGGATGTGTATTACACTGGGCTCTCAGTCTCAACTTACACAGCACATATATTCTGCAAAACTGCCTTTCTGCTTCCTTGCCAAAGCTGCTGTTGACTCTTGCTCAAACAGCGATCTAAAGATGTGGGGAAATACCAGTGTTCCTATAAACTAGTGCTTAAAGCAGTTCTACAGTAGCAAAGTCTCAGTTCACAGGCAGCAGCTCTCCACAGGACTGAACACTTGGGAGAAGGTGATGATGCTGCTATGACGATGAGGAAATAGCAAAGGAGACACCTATGTATCTTCAGTTAAATGGAAAGTTCCTGTACTGCCAAACTAAATGTCGAGTTAGCCCAGCATCTTGTTCATGACAGTGACTGAAAGTGAGCATTTAGAGAAGAGAAAGAACAAGGTAAGCTGGTGTGAAACTTCCCCAGTTGCTGTTTTATGGCCATAACTTTCAGAGGCCTTCTGGGGCAGAAATGGTTTCTAGATCAATTTAGATCAACCCTCGATGGATTTAGAATCATAGAATCATTTAGGTTGGAAAAGACCTTTAAGATCATCTAGTCCAACCATTAACCTAACGCTGCCAAGTCCACCATTAAACCAATTAAGGGGGGAGTCATAGTTTCATGTTTCCTGGCTTGGTGGCTGGATTGTTTTTTAATGAAAGTGAAAACCTAGGAATCATTAAGGTTGGAAAGGAGCTCTAAGATCATCAGTCCAACCATCAACCCAACACCCCCATGCCCACTAAACCATGTCCCAAAGTGCCACCTCTGCCCATCTTTTGAACACCTGCAGGGATGGTGACTCCCCCACCTCTCTGGGCAGCCTCTTCCAATGTTTGACTGCCCTTTCCCTAAAGAAATTTTTCCTAATATCCAATCTAAACCTCCCCTGGCGCAGCTTGAGCCCATTTCCTCTCGTCCTATCACTAACTACTTGGGAGAAGAGACCAACACCCCCCTCCCTGCCCCCTCCTGTCAGGCAGTTGTAGAGAGCGATGAGGTCTCCCCTCAGCCTCCTCTTCTCCAGGCTGAACACCCCCAGCTCCCTCAGCTGCTCCCCATCAGCCCTGTGCTCCAGACCCTTCCCCAGCTCTGTTGCCCTTCTCTGGACACGCTCCAGCACCTCAATGTCCTTCTTGTATTGAGGGGCCCAAAACTGGACACAGCATTCCAGGTGCAGCCTCACCAGCGCCGAGCACAGGGGGACGATCCCTGCCCTGCTCCTGCTGGCCACACTACCCCTGACACAAGCCAGGATGCTGTTGGCCTTCTTGGCCACCTGGACACACTGCTTCATTTCCCTATGAAGTTACTCAGTCTCCCCCTCAGTGTAAAACATCAGCATCCACAGGACAGGCAAGGACTTCCACCCATCTAGATGTGTGAAGAACAGCCTCCTTTTGCCTCCCTTGAACCTGGCTCCTGCTAGCTTCAACTGACACTTCCTTTATCTTTATCCGCTGTGTCCATATTGCTTAATTTTTAGCCCTCTAGATCCTTCCTACTACATCACTGCTCTTCCCATGCCGAAGAATCCTACCTTGCGAAGTTCCAGTTCAGGGCTTTGGTCATCTGCATTCCCCTTCTCTGAACCTTTTCTGCAGTAACCGCTTTCATAAGAAAGGAACCACAACTGCACAACTTTATAATAAAAGCGCAGGCTTTCACTGGACATAACATTTGGGTTTCTCTTCCTTTCCTAACAGGTACTAGCACTTGATTTCTCATTTTGACCGCTTCTGAACACTGAACTAACACTTCTGTACTACTTACCGTAACCCTAAGATCTCAATCTGAGTGCTAGTGATCGGTTCAGGTCCTGAGCCATCGTTCTCTCCACATACTTTTCTATCTCTCTAAATTGAATTTTGTTTGCCTTTTTATTGCCAATTTACTTGGTCACATGTGATCTTTGTGCAGTTCTTTGGAGTTGGCCTCATTTTTACCTGCTTGAAAAAACTACCTGCGAGGTAGTAGTTAAGAAACAGTAGCCAGGTTCTGGAAGAGTGTTTTTAGGGTTTTGTCTATGCAGAAATTCACAAAAAAACAGGTTTATTTTTTCCTGTAGCTGGCTCATCCCCTTTTCATTTTTATTTTTTCCTTCCCACTAGGCTTTACCCGCTGACTTGAGATCCAACACTGGTGGCCAGGCTTTTTCACAGTGTGTCTTTGATCACTGGCAGATTTTGCCTGGATATCCTTAGGATGCAAATTCTTGCCCTTGGCAGTGTAAACACAGAGGCTTGAAGGAGGGTATTCCACCTCTGGCTAACTTCGTAGGTAAGTTATAATCACTTCTGTTTCATGTTGTGTGATGCGCCGCCCAGTTTTGTCCTGATACCGTTTCCTCATAAAACCAGGAAGGGAAAGTTTTTAGAGAGTCATGTTGAATACACACACAGCATTAACATGTGATGATGGCGTGATCACCCACTAAAAAAAAAAGAAATAGAAATGACGTGCTAATTTGACTTACGGGATTGTTGTTGCCTGTATCTGTGGTCACTGATGCCTGTGTCAAAAATACACACAAAAAAACCCCATCAGTTGCCTAGGACTAATGGTGTTCTTTACAGTTTGCCTAATCCACAATTGTCTTTTAACCTAGGAAGCAGCTCTCTTCGTTGTTGCTCTTGCAGAAATTCTTGTTGAACTGTCAGCTTTTGTCCTCTCAGCCAGAAGATGCATTCTTTCATTTCCAACCTCAAATCCTCTGCAACTCTTGAAGACTGACAGCAAAAGGCTTGCAGTTACAGGTAAGCTTTCTAGCATCCAGCACCTAGATTTAAAGGCAGATACAGAAAGTCCCCACAAATGTTGGAAATTCAGGAATTCTTGCTGCTGGACAGGTGCAGAACCTGCTGGGGCTGGTGCTGTATTGTGGGGCAGCAAAGTCCTGCCTGTGTGGCTCACAGCTGTTTCAGACAGCTTTATCTGACCTGGGAGTATGAAAATCAGAAGCCAGCTCAGGCTAATAGTCTTCAGGTGGGTAAGTATAGCCTTTCTGTAACTCTTATTTTAGCAGCTAGCTCACTTCCAGAAAATGCAGAAAAAGATGTAGCAAGTGGATGGGTGGGGGGAAAAAAAAAGGGGCTCGCTCTTCCAGCACGGCTTTTGTTGCATGCTGGTTATCTGCACGGTAGAGGGACTGCGTGTCAGTCTCACCGGCTTTACTTTCCTTCTGCAGTTGGTTTGAAGGTCTCTTTGATACAGTCCACTCAAAGCAGTAACCAGATACTTCCACAGCAGAAACAAAGAGGTAAGAAGCCATCTAACCTTTTCCTCAAGATTTTTCTCGCGTTAGTTCTCAGATAGACATTCCGATGCATTTTACAACTTGAAGGAAAAATAAACCAAAACCTCATCTAGCTACAATGGGCAGGTTTGCTCAGAGCAGGGCTAGAGCGGCACAGGCCCCCTCTCCATCCACCGCCGCTTACGTAAATCCTTTGTTGTCTTGTGGAGGAAGGCGTAGACGAATGGGTGACACGACTGCGTCCAACCCCTCGATAACGCATCATCCACAAACTCAAGTGAATTAAAGGACTTGGGCATTACACAAGCCTAGTAATTACCTACTGGGTGTACCTCAGCATTGCAGGAAAACTGCATCCTTCACCTGAACCCCTACCCCACGCCACAGCTGCTGACAACCTAGCCTTCTCCTAAAGGGGTAAGGCCCAACTGCCTGAAGTCTGCTTTTGACATTGCTGTCATGGGTCTAGAAGGTTTAAAGGTTAAATGCAGCTGCAAAACTCCTGCTCAGAACAGCTGGAGAACACAACCCTACCTCAGCCTGGATAAGTAACTACTAACAGGGCACAGCAATGAACATAACAAAATTCCAGACATATTTTATAATACTGTGAAGGGTTTAGAGCACGTGTCCTAAAAAATGGCACTCACCCTTACTTAACTTTCCTGGCGTACAGGTGAGATGTTGACATCCCTTCAGGCATTTCAGCAATTGCCCGAGTCACGCTTCAGTTTGACGTTAAGAGTACAAACAGCATCTTCAGCAACGGGTACCAGTTTTAAACACTTTATTCAGAATGACTCCGGAACCTCTCTCCACGCTCTATTTACAGTTCACGTCACTGTGCAATTGTGATGCAGAAAGCACTGATCTGTTGCAGGCCATTAGGAAAAACAAAAAAAAAATTCATGAGTAGCATGGCTTTTTTGGAAATAAAATCATGCTAAAAACTGATCCTCAACAGATACAAAAAATTCAACAGATAAGGAAAGGAGAAGAAAGATTGGATGCGATATTAAGACCAACATGTAAACTGAAGAGTACTGTGATCATACAAAAAAGGCAATGAGGAATAGTAATGCAGCATTAAAGGTGGGAGTACAGGGCAGACGAGAGTTACAATACATCCTGCTTCAATATTTCTTATCCACGTACTTTGTTCAAATACTGTAACAGTAACGGAAGGCAAAAAGCACCAGACATCTGACTACAGAAATAAGAAAAAAGGAACACAAAATTAGGAAAAAGTGAAAGCTGGTAATTAGGGAAGGAATAATCTCAAATACAGTTACTCAACAGAAACACAACACTTGGAAAAGCTGCTCTGTCAACATATATAGACAATACCACTATTCCAGCTTTATGGAAATGACTTGGTTTTCCTGGACTGTGACCTCTTCCACATACAGTACTGCTGAGGTTATCCTTAGAGGAGCATGGGGAGATGCTGCACACACACAAGAAAGCAGCAGATTCATCAGAGGAGTAAACCAGGAGGAAGTTATTCCCGTCAAATTAGAAAAGCCGTGATTAGGAGGCCACGTAACAGGGGACAAAGCATCATTGAGCCCCAAACACGTAATTCCAGTTAGGTGGGAACACCACGCGGCTACAGCTTTTCCTCTTCCAAAAAGCCGAGCCTCCCCCGTGGCAAGTGGGAGCGCGGTATTCCCAAGCAGAATACAGCCATTACTGAAGCGACAGAAGCCACGAGTGAGAGATCCTAGAAAACAATCCTGCACTGGAGAAAGGAATTCCTGTTTTGTCTCCTTACAGCTGCCACAGAAAGCATGCACTTCACCATCTGGTGAGGGGTGGCACTTTCAAAGAGGGCCACCAAGGACTTTATAATCTAAATTTGAGCTTAAAGGTGCTTTCCCCCCCCGCGCCCCCCCCCCCCCCCCCCCTTAAAGTTATCAAACCAGAAATTCAACTGTAGCTCAACTCTGCATAGTTTGGAGGTTTTGGTGGTGGGGAGGTGTCCCAATTCTGACCTGACGGCACAGAGCTTGTGTGATGCAGGGTTTGCATAGATAGTTTGTCCTCTCCCCAGCCCAAAGAGTATTAAGAGGAAGAAGCCACAGCTTAGGATTTTGTTGCATTTGTGAAAAACACAGAAAAAAACCCCAAACCAAACATTTACAGAGGCTTCCCTTACATCCCCAGGTAAGGGAAGTGGGGAACAAGAGACATACAACACAAGTCATGGCTATTTCACAGAGCTTCATTGTCTGAAATGAAGTTTATTCCAGGCCCCAGTGAAAATATTAAAAATTGACCAATACATACACTTCTGCACCTTTGTCCAGGTCGTTTTTGTTCTAGAGTGGTTAAGTGCCTTTTTTTATTAAAAAAGTTTTTGTTTGTTTTTACATTATTGCTGTGTTTTACAACAAAATTAAAAACCATTTGTGGAATCCACCCAGCAACAAAAAGTCAGTTTCCCCAGAACAAGCCAAAAGCATAAAAGCATGTTCTGAAGGGGCCTTTTCTATACCAGCATTTAATGAGCAAGGGGGGAAGAAAAAAAAAAAACCAAACCACCCCAAAAAACAAAAGACTATCACTTCTGTTCCTAGTGTAGATGAATTGACTCCGTTTTCCAGAAGGCAAATCCTTTCAATAAATATCAGAATAACTTCCGAGATGCTGAAGTTCCCAAGATACAAGCAGCAGCTCTGTGCAATTCTCCTGGAGTCCCGTGCTGCCCCTTGTTTCAGTCCAGTGAGATGATGTCGGGAGCGCTGCCTCCGCTGCTGGTTATCACTCCCGTCTCGCTCCTGCTGGAGGAGCTAACGTGCGTGCTGCTCTCGTGGTGACTGGTCGATGTGATGATGCTGCCAGGCGTGCTGCTTGTTAAGGTTGAGGTGAGACTATCCAAAAACATAGGAGGACAGTACTGCTTGAAACAAACAATGAAGAATGAAGAGACTAACTGCACAAGGGAAATGTATGCTCTGAAGATACATCTTCCCTACAACAAGCACAAAACACGTTACTAGCAGAACCTCGACACATGCAGAGCAAGAACCAGAGTTCTGCAAACCGGCAAGTAAGCAAGCAGAGATGGTAGCCACGAGCCCTTCTCCCTCATCCTCCCTGGTTTTTTATTTGTCCTTACTAACTGGTTAGCTTGAGCATTTACTAGCACATTAAGAAACACTCATGACCACATGATAATCACAAAAAAAAAAAAAACCAACCACCTTTGCATTTGGCAAATGTTCACTGCCCATAGCTACTGGGCACAACTGTGTATTTCAGGCTCCTTTCATCGTGAAAGGCAGCGGAACACTTTTGGCTACTTCAACAGAGGTTAGAATAATTCCATCCCCTCAAACAGCAGCAGCTGTACTCATCAGCATTCTCACAGCATATACCCGCAATGATACATGCAGGTCTCCAAACATTTTAGCAGTGATAAATGAGCCCTGATCAAGTCTGATTAAGAAAAATTACTAAGCTGATTTCAATTTCCTGAAGCAGAAGACAAGCCTTGCCCAGAGAGGTGGTGGAGTCACCATCCCTGGAAGTATTCAAAAAAATGGGTAGATGTGGCACTTCGGGACACGGTTTAGTCTAGTCTGCCCTTGACTGGTTTAGTGTGGACTTGGTAGTGTAGGTTAATGGTTGGACTGGATGATCTTAAAGGTCTTTTCCAACCTAAACGATTCTATGATTCAAAGCAGAGCTAAACATTTGAAGCATTTAGGAACAGAACAAGGCTGCCAGGTGTCAAAGAAGAGGATAATATAAGACACCTCCCCACACACACATTTTTTCCAACACGTCTTACTTTCTCTTACCCTGCGGATTCCAATCTCGGGCATATGTTTGGAACTGAGCCTGAACTGTTTGAACTGTCCAAAGTGGACCCTTCACAGCAGCATACCTGCTTCCAGTCTCCCACATGAACAAACTTCTGTTATTCCCACTTTTGGCAGTTCAGATCTCAAGGTCAGGCACAGAGTATTGCAAGATGCGGTAAGTGGAAAGAAAAGGAGGAAGTTCATCCTTTGTTTTTAAAGGCATCAGAAAGTCAGCTTTACAGTAGAGTCCTATTACTGTTGTCTTCTAGTGACAGAAAGACAGAGCAGAGGATCTGCTTCAGATCCTCTTGTCTTAGCTAGGGAGCCAATATTCCCCCACATTTCAAGGCTGTAGTCTGTCTGTGTAAGAATCTAAGTTACTGTAAGAATCATCCTCCCTGACTCTGTAAAGTTTTAAGTTTCTAGGAAAAAGGAAAAGCACCACCTAGTTACTGTTGACCTACCAAATTTCCATATAATCCAAAGCCAATGGGGTTTAGGTGTTACGTGGAGGGACTTTTTATAAAAGTGTTCAGTCATGCGCCCAGCAAATTAATGAAGACATTTTCTTGAAAACTTAATCTCCTACTAACATCAAAACCAACAGAAACAGCAATCAGTGAAGTATATTTGCAGAGCTTAATCTGGCCTACGGATGCACAGTGCGTGCTAAGAGCGTGAAGTACACGATGGGTGTAATCACATCAGTGCTGCGCGAGTATCTGCTTTAAGGCAGGCAAACGATCGATAAAGAGCGAGTTTCCATGCCTGGATTTATCCCAGTAAGGCTAAACCGAATCCTCCCTTAATGCATCTTCATCACCACCTCTTGGTGGGCAAACGGATTTTCCTGGTCTGTGGTTAGGTCTAAGCAAGTGGACTGCAAACACGGCATGGATGGGGACAGCATCCGGACAGTTACTCGAGCAGTACGTCACAAAAAGCAGACTTAGAAGTTAACCCCGTAGCAGTTTAGAAACATACCTGTGAATCAACTGGGATTAGTGAAAGAAAGTCCAGACCTAGAAAGAAGAGAAGGATAATAAATCGACGAGTCTTTCTTTCATTCATACACAACAAATTTAAGGAATTTTTTTGTGGTCGTAGAACAGATTTTGCAATTGTTACACAGTTTCTAAATGGAATATACCACTGTGACAGCACTCTCAACGACTACTTCAGGCAGCAGCAAAACGCGTTATCTAGTACAAGTGGCTCTTTTTAAGAATGAGAATGACATAATGATTTATTATTCACTGGATATTGCAGGGTGGTTCAATGCGGTTGCTTAGATGGAGGTTGCCATTTGGAGCTGTTGGTTCATAATGCAAGTTTCACTGCATATTGTACCTGACTTGGCCAAACTGGGACATGAAGAGTGTCATCACATTAAAGATGCTGGAATGAAGTAAAGTCACAACATGCACAAGTCCAAAAACAAGCAGCAGGTCTCTTCCTCCACCCATGGGCAGCCAATAAGGAAACATTCCTAATATCATCCCCGTTTTGTGTCTAGACAAATAAAAGGAATGAAGAAGAGGAAACTACAAGTAGTTCAACGTATATCCTCTAAGAGCAGTGACAACTAGCGTCCGTCTTATACACCATTAGTGTGGAAGCATTTAGGGCAAGATGTTTAAAATTAGGAAACCAATGAGAAATTACAGCCTTTTTTTTGTTTGTTTGGTTTCTAAATATTGGCCTTGTGTTTGCTATGTCAACAGAAAGAAATGGTAAACTTACTCCCTCCCTCTTCCCTCACCTCCAGATCTGTTCTGGCCAGTGGCATCTCTCCTTCCTCTTCTCCATTAGAGAAAAATTTTGAAGGAGATTTAAGCTCAGCTGCTTTTACAGAATTGAGAGCTTCTTTCGTTCTTGCACGTTCTACAGCTTCAGCTGATAGAGATGGATAACAGTTCTAGACCTCCATTCTCCCAGCTTACTCTCCTATGCAATTTGGGAAGACAACAGGTTTCTTACCAAGAGAGAAGTGGAGGGAGGGAGCAGTAAGGGAACCAAAATGGACAGAGAAACAAGGGGAATGATATCCATCCCATTGCCAAACTGGTGCTGAAAGAAGAGGAAAAAACCCAGAGATGTTGCAGGGGAGAAATGGAGACAGGCAATGAAGGGGGGAAGAGGGAAGTACAGGAGGCCAGTGTGACACCTGTCACCACAAGTCGCCATTTCCTGGGCTCTGGGTTCGTTACAGCCGGCAAAGAGAACCCCCAGAGTCCCTATATACAGCGTTCTTTTCAAGGAGCCAGGATAGAAAACAATCAGTATCCCCACCTTTTGTCTGATATTTAGCAGCAGTGTTGAAGAATACATCATAGGCATTTAGGGTATGTCTAGGTAAAGAAAGTCAATAGAGGTCAGCTTACATATTGTAGCTCACCTTAACCTTTTTCATACAGTCTAGACAGAGCACCACTAGAATCAGCTAGCAGAATCTCTCTACGTCTAGTGTTGGGATGAGTCAGTGCCATCACACATCTATAACTTAAATAAGCAGCTACTCTCCCTTGCATCTACAACACGTAACGACCGGTTGTTTACACAAAGTCTAACTAAATATAGCGAGAAGTGTTTCTGGCTGCCATTCCAAAGTGCCAATTTCTACCCCAGAAGCAATGTTTTTTCACATCACTGTTGCGAAGTGCAATCTGAAACCGGAAAGACAGCCTGTACTGGACTTGTCTAGACATCACATCAAGGCAATACTGCATATAGTCTTGTTCCATTAAAAAAAAAAAAAAAAAAGAAATTGATCAATTCTCCAATTTTTACCCACCCCGCAAATTAATAAGGCTGTCAGAATAGACGTGAAAAATAGCCACCACCTACCTGGCAAGTCTGATGAAATACTGGATATTGGTGGATGATGGAATGGTACTGGGTAGTCTGTTAATGAAGGAGGAATAGCAGCAGCATCGACCGTTGACACGCTGGGCACTCTGACAGTAGATGGCTGATACATGAGAACCCTGTTTTAAACAGCATGGCAAGTTACAAACAGCCTGGCCGTTAGTTACAGAAGAGAAATTATGCACCGCTGTGCATACAAGGTCACTATGTTACGACACAACTATAGCGTGGCTACTCACTACACAGTATTCCACTCTAATTTCCTCTTTCATAACAGTCTTCATAATAACATGACCGTATCTTGGCTCTCAACAGCAGCTGTGACATAAGAGCAAGTTGGCATTAAAACAGAAGTACAGTGCTGGAGTCATTTATAACAGTCTACCATTCAGAGACAGAAATGGACATCTGCATCTGTGGAGCACCCTGGGAGGGACGTGCAGGTAGGCAGAGCCAGGAGGAGAGCCTTCAATTCCGCCACATAACTGTTCCTCGGTGCTAACCTGCCACGCCAAGGGTGCGACTGACCGTGATTCAGCTCCTGGAGCACAGATGACCCACGTGGGAGTTAAATATCAAGCCCGTCTTTACTCCACAGCCTGAGCCCCAGCTAAGTTCAGCTCTCCAGGAGCATGCAACCACTTAAAACCCTTCTGCATCCCCACCTCCTGCCCGATTACTTCACGGCGCCGTTAGAGATGACACTGCAGGCGTTCAGGCACCAGCCACAGGCATAAAGCATTTCATAAACCAAGTCAGGTGAAACACCCGGAGTCCCTCTCCCAGCTGCTCCGCATCATTCCCACCAGCCGTGAGTGTTACCCACTCGCATCTTCCTCCCCAGACCACTGCGCTGGTGCATTTACGCTACTTCCGATTTCAGCAGCTTGCATTTCACACCCTCCCTTCTCAAGCACCTCCTATACTTCAGCCTATGTTGCTTCTGCCTATAGGAAGACACCCCCCAGTTTTGCCAAAACTAGCATTCAGGCAACATTGTTTCCGGGAGATAAGCTATTCCCCAAAAGCCTGGCTTTGACTTGGATTTCAAGAATGAAAACGTGCCATTTCCATACCCAGACAGTAAGGGAAATACATTGGTCACAGACAGACAAGAAAACTCAGTCCTTCTACAATTATGGTTGCAGGTAGCCAACTCAGACAAACACAGGAGCATGGAAGGAAGTCTTGGTGCCTTCTGAAACTTCATTAAGAGTTGTATTTGTGGCTATTTTTTCTTAGAAAAGTAAGAAAAAAGAGTCTCTTGCAGAAGGGCTCCTCCACAATCCTCACAAAAAGCAACAGCACTTCAGTAGCACTGCTGAAAGTTGTTGAAGATGACCAACTATTTGCTCACCAAAGACCACACGTCCCTGCGTACTAGAGACACAGCACACCTGCTCATTACTTCAAGAGCTGGCAGAACAGAAGGGGTTTGTTTTTATTACTATTAAGTACAAGACATAAGCCACTACACTGAGACACAGACACACACCTCACGCATGCAGCAACACTAACTAATAAGCCATTACTAAAAGCTGATGCTTGGAATCACCTTCATGGAGCAGTGACTGCTGGTGAGCCTAACCAGTGCCCCTGTCTCCCTGCAGGTCTCCTGTGCCCTACGGACCAAGAGCAAGGACTTTATGGAAGCCACAAACAGTAACTGCAGCCAAGTAGCACAGATTGGGACAGAGAGAAGACGGCACAGCGGTGAAGAGGCTGCGTAAGCCTGCCGCTGAAGTCAGGCATGACTACAAAGACGGAGCAGTCGACAGAGGACTTGGGAAGTCGTGAGTTGTGCTGACCAAGGTGCTGGGCCGCCCGATAACCACAGCCAACAACAGCATCCAAGACATTCCAGAGTTTAACAGAGAGATGGAGGAGAAGCTTGCCTTGATACAAAACAACAAAGTGCCTCCCTTCCAAGACTGACAGGATGGATGAAACACACAACGCAGCCTAATTTCCTGGGCACCAGAGCAGATGAGATAAAGGGTATAACAGACAGCGAGAGAAAAGCCTTTAAGATGATGCTAACTTAGCAAGAACGCATAAAGCTCCTCCACTTGGCATAATCTGCTTTCTCGGGAGAATCCTGTCCATTAGCTTAATCAGCTTCCTTTTCTACTGAGAAATATCCCTGCAAACACAGCAACAGTCAGCGCAAGTCTTTTGAGAGATGTAAAACTATTTAATAGTGTTTTGCCTGTACAAAGGTACTGTATCAATACAACCTTCTGCAAGGAGAGGCCTAGAAATTCTCCTCTGGAAGTGTGGAGCTGGATCCCGAAGAGAGATTACAAGTCCGTTTGTCTACACATCAGTTTATCTGAGACATTACAGAATAACAATTAACTTTAAAATTGACAAACCCTTTGGTTGGGCTTCCTTGTGTTTCAGACATAAATATGCACTTCCTTTTGGCAGGAGGATCTTCTTCTTCATCAGAAGAGCTTTCTATTGTCAAGTCAATAACGTCAACTTTCTTCTTGTTTACCTCATTGGCCACCGTCACAGAACATGGTTTGCTAACAACACTGGAACCTAAATAAGAAAATAAAATATCACTGTTTTTAAAAGACTGTTGACATCCGCAGTTTCTATTTGCAACAGAACCAGAAACTCAAATCCTGTTTTAGCTCATCTTCCTGGCCACTACGGAGAACGTCATGGCCCAGAGCTGTTTTATTAGTATTCTGTATCATATGTTGATACTATTAAAACACAAGCTTTAATATTCACTTAACAGTTTAAGGACCTAAAACAAGAGCAACCTCTCGTTTTCTTAACTGCTATTATAGAGATCAAAGACAAAGCCCAAAAATGCACACTTCTAGAGATACAACCCTTTCTTTTTAGTCTAAAGGACAAAACAGATGTCAACATCCAGACACGTTATCCAAGCTACAACTGAGGCCCCCAGACTTCTTGTTGGTTTGCAGCCAGTACCCAGATGTACGTACTTTCTATTTTGGTGCACTGTGGACTTGAGACTTTCACAGCTTCTTTCTTTGGCCTCATGGGGCACCAGGAGCCATCTTCTTGGAATTTGATCTCATCCACATCTGAACATTCATTAAGGATTTCCATAAAGAGCCTGAAAAATAAAAGTTGAGTGGTTTCATTTTGGATTCCAAGTGAAATGTTTTATTCTAAGGGAAAAGGAGACACAGTTGAAAAGCTAATTATGACCACCTTCGACCCACTGCATGTACTCTCTGCCTAGTTCATCTTACCTGAGGGCCTGGAATTACCACCTTCACAGACATTGAAACCTAAGAGTATCCCAACCTGCCCATATTCCACGCCAACGTTACTGCAGTTCATAGATTTCCACACAGAAGCAGAAATCATCATCCTTTGAATCAAGTTTGACACTTGTTTATGAGTTGTTAAATTTTAAAGTTAATAGCTTCAGAGATAGGGTTGTGTAAAAGGGAGACTGATCCTTAGATGTCACATTTGGATTTCTCCAGAGGCTTAAGAGTTTGATGACACAGTTAGGGATAAACTTACATAGTTCATTACATGGGAATAGAAACTAACGAAGTCTAATGGCTCCTCCCAGTCTAAAGCAGTCTGACAAAGAAAATAGCATGAAATGGTGAAACCTTAAGGCACAAAAGTAGCTGTTGAGTACATCATGAAAAATTTTAAAGTAACTGTGTAATCTGCAAAGCCAGTCTCTTACCCATCTAATATTAGGCTCTCATAAGCTGCCTTTTTGTCACAGACAGGGCAGATCCAGGTAGGCTTCTTTTCATTCATTTGAAGATAAAGAGCAGCATCAAAACATTGCAGGTGTGTGCAAGTAACAGCCCGGCATGGGATTGTCAGTCTCATTTTCCCCAGCTGCAGGAGATACATTTAAAGAGCATCAGAACAGAAGACAGGGAAGTAGGCCTGGGTGGCTAACAATGAAATCAGAGGCAGGCAGTGAAGTAACTGTCTCTTCTCACTACAGAGGTGCCCAGTGCTAAGGTCGCCACAGGCAAATCCACCCTATCAAAGCACATACAGTGCACTTAAAGGAACAATAAAGCCATCCTCAAAGTCTTCACCGAGCTGAAAACGGTCAGAAGCATTTCTAATGGACCTGCATCAATGCTCTTTCTAGGATTTTATTTTTATTAAAAGACCTAGTGAAGCACCCACTTCATAATTTTCTTTTAACCCAAGTATTTCAAGTGTTTTTGTGAGCTCCAGAGTGGCATTATACCCATTTTAACATTTGACTTAACAGACCAGTCACTAACACAAGGCCAGTTTCTACCTGGGAAGAGAAATGCCAAGGCAGCGGTACCTTGTTACACAGCGATCAATTTTTTTGTTTGTTATAGTAGCTGGCAGTACAAGCAATAGCACCAAGATAAGCAGATCTGAAGTTTTATTTATCACTGTGCCCTTTAATTATTCTGTCACCCTGCCCAGTTCATCTCAACACACAGGATTACTCCTTCTAAAGGCCTCACTATACACACACGAGTAGCAACTTGATTCTGACTGCACTACAACCGAGGCATTCACAGTTCTAAACCGTAGTTGGTTGAACCACCTGCTACAGTCAGGTGCTTGTAGATGCACCATTCTCCCCACTATTTCATATTAATGAATCAGTATAAACCAAGAGCCAGTGGAATTCCTAGAGCTGGGCCTTTTAAAAGCAGCCAACTCTGAACTAGAGACGAATACCCAAATCTGTATACGGTGATTTCCAGCCATACTTACAGGACACATCAGAGATACCCGCAGACTGGTTGTGGCAATCTCACTATCAGGATCTGCAGTTAGTTTTTCTTTAACTATTAAAATAAATGAAGAAGTTATACACAGACATCATTATTTAAAATGCCAACCTTGATTCGCCAGTACACGTACTTTATTTCCAGCTATCTAAAGAAAAATTAAGCATCTAGGGAAACTAGTTCATAGCAAATCTCAAACAACAATAGTTTCACTATTTATAAGCAACTGGCAAACACCGTGCATCACAAGATCGTTTGATGTGCAGCGGGTGCGCTACGGTTAGTAAAGCAAACTCAACCCAACATGCAAAGAGATAAATAAAATCATCATCAGTGAGTGAGGTACAAAGACGAGACAGTCAGCATCACATGCAAGTGAAGAGAACCCATATTTAGGACATCTCGCAGCCCACGACAGTAAGCGGTGCTCATGGCATTCCATGAGAACACCTCAGGTGGGATCTCTAGGTGTGTCTCCCTACCAGCTCAGGGACCCTCACTGAAAAAGCCCACGATGCCTCAGCAACAGCAAAGGGAACCTTTGATCCTCTGGGCATGGACTTTCTTTTCAAAATGCTGCAAATTCCCCAAGTATTACCAGTTCTAAAGAGCCACCAACCACCCTCAAAAAGTAAAGACAGGCAAATTAATTTGACTTACTTAGCGCTCTGGAATGATCGGGGTTTCTGATACCTTTCATTTTTAACCTCTGCAAAAGCATAGCTGAAGTGAGCTGACGAACGAGATACACAGACATGGAGTAATTCTACAAAAAGAGTGATTATTGATTAAATATTTATTTCATACAGTACTTCCACTATGACAACAGATTACTATTTACACTAGTTGTAGCAGACAGTAAAAACAAAAACATGCCGATTTTTTGCTTGATAATTATGAAAAGCATTGACAGATTACTTCATTACTGTGAAAGAGTCCAACGCTCTGCCAGAACTCTCCTGCCAATCAAGTCCAGTTGTCTTACTCCAGTTGTGACTTCACTAAGAAGAGTAACTCCACAACCAAGAGACAATCTGGCTTCTTTTCTTGGAAGGATGATTTAGACTGGCGATACACTTTCTCATACATGCAGTCTTTAAGAACTTCTCACATTTGCTTCCTAAATCCTTCCCCTTCTTTTCAGTGTCAATCTGTTAGTGGGGAGCTCAAAGACAATCGCATGACAAAAGAGGAGACAAATGCTCTTTCAGGTGCAAAACACACCACCTTCAAGTGGCACACAGCTGCACCAATTTCTTTGTACCTTTTCTGTAGCTTGCTTTGCACTTTCAAGCCAAGCCTCATTACACCATATCAACTCCTCCGAGGCTGGCTACACTCCCTAGCATTTACTACAATCCCTAATTCACACCACTTCCCAGCTTCTTTGTTCAGTGCTCACTCTCTCTTCAAGGTCACTAACAAAGAGAAAATTCTGCACGTCCCACTACTGCAAAATAATAGTTTCATCTGTCTAACATGCACAACCTGTGATCTCTTCTTTCCCCTCCCTGCCAGCCACCTTCTTATGGCTCCTGTACCATCTGGGTACCGCACAAGATGTTTAAACAAGAACACCTACTGCCCTGCTCCTCCTTTACCACCTATAGGAAAATGAGCTCTCACCTAGATGAGCAAATAAAGTTATCGAAATGCATGGGAAACCACTAAGAAAAATGGATTTTTTTTTTCTCCCTTAAAGAATGACCATACATTGCACTGCTTAAAGAATTCTATAGGCTCAAGTCTGACCGCCTCTGTGGGATTAATGCCTCCTTTGCTCAGAAGCCCTCCACTATCAGACACACGCCAATAAACCGTGACCACGTGAGCCCGCTGACACTCCACACCGTCCCCAAGGGTCTCATTTAGAGGATGAATAGCGATGGCTGCTGTGCGAGTTCTGATACTCAGAGGAGAGCATCAACATTAAACCAGAGAACTTGCTTTATCCTTCAGGGCAAGGGGGAATGCTGGGACAACCTCCAATTCGTCTGCTTCCATGAGAATACGTTTTGGCAGACACAGGGGAGGAAGAAAGCAGGGTCAGTGGGCCAGACCAAAACCACACACAACACTGCAGTCATTTCAAGATTCTTGTGTTTTATGATTGGGAAGCAACAGCTTAGATCTTTCCCTCCACCTCCATTTTAGGAAAAAAACCGGAAAACCCACAAAACTTCACTGTCAGCACTGCCCTTCATTTATTTTCTGAACATTAGCTCTAATTTCTTTAAATTGTAATTAGTGTATAAATTGTTGATGATTGGACTGATGATCTTAGAGGTCCTTTCCAACCTTAGTGATTCCTAGTTTTTACTTTCATTATAAATAATCCAGCCACCAAGCCAGGAAACATGAAATTGCTGCTCTCCCCTTAACTGGTTTAGTGGTGGACTTGGCAGTGTTAGGTTAATGGTTGGACTGGATGATCTTAAAGGTCTTTTCCAACCTAAACGATTCGATGATTCTATAAAAGCTTATACTGGAGTCTTACTTTGAAACATGTGGTGTCTGGTCCACAGATTCTGATTTTGAAGAAAAAAAGCTACTTCGATAACTGAATCCAGAAGGATTTACACAACTAGTCACAGATAGAGGAGTAAGTAGTTCTTGACTTACCAACAGCCAAAAGGGCTGCTGCAACAGCTATTTACACCTAGGAAGAATTCAGGAATTCCTCACACTCTCCCTTTCTTTCCTTAGTAAAGCCATAAGGGGATTTCTGAACAGCCACGCAGCCATTTTAAAGGCTAATTCCTTTTCAACTATGATTAATGACTGCAGACACTAGAAAGCAACAGGTATCACATTTCAGTCACCACCCCCTTTATCTCCTGCCACCTGAAGCCTAGCATGTTTTTCCCCCAGGGCAGCTTTCCATGAAGTTTAGAATTGCATTATGAAGAGGCTTCAATTTTCTTTCTTTCTCCCCCCCCCCCCCCCCCCCCCCCCCCCCCCCCAGCTTTCCATCCTTCCCCACATTGAGTCACTTCTCCCTCAAGTCACCCAAACTTCCAGAATGCTATTCATTTCTAAGAAAACACAAACTGCTCAGATATCCTGCATTACAAACACACACACCCCACACAAATATGGTCCAACCAAGCATGGCTGAGATCCATCAAGCCAATACCAGCAGCCTGACACTCCCCAGAAACCCTTCCCAGCAACCTGCCATCTAAGAGCTTTCCAAGCTGGAAATTCCACCCCATTTTGGTTCATCTGCAAGTACAATTTTAAAATCAACTCATAGAGAAACCATTTACACATAAAAAAAAGGAATCGCAAAAGAATAGAGATGGAAATATCCATTAACCAGTTCTTCCCATGACATAAAAATCGCTTTTGTAAAACTACTTAGTCTTACATGGTTAGAAAATACAAAAACCTCAAAAGCAAATGCATGTCTCCACCCCCACGGCCTTGGCACATCTGGTCAGTTTAAAAAGCCACCTACAATGGACAGTTACAACAGATACCAAGAAACGTGCCTTAGAATATATAGCTGCACGATATCATTTTTCACACCTTCAGGCTACAAGGAAGAAAGTAGGTTTTCCTTTTGTTATTTTGTCATGTCTGAACTGTTTTTTCTATTTACACCACAAAAAGATTTTGGTATTTTTGACACAGATTTCAGGGAACCCCTAACGGCAGGCTTTCTAATGTGAATTCTGTAAGGAAGCCTTTGCCATCTGTATGCAAATCTTATATATGTTACTGTAAACTGCCATCCTTCCAGAACAAACTTTGTCTCCTGGCGCTGATAATAAGTTTAGCCACCTAATACTAACCACTCGCTGGTGTATGCCTTGCCAGCAGCATCAGGCAGTAGGGAAGCAGGAATGCTAGATGAGGTTATCTACCCAACTTTCCATATCCTATAGAACATACAATTTACCTTTCCAATTTCAGAAGCCCAGGAAATGGAAATCTGGTTTGGCACTGCTGACGACAACCTAACTAGAGATGTTATATTCAAGGGGCGCCCAGGTCGCTTCTGTTCAATTCCATTTTTTGGCGGCGGAGCATATCCCTATGGGAAGAAAGGACAAGGAAAGTGTTACCAAGTCTCCCTGCTGTACTCTGAAACCTGCTGAAACAGACTTGTTTGTTTTAAACAGATCTACGGGAAGCAGGTAAACCTAGCCTCCAGCCTAGAGAGCCTCTAAGTTCTACACTTATGCTGAGAACTATCAGTCTTTGACAGTCTGGTACCATTAAGTCAGCCACAATTTTAAAGTCTTTTTAGGTTTTAAAATGGTTTTACAGAAGTGCTGAAAAGGTGGAAGAGAGTGCAGTTTTGGTCCAGGTAAGTTCACTGGAAGAATAAAAAGCAATGTTGATGCTTTGTCCTTCTTTTTCCCCCCCACCCCAGTGAAACAGAGCAGAACATCGCAAGGACACAGCAAGTCATGAAGAGTTAATTCAGTGTTTCACACCTGGAAAACACTTCATTGATTCTACTGAAGAAACAATAAAGTCTTGTTCCAAGAGCTCCACATCTCCTTGCTGTCTGCTTTGCTTCATATCCAGTACACCGAGCCCCATTAGCAACAGGTTGTTGTCTGTACTCTGCCAAGGGCCCCGGAAAAGAGCTGTACATGGAATATTAGCTCTTAAATACAGCTGATAGGCTTTGCTGTTGTCTGCAGAAACAAAATTAGGTATTGTTTGCTCAGCTTCGAAGAATTTCATAACCTAGCCTGCTTTTCTCTGTAGTTTGATTTCCCGTATGATGTTTGCAAATTGAATCAGGAGTCATCCAGTTCCCTTTTGCTTCTAGGCAAGCACATACTCGCCAGCATGTCGTGAGCAGGAACTACCCGTGCTACGTAAAGGAGCACAGGGCCTAACTGCAGCTTATTCATCTCACCCTGCATCTGTCGCTATAAAAGCAAGCCAGTCTATAACAGGAACTCTGAGAATCTCCGTTTGGAGCTCACACAGGCAGCCTGCAGTCCACTCACCTCAAAAACCTCACCCTGCACCAGGAGAATGCCAATAAAAGATCGCAGCCCTATGTCTTGCACAGAACTGACTGCCAGATTTCATTTAGTTCAAGACAGTGTTGTTCTATACAAGAAGCCCTCCCAGAAAGGTTATGCTGGAAAAACACACACACACACATATATATTTTTACCCAGAGAAACACACACATTCAGAGCCTAGTGCTTGGAAAAAGAGTTACTTTGAAAGACACTAAGTCTGAAAATAAAAACCAGAAATAAACAGCCTCTTCCACTCCCTAGCCAAGTATACCATAGGATAATCACTGCCTTTAATCCAAGGAGGACTCAATAGTTGTCACATCATTTCCTAGGTTTCCAGAGCAGCTCTTAGTACTCCACACATTTGACCTGACAACCAAGCTCTGGCTGCGCCTCACCACTGCCCTTTATTAATTTCTGACAGGACTCGTGCAGCGACAGAACAGGGACTCGGAGCTTCTACAGGCAGGTCTGCCAGGCCAGAGCAGCAGACAGCAATTGCTGAGGAGCTCCCTCTAAAATGGTTTTCACCCCAGGCAACGGGTGACCCGGTAGCTATCAGGAGCCTGACCACGCGTGCTTATCGCAGAACACAGAGGCAGCAGAGGTATGGGGACTGCTGACAATTTCACATTTAAAAGAATGAATGATTTGCTGTTTCTTTAATCAGACGTAACAGCTGCAGCTGTTTATAGAGTATATATCCCAATTGCTTTGCTGTAGTAGGCCTTTCTCTACTACGGTGACTTTATAATGAGCTTATATGGATGAACACACCACCCCTGCAATATTTCGGAGAGCGTTTCCACACATACTGCACCAGCCACGACAATCCTGCGCTGTTCTCCAACCTAAAATGAAGCTGCCTTGCTTTCAAGAGAGCAAGGATGCAAGTTCTTTTATATTTCCCAACTTTTTTTTCTTTTTTAGAGACAGACCCTGCAGCGCGCATGCTTCATTTCAGTCAAGCTTTTGATGTTTTCTTCCACAAAGCAATGACCTTGAGATCAGATTCAATCTTGTACTCCTAGAATGCTTTACAACAATCTCGTACTCCCTTCCTAGCCTTCCAGGACTTAGGTAAAGAGCACTCTGCTTGCCTATCACCACCAGTGTGGCCCAGCACTGCTTAGTTAGGCTGCCAATTCTAGTGGCTAGCAAGTGCCAACGTTATTTCGGTCTTTAAGTCTTCCACACTTCTTGCGAGAAGCATTTTAGTCAAAGCAAGTGGAATCTGCTATAGCCAGCAAATCCATCAACAGAAAGCATGATTGCTCTATCGGGCTATTTCCAGCCTGCCCTAATATATTTGATTTTGTCCTTTGAAAGAGACTGGCAGTGGTCTATGGAGGTCCCCTGAGAGGAAAAGCAAATTCTCTTTTTGGACTTTTTGCCTTTTTTCTTGCCTACAAGAGAAGTCAACAGGAGACCCACCTGCTGTAGTGCATTATGTCTAAAATCCTTGTTACTTGCCAAGACAGCAGCATGCAAGGCTCTACATTTACTCCTTTTAAGTCAGAACCAATGCTATAAGAAGAGGACACAGATAGTTGTAGGAATACAAGAAAACACCATGTTAACATGAGTTGGCACAACCTGCAGCAGTACTGGCACACCTGCAACATTACTCTGAAGTTTCTCATAAGGATTGCAGCCAAGGAGATGACCAAGAATAATTTACAGACCTCTGCAGAGGCATGAACTGTTACACTGGGGAAAGACAGAACAGTACTCACTTAAGAATTGTACGAGCTGGCAATAGAGGCTGGCATCACTGATTAATTACCCAACACCAACACTACCGAGTCGAACAATAGTGGTCTTCAAGGCAAAGAAGTTATCTTACATTTCCTGCAACAGAAAGGAACCACCAGAGGGATGCAGCCAGTGACCAAATCAACAAAAAGATGTTTGCAGGAGCACTCAGGCTGAGACTGTATTTGCCGTTCAGCTCATACTGAAGAAGGAGAGCAAAGGCAGTTGCCAAGACAATAGTCATTTATTCACCCTCTCACCTAAAGTTTCTGCTGAACAGATTAAAGAATCATCTTGTGGGGTGCAGAAAGAACCTACAGGATTTAGATCTAAAGCAAAAACAATAATCCGAGATCACAAACAATTTTTGCTATGACTGTGACATGTTACGCACAAAATGCATAGCATGACACAGCATAGCAGGGCATAAACTATATTAGCAAGACTGAGAGCCAGCAGACATTGATGCCCACAGGATAACATCAGACCCAATTCTTTTTGGTGGATTGCTTAAAGAAAGGAAGACAATTCACAGAAGAAAGGAGAAAATCCTCAAGTTTATCACAGAGAACATAACAGGCATTTGCAGAAAATACTGACCAGAAAAGATATGAAAGAAATCCTCTTACACACTAAAGACAGATAGAAGAACAGTGATGCAATGGTTAAAGAAGTAGGGAGAAGAGAGGCTGGAGAGTCTCACTTCAGCAAAATAGAGGCAAAAAAAAGCAGCCTTGGTTGCATATGGCAGGAGGGAGGGTACTGGATGACACTTCTGACACACCAGGAAGGTGACAAACGTTCTGAAGAAGAGGTTTCACACCTCCTCGCTCCACACAGCATTTTTCCAAACCCACTGCTGAAAAAAAGAAAAGCCCTCTGCACTACTACTTTTTCCATCTTCTATAGCTGCCAGAACTATTTCAGAATAGGTTGCAAAGAGTTTATCGCTGTTCTATTGTACAGAGATACCCATTCCAGAAATTCTTCAAGAATAACAAGAGTGCTTTTCCCTTTCTGTGTATATTCAAGCCTTGAGGTGACCCTGCCTACATACTAACTTTTGCTACATCAGACACCGGTAAAGCGTATGACTGCCAACGCTGTTCTGTTCCAGTATCAGCAAATGCTAAGAACCCCGAAATGTGTCTGTTCTTCATCCCCGCAACAAATTCTGCTCTAACCAGACAGATGCAGAGCAGCGTACAGACTGGTACACAAGGTGATACCATTCCCTTGTAACAAGAAGGAACTCAAGCCACCCACAAATATAGATGGCGCAAAGAATGAGGGCTACTACCAACCAAGTCAAATAAACTCAGTTCAAAGACCTATGTGAGGAGGATTCCCCATGCAGACACAGGTTTGGTTTTGACATATTTTGTTAACTGCAACAGATGAGGTTTGCTATAGGTGGCTAAAACACAATTAATCCATGCAGTGGCTGTATCATGATTAATAGTAGCCATGGCTATCTCACACAGGAAGTGTACAAGCCATATGCCTAACATTAGTAACCAGAGAAATTTCAGTGATAACAATAAACAGCTTGATTGTTTTAGAAAGCTAACATTACAGAAAAAAAAAAAAAACCCAACACACACACAATTCACAAAGAAGCCACAAATACATACAAACAAGCTTACCGGCAACGGAAACAGCTTCCCATTTACTTTAATACACAAACTATTAGGGTAATTATCTTCTTGAGGGCAGCTTGTCTCTGCTAGGCATAACCTATATCCCCAAAAAGAGAAAGCGTCATTTTCAAGTGTCACCACATTCCTGTGTCCCCACAAACATCTAGACACGTCACATTAGCCAATTAAGAAGTGATAAGAGAACACTATGAAAAAGATACCTTAGCTGCACTTGGACTGTGTAATCTCTCCTGCCCCCTGGCAAGAAGTCCCTGTGACAGAAAGAAAGAAAAAGAGAAGTACCCATTTAGTCAGCAGATCTCATATTCCAGTCATATGCAGAAAGAACTGGCACGCCTGCCCCAACATCACTAAACTTTGCTCTTATTTTTCTTTTATTGAGCTATGAACAAGTCTTACGAGCGACGCTTCTGTTTAGCTCCTGCAAGTTAAGCAGGACTTTAACAGCAGCATCCTCTGTCAAGAGTTTATAGTACCAATAAAGTATGATGTTGCCAGAGAGGAAAAAACCCTATGAATTCTCTTGGCTTACACCATAGGTCTTGCAACAACATGAACCCCGGGACAAAAGATAAAAGCAGCCTTCCATTCCTGCAGCCAGGAAACATGCAGGGAAGAAAAGCTTACCACCTCTCTAAATAGTCACAATTATTTGGAACCGAGTAATTGTTAACTCTTTAGTGATGTAGGATTTACCCCAACTGCACATAAATTCTGCACACAGTAGCTCCTGAAGAAAACAGAACAGATAATCCTCACTGAAGCTATGCCGAGTTTATCATTCTGCATCTGCAAGCTTATACGATGCATAAAATGAACCCAAACCCCCACACTTTCTCCTGAAATTTTGCAAAAGTTTACCTACACTATGCCACACTCTTACTTCTTACCTGGAAATACAGATTTCTCTGACCTGCTGAGGTGTTAAAGCAAAGATAAAAAACTTCTCTTGGAACCTCTGAATACTGCTCTGTACTAGAAAAAAGAGAGACACAAAACAGATTTAACCATGATGATTAAAGTCATTGATTAAAACAGGATCTGCAATTGAGTTTTTCCTGGAACAAGGTATAAGTCACTTAGTATAATCAAACTGTGGTTGAACTGCATGTAACTGTCAACAGGAAAGCAATGGAACAAATAATTCATTCAACTATATTCAGAGGGCTTAATATCACATTACGCTTCAGTGCTAAGGAAGCTTGGCAAGCCGCGTTATAATCCTTTCTCCCAAGGGAGAAAGGTTCAGACAAACACAGAACAAAATATAACACTGCATACATGACGAAAAGAGTACCACAGAGATGTTGTTTACAACTATTTTAATATACTACAAGAAGAGAATGTGCACCAGAAGTTATTAATGGACAGCTGGAAAGTTACTCAATTCAGAAACAGCTAAAGGTAACTAAGCCTTTGGGGAGGAAGGGAGGGAGCACAACCCCTAATGCCAAAGAAGCCAGCTAGACTTCACATCTGGGAATTACCCCTCAGTAGCATCTGGCAAAAAGATAAATAAATACAACTTTCATATCAAAATCCTACTTGTGTCAGTGCTAGGAAGCAGTAATATTTTAGTATTAAGGGTTCATAGTATGTGGACATTACTTTTCTACTTTTGACTTGAGAAGTTAGAAATCTTGGTCTGAAATAAAGGTAGATTGGACTTGTCTAACAGTTTAAAGTAACCAGCAAGGAGGACAAATGCAAAAATAGCACAACTAAACCAGGCAAATTTGGAAGAGCTAGACTGTCTTGTGCACTGTGACATTCGAGTAGATGATCTCTATGCCCAGAAAACACACACAAAAAAAGACACAAACATGAAATAGAACCCAGGTGGAGCAAACACACACACCAAGTTCCTCAAACAACTCAAACCAGCTACGTTGTGCACATACACACCATAGACACCTTTTTATATTTTAAAATAATACTTGAGCATGCGTAAAAAAGATCATGGAAGTATTTTGTTACCGAATTGCATGTGGGTTAAAACCAAACCCCACACCTACACCTGCTTTTGTGTTCTCGTATTAGTGCAAAAGAATACCTACGCTCATCCCTTTTAAAGAGTTGCAGCGAAGCGGACTATACTCCTAGCTCTCTGACCTATTTGGTTTCCACATCCTTAGTTCTCAAACACAGACTTGTTCATTCCATATCCCAATCACCCGAGTCTACTAACTGGGATTATAAGCTATCCATATCAATCTAAAAATATTAAATAAAGCCTCATTTCCAAATTTGCTCATGAGTCCACGTTAGAGTGATCTTCAGCCAATGTTCATATCCTTCTAACATCAGACGGACCCATTATTTGCACATCGGGCCATTCCTCACATCTCATTTCCCCACCCCTCCTCACACAGATCTGTGTTGTAGCTCTGGCTGCTGCCACCTTCAGGTACTGTGCTCTGGAAAGAGTTTGAAGGCAAGCAAGTACTCAGTTAAACTGATCTTGTCCCCTTCACCCACGTCCTAAGAGAACCCAAACGTTACAGGACTAGATAACCCTCACTCCTATGAAAACTGGGCAATGTGCAACAAACAGCCTACAGTCTTCAAAGGAAAGAGGAATTTACATGCAGCTTTAACTATAATGACTCCCCTAAGGAAGCATTCTCCTTTCAGGAAAGGAGGATCATTTCCAAAGTTGAGAAAAACAGCTGTAAGGGAAATTTCTAGCATATCCCTGCCACCTCCAGCTATCATTGACCAGAAAACAAATGGTAACTGCACAGCAGAAATATAATGCAGAGCACACGCTGCATTATAGGGGACAGAGTGACTACGTGGCTGGCAACCAATCTGGCTAACTATGAGTCAACAGTTGTCCCACGAAACAGAATAATTCGGGAAGCTAGTTAAGATACTCAGCTACTGCGCACAGCGAACATAAGCAGGAGTTAGCCAGGACATCGTGGCACTAAGATATCTCTGTAAAGGGAAGGGCAGCGTGAGCCATAGCTGCTGTGGTGTTGAACAGCTCTATTGTACCAACACACGGGTTTGATATCAAACTCTTCTCTAACGGGGTGTCACGACACACACACAGGAGTGACAACAGGCTTTGTAAACAATGCTTGTTAGTAACGCTTGCTGCTTTAGGTACTGGAGGATGACCAATCATCTGTATATGCCTCACTGAGGTACAAGTCACAGCCTAAAAGGCTCTGTTATCAGTTAAGAAACTGATGTGTTGAGGAGGATGCAAACAGCTTGCAAAACGCTGAAGTGTTTCTAAACAATATTATTAAATTGTTAGGGAACATTTTCTACCACGTAAGGCATGACAGGTTGACTTTCAAGACAGAAAACAACATATTTCCAAATAAATACGTTTAAGAGCAAGGCGTTTGAGGAAGCTAAACTGAGATTTCAGGTTATTTGGAAGACAAAGGCCCACTCTACATTTTAAAGTAGAGTATGGCAACAACGAGCAGGCCGAGAAAATCGTCACTAAACTGAGTACCACACTGCACGTTTGTTGCACAAAGTATCTATTTCAGTGCCAGATGCAACCTGCAGAATTGTTGCAGTGAGATAAACGCAAGCTAACAAACCAGTAAACCTGTTCTCCTTATGTTGTTGCAACTTATTATTTCTGACCCCAAAATTATTTTCCTCTTGGCCCCGACAGATGCGTTCCTCATTTGTACCAGGCACAGACTTCAGGTCTAAATCTTTCAGCCAAAAGCGGAGGTTCAGACTAGATATTAGGAAACATTTCTTTACCAAGGGGGTGGTCAAACACCAGAACAGGCTTCCTAGAGAGGTGGTCGACGCCCCAAGCCTGCCAGTGTTTAAGAGGCATTTGGACAACGCCTGTAACTATTACTCTTCAACTTCTGGCCAGCCCCGAAGTGGTCAGGCAGTTAGGTGATCATTGTAGATGCCTCCCAACTGAACTGTTCTACTCTATTATTTAATGTTCCAAAGACAAAGATCTTTAATCGTATAATATTTACAGAAGAGAACACTATTTTCCAAAGTGTGGCTTGGCGCTTTTAGGGACAAGTGGCGGAGAGGGCAACGGGTAGAAATGAGAAGGGAAGGAGAGTTTCCACTTTTCCCCAGCTGCAGAAAGCCATTTAAGTCTGGACTTAGCACTGTCATAAGCAACACCTATTTCATGACCTAAGCAACCTGCAGAGCTATTAAACACTTACCTAGACTTGTAGGTTTTATGAGCACATCAAGCACATCGTAAAAAGGTAGGCTTTTCAGCTGAACGTCGGGATGAACGGGTGGAATCGGAGGGGATGGCTGCTGCATCTCAAAGTGGGGCTTAGTGTCTTGGAGGAGCACAGAACTGACAGGCGAGGAAGGAGACTGAGGCGTGACCGAAGTAGAAGGGAGTGGGTGAATGCCAGCAACGGCCAGGTCAGGCTCAACAGGAGAGGAACTACTGTCCAAATTGAAAACTGGGGGTTTTATAGCCGATAAGTCCGAAAGCCCTTCAATTGTCCTTGGGTACCGACGCCTATAGAGTTCTCGAATTTTTATCTGAACTGCTGGGCTGCAGCCGCTCTTCAGTAAGTGCAGTGCCCTCATCAGGAGGTCATGTTTCCGTCCGCTTTTATTACGCCCAGCAAACCCCAACAGCACTTGTAGTTCAGAAACACGAAAACTTGATACCATATTCTAGAAAGAAAAGAGAGATAAGCACAGGTGATCCAACAGTACCCTATTTAGGCCTCTTTAGGGAGCATGGCAAAGCACCTGAACTTCCATCGATCTAGTTTCACACTTGTCATCTTAAAGACTACCCATACCCTTACCTGACACAAGAGTAGAGTTAGTTTAAAGCGAAGAAACAAAGTGTCCAGGATTAAGGTTGAGTGTGGTTGTGTTACTGATTTCAAAGATTTCTGTTTCCACACTCAAACAATAGCAACAACAATAACAAAATCTTAATGCATCCCATGCAGCGCTATATTAAATTCAGAGGCAGAAGCATAAGCTCTAACACAAAGTATCTGTCTCGCTTCATGAAACAAACAAAAAAAAATCAGATTAATCAGTACTATCAGCTGTCTTCCAACACATTTTAAGAAATAAAATAAGCAGCTGTTTAAATTCTGCACAGCTTATTCTGAAACATCCTTTATTTTGGGCAGCATGTTAAACGCATGCATGAACAGGGACAGGCACATCGGGTTTCACTCTTGCAAGGATGGCATAGCAAGGTGGATGCTTTTTAAAAAGCTACATTGTATTGTACTAACAAACTGTTTAACCAACATAATTGATTCTTCCAGAACAGAAAACTTACTGTCTTTTTTGTATCACACTCTGGTACTGTGGGACACAAAGATCTCTTCAAAGGAAATACTACTATTATTTGGTTATCAGAGTTAGTTGTGGAAGACTTTGAGGACTGAACTATGAACTTCATGAACAGGAAGATCCTCATTTTTAAAAAACCCCAAGAAATAAAAAAAGCCCACTGTGCAAGAGGAAGCAATCTTTTCTCCCCATTACTACAAACTAGCAACTTGGCATAGGTGCATCATCTCACATTTTTGTGAGCAAGCTCTCTTTTCAGAGAGGCATAGAATTGTCCAGAATTCTTCTAAGCAATTTTCTTCCTATTTCTGTAGGACTCCCCCACTGTAACAAGGAGGTTAAGTTTTAAAGATGAAAGAACATCTGACTTTAATCTGTACTGCTGTACCACACCAACTCCAGACTTGAGGACCGGCAGATGAAGGCCCTAACAGAAGATATGAAGTAGTAGACATGTGGAATTATAAAAGAGATTTTTAAAACAGTTCAAAAGTGCATTGTTGACTCCTAAATAGTAGTCCAATATACAATATCTGAAGCTTTGGGCATTGATTTCAGAAGGGATTCAACTCAAAATGCAATGTTTTGTGTTTACCTTCCCTAATCCTTACTATACAGAGTTTACACCCACGTATTCCAACACAGATCTGATCTCAGCTGAGGTTTTAACACAACTATGCTACAACCATGCAGTCAGCCACCAAAAAAAACTCTGAACTCCCCCTGTGGCCCTAGGTGCTTGTTCCCTATTCTCTCCTTAATGTTGAGAAAATTGCTTTTACAGTAAGACAGAGCAGGTAATTAAGCCAATGAAAACTGAACTTGGGCCATTACAAGGCAGCAGGAGCAAGCAGCCAGGACCTGCCTTTTCAAGGGCCACATTATTTGTGCATATCAAAACAACCATCTAAAATACTATGGTCATACTCTCATCAGGCACACCCTTTCCTCATTATTGAGGGGATGAGGTTATCCTATTGCAGCTACTGAATTTCAACTTTTCCAGACAGCCAGTTTGGGTACGGCGATGCTTGTATCAAGTAGCTATCAGGGAGCTAACCCAGCAGCCTTCAAACCGGTATTCCCCCAACACCCCCATCTATAAATGTACCACGGACGCAACTGCCCATGAAAGCAGTGTCACATGAGGTGTTGAGCGGTTCACCCTAGCTTCTGAAGAAGAGGCCAGCAGCAGATGTCACCTTCATTTTATCCTAGCAACTTCTCTCAACAGCAAAACGACACAAGAAAAGAGGAGATGGAGACAGAACTCCATCCAGTTTGCAAGCTGCTGGAGAAAGTTAGTTTCCACCTGGCATTCCCCTGCCACTTTGCCTTAGTCTCACAGTCAAACAGGGCGAAGAAAATAAAGTGTTTCAGCATTCATAAAAAATAGCTTGAAGTACTATAACAGCTTTATAGTCATACCACATAAAAGAGAAATTGTGTTAAAAGATCATACCAGCATTCAAGAATTTACTGAGAACTCCATGTTGCGTGCTTCCGTAGAGAGTTGCATAAGCTTGATAGCAACATCAGCTCCTTTATTTCAGATGCAGGCAGTAAGCGTGATTCTGGATTCCATAATCAGAATGCAAATGAATAAAATAATCCTTTACACTGAGATTAAGGAAACAGCATGTATTGCAAAATACTGCCTATTACCCTGCCTGCTGCCTTCTGTGCATTCCTGCAAGTTAATCAAGGTGAAATGTGCAGTCAATCACGCCTTGAAACAGCTAGCATTTTATGCGGAAATTCCACAAACTAGCACTTTGTTTCAAGATGGATTTCATTTTATTAGAAGACGCAGGCTGGCTTCAATACTATAGTCAGCAAGATTTTAAATTGACGCCTCCATTAAAAATGCTTGGGAGTATAAAAAAAAATACAGTTTTGTCCATCAACGCAAAAATCTTACATATGCTTTTGAAAGAAGTCTTGCAAAAGTGAGTTTTACTGGAAGTAATTAAACAATGGCTTTTGCAACATTTTCCCCCTAAAGCTGATTCTACATTCCCTTTAAGGCAACAACAACCCCGTGCACGAAAACGCAGCCAGTCTGATCTGCACGCTTTAGCTTATTCCTCCATTTACAGATGTATCAAAGCGGACACTCGTTATAATCACCAAGGTTTTATGGAAGCATAGCATACGCTTAGGAGCATTTATAATCATGGTGCAAGACAGATACTACTTCCAACAAACCCCACCAAGTTATTTTCTTTTGGGGTTCCAGCAACATTGCAGAAGACTGCAGCCTAGCTATTAACATGCTTTTCACATCACTGAATTAAGATTAGACATTCAAGTTGTATCATGTAAATGCCATCAATTTTCTCTTAAGAGAAGTTCTTTACAGCTGCACAGCCCAATAAAAAGCTTTTTTTTAATGCAGAAGACCAAAGCCATTTTATTTTTAACGTTCCTCCATGAACACAAAGAGTAGTTTGACAGAACTTCAAGGAAGTCAGACTGGATAATTCAAGTACTTTTGTATTCCAGAAGCATTTTTTCCCCTGAAATTCATACTTGAAGGTCATAGGGAGTTTCACAGGGGTTTTTGTTTCTTATTGTTAAACTATAGCAACCGTGATTCATAAGCAGAAATATTGTTCTAAAGCATTAAGCCGTAGGTGTATCCGGAATGGCATTCATTTCACAGGGATGATGATGTTAAGGAGTCCAGGAAATGCTGACATGCCGCTGAAATTAAGGGCAGGCATGTTTCAGAGCAAAGTAAGGGATCAAACATATCTCTCAAACAAGAGGTACGTGATACTCCACACTCCCCCTGCCAAAGCTATCGGCAATTTTAGCAGTCATTGTACTTTTATATAAATGAAAGGTAACCAAGAACGCCTGTTAAATTCTTGACATACGTCTACAATAAGCACCAACAACTGTAGCTTCCAGGGCAACCGCAACTGCTCAAGTAGCAAACCCTATGCTTGAACCTGCAGAAGCCATCCAAGTCGACCCAAAAGTTCCAGTCAGTCTCCACCCAAGAGCTCTGCTTCAGCTCCACTGGCTTCCAGACATTTTCTGAAGCGTCCGAAGGCTATATAGGGAAGGGACGCACCAAGGACCAAGCCCACAAATCCTCACTCCTGACTTTTAAGCCCTTTTCTGGACGCTCATAGCAAACCAGCACATTTGTGCCATCTTTTGCGATAAATTTGCATACATGCTGATTTACAGCGGGCTAGAACCGTGCAATACTGGTAAGAAAGAGCAACTCGTGTCTTGGGATGGTTGAAGACCTCTATGCTGACCCTAAATACAAATATAAATGTATTCTGGAAACTGATGTAACTATAGATAAAAAACTGCAAGTCCTGGGCAAGAATGAAGATGTCGCTAGTTAAAATCTGTACAAGCAGTACAGCACAGTAAGAGCAGCTCTGAAGAACACAACAGTTGGTGCAAACAGCGTGGCCATCAGGTCCTCAGTATTATGGGGATTTTTCTTTGGACTAACTCTAGCCTGGCTCCTAAATTAGGCACTAGTCTTCAAAGTTGCATGCACTTAATGTAACAGTGAAAATCCTAAATCAAATACTTCAGTTGATTTCACATAAGACACTCAAAAGAAAGCCTGACCCCTTTCATTGCAGCCTCAATTTTTTAAGTACCATAAACTACATTATCTCCTTCCTCTCCCCCATCACCATATCTCAGCACAGTCATTAACTGTTAATTATTCCAGATACAAACTTTTAAGGTACCACAATAAACCTCACTGGTCTGAAAAAGTGACTATGCATCTAGGAAGAACAAGGAAGTTACATACAGATACAAAATAACAGTATATTATCATAGGTTATTAACAGTATTTTATCAGAGGTTATCTTATTTAATACACTCAAGGTTAACTGCAACCTAGAGATCACTACATCACCAACAGAAACTTCTCAATATCTACTCTGTCCATCGTTTTAAGTTTACCCCAGATCAACACGCAGAATTTGATTACTACATCAAACCACCAAACTGGTCGGCATATACAATACATTATTAACACAGATAAAATAAAAGACTACAACAGAGTGTTTAGCAATGAGCTTGAAGAGGACACATGAAAATAGCTCTCAGTGTTTTCTTCGTGGCTTACAGTTTAGCACTAAGCACTGTTTCACCTGGTAAATAGGCAAACGCTGTCCATTCAAACTGGAAAAATAAAGCAAGAGGAGCAGAAACACACCAAGGTATGAACAAGAGATCAAATACATACAAGAATGAGACTTCAATTTCTGTATTTTAATATAGTATCCAAACCATATTGCTCTTCACATTTGAATCACTTGACTACTGGGCAGACACGAGCAAAAATTAGAAGTGGGACTTACTTTCAGCATTTATAAACCCTAATTTTCCAGTAAATTTTGGGTAATCTCCCCTTCCACATAGGACATATGAGCACACTTCTATCTCTTCTCACTAAAATGAGGGGTTTTTTTCCCACAATGGCCATGAAACTGATCACTAGTGCCACACAAATTAGTTTTGGCACAGGCATATTCATTTGACTATAAAGAGCTTCCCCCCCCCCCCCTTTCTCTTCATAAAGATGAGACTAACACATTGCTTCAAAACCCGATTAAATACAAACTAAGAGTGACACTGTTATCTTCTAAACTAGGGATCTGCAATGTTTTGAGGATTGCGTGCACTCTATATTGCTTCCAAATGAGAGTCAGGATGCCAGCGGAAACTTAGGGGACCCAAGAGATGTTTTCTCTCTCGAAGTAATAATATATAACTGATCCTCCTATCTGCAGTATTTTGCCGGGATGCAAACTGTAGCTTCAAGCCAAATCCCGGTGAGTTTAGAATTTGTTGGGAGCTGGAATCGTTTTCTCACAGATGGCTCTCAGAAGGAGCTGTAGTTCCCCACTCCTGGGCCAATTCTGTTCAAAAATGTGTTCACATGCCATCTCTGGCCTCCACACCAGACTGCTGACTTCTGTTCCGTGTCCATCTATGCCTGTGTAATCCCTCTGACATTCATCGGGCTGCTCATGAGTGAGGATTATGGATAAAAAGCATGAGCCATGTTTAAAAACGCATCTGTGAACAGCAGGTCTGGAAATTGTATGTCAAAATACAAGAAAGATACAGTTGTGCTCACCACATCTTCCCAGCAACTCTCTAATATTCCAGAAAATGGTAACCTACGGAATTCAATACATGCTACTAATTAATAAGGGTTAATCCGAAGGTCTGGACAGGTAAGCCTTAGACTGGACATTTTCACCAATACCTTGAAAAGTAGTAACTGTGGTTACAGCTACTTCTGAACCCTTTAACAAAACTGAAGATTTCCAAAAGGCATGGTGTAAGAGCAGGTTCCTTTGAGTCTCTTTGTCTTCTTTCACTACAGCCTCTCAGCTATAACCCTTTGGTCATAGCTCCCCAGAAATTTTACTCTGAGGATCCAGAGGACGGCAGGGATGGTACTAACAAATATTAAAATGATCCTTTGCCCCGAGAAGAGAAAAATGCTGCCCCTGCATGTTTCCCTCAGAAACAGGATTTAAGAGAGAACTCTGACCTCCTGCCTTTAGACAGCCCTTAACGATTTACTAAAATAAATTCAACTCTCCAGATTGCCCTAGTGGCCCTCTATAAGGCAGGTAGAGATCACATACTACAGGAAATTGCAATCAACAAGAGAGCAGCAAACAATACTGCCATAAAAATGTCCTGCACATTAATCTATAAAGCAGCAGTTTAAGATCATTCCTAAAGATCAATTCACAAAACCTACTGGGGGTGGGGGGTGTCATGTCTCTCTTCTTTGGCCAAAAGCAGGAAGAATTGGTTGTCTGGAAAAAAAACCAAACAACTTTAACCTGTAAACCAAGTGCTTGGTATTCAAGCAGACACATTCAAATGTATCCTTAAAAAAATTAAAAAAGGCAGCAAAGGTCTTGAAGACATGAGGCAGTCTACTATATTCTCTTACAAAAAAATATCTATACAGCTTTCCCCAAATAGGCCATGAATTATTATCAGAGGGATGTTGCACATTTAGAGAAGCTCTAGGCTAACAGATTCATTTCACAGGCACTCCAGTGTATAAATAAGATGAATGGAAACATCAAAAGACATTTCTTCAGAGTAGTATTATTTTTTTAACTACTGACACCTATTCTTTTGAGTGATGAAAGGGCAGTCCTGTAAGCTGGCCTAAAACCCTGTTCCCTTTTCCCTCCATACTTCCTATGTTACTTTTGGCAAGCAGCTCAGGTGCATATTTAATTTCAAAGGTATTTAGGTACCCAATTCCCAGAGAGAGTCTATCAATACTTGTGCGTATCTAGATAAGTGATTATAGCGCTTTGGAAAATGCAGATCACAGCTCCAGCTCAAGCCTGGAGAAGAGGAGCTACACCAAGAGGAGTCACCTCTGCTACAAAGTTTACACTGGGGGTTTAGCCACTTGGGTTGCTACACCCTTTGAGAGACCTTGGAAAGAGGGCTGAAAAATGAGTGAGGACACTAAACAAGAAAACATGTCAACAAAAACAAGTTAAAAAAAAGCCACAACATTTAACTTAGGAAAATATAAGCCAACCCTTCTTAAACCTAAGATGGAGATAGAGCACTGTTGTCCTCAAATAAAGAAACTCAGTTCTTTCCATGAGGTCTTTATAACCGAGCTCCTCAGCTACACTACAGCCACTTCAACCCAAGTAGTGTTAGTGCTGGAAGAAGCCTTAGTGTAGGAAATTCTCTGGCGATTGCAGCATATTTCCCCCTGTTGGTCACACTACAGTCAGCTCAACCATCAGACCTTTCTCTACACTAAAGCTTAACTCAGTGGTTCCTATTTAAGTGGCTTTTATTCCTTTTGTAGGGAAGCCTATGTCGGGGGGGTCAGTGTGCACGTAGTATTCCCTCGGCGGCACTTCTGCAGGCGTGGATGCTGCAGAAGGACAACATTCTCCTTCCGAACAAAGATACTCACAGATCGTTCAAGAAACGTAAGGAAGAAACAATGTAGTCAGCTCTTTGTGTACACACCTTAAAATATGAAAGGCTGCTCCCCCCCGCCCCCCCCCCCCCCCCGAAAAATCTGTTACAGAAAGTCCGCAAGTGCAATATAAAAGGCATTCAATTGAAGATAAAACAGGTCTGAAGAGAAGTGCTGGATTTCACGCTTCGCAGGCGCGGTTTTCCCGCTTACAAAGCGGTTAATGAATTTTCCAAAAAGAAAAAAAAAAAAAAATCAATAATTATTAGTATTTTCAAAAATTCAGTCATTATTCTGCCTGCAGCTCGCAGGAAGGGCATCGCGGCGCCGGGCCCTGCCGAGGGCGCGGAGCCCCGTCAGGCGCCATGCGAGCCTCCGGCACCGGGCCGGGGCCCGGTTTTTAAAATGCCGGGCCGGGGGGGGGTGGGGGTGGGTGAGGACAACGACGACGACGACACCCCCCGACATCCCAGCGCAGACGGCGGAGCTGGCAAGCGGGCCCCGAGCCCCCCTCCCGGGGCCGTGACAGGGAGGGCTGTCCTGGGGCAGCGCCGGCCGCCTCCCGCCGCCCCCCGACCGCGCTTCAGGGCCGGCCCCGCTTCCTCCCCCGGGGAAGGCGCAGGCGGCCGCGGGGCCCCGGTGGTTTCCGGCCGGCCGTTCCGGGCTGCCGCCTCAGCGAGAGGCGCTGACGGCTCCCCCCGCCTCTCCGCGAGGGGTGCGGCGGGGGCTCCCCGTGAGGAAAGGCCGGGGGAAGTGGGGGGCGAGGAGCCCCCCCCCCCCCGCAGCGGGAACGGCCGGGCGACATCTTGGCCCGCGTCTCCCCCGCCGCCGCCTCTCTCCCCTCCTCACCCGCAGCTCCTCGAAATCCGCCATTTTCTACCCGCTGCTGCTGCCGCCGCCGCCGCCGTCGCCGGGCCCCGCCGCCGCCGCCACCATCCTGCACCCTGTGCGCGCCCCCGGCACGTGACGGGGGAGGGCGGCTCCGCCGGCGGCGGCGATGGCGGCGGCGGAGGGGGGGGGGGGGGAGCTCCGCGCCGCCTCTCGGGGCCGCCTCGAGGGAAATCGTGAGGGAAATCGTGAGGGAAATCGTGAGGGAAATCGTGAGGGAAATCGTGAGGGAAATCGTGCCTTTTTTTTTTCCCCGCAGGCACACAGCCGCCGGTACCGGCCCGCAGCGCTCCGTACCGAGCCCGGCCCCGCCGCCACCCCGGGGTCCCTCGCAGGCCCAGACCCGCGGGGCTCCGGCAGCGGCTCCGGGCCCGGCACGAAAACCCCGGGGCCACGGGCGTGAGGAGGGAGCAGCCGGCGGGACCGCACCCCCCGCGGCTGCCGCTTTCTCCCTCGCTCCAGAATTAATAGCGCGGAGGACGTGCTCAGCGGTAAAACAAAATTATTATATTCACCAAAAAAAAAAAAAAAAAAAAAGGAAAAAACCCAGCAAATAACACAGTCCTGCGATTGAAGTGGATTACATGGAAAAGGTTGGACTTGCACTGTGATTTGATAGCTTTCTTAGTTTTAGCCGTCTCATGGAAAACGTTCTCATAATTTGTGTTGTAATGATGATGTGACACGTTTTATTAATAAAAAATGAAGCGAAAATGTCACTGGCAGTAAGCTTCAAAACTGGATAATGGGTTTCCTGCTGCAAGGGAAACGTTGAGACATTTACAGAAAAATAAACATCGAGGTACAGCTGAGAATATTATTTTCAGAAGCAGCCAGAGATCATTATCTAGTCACAATAATTACCTAGTCACAATATTCAGTTTCATTGGCAACTGGGCCGTTAAACCAAACAACTGATTTATTGCAATAAAAAAAGGCAAAGACTGAGCCAACAAACAGGCAAGCAGCCAAACCGACTCCAACAAGAAGTTGAAGAGAGATGTTGGAGGGGGAAGTCTGAAATGCAAAATATATTTGCTTATATTAACCAAAAGGCAGCAGTTTTGGCACGATCGATGGATTCGGAGTGCTAACCACAACCATAAGATAGAACAAACACGAGTGCACTACACCAGGAATTTCTTGATGGGCCACGAGACGGGCCACGTCGGCAGCAAGCTCTGCTAGGAGGGATTCTGGCAGGCAATTTTGGGAACAAAATAGCTGAGCTTTTGCAGAGGGTACCGGTGCCCGCTGTACACGCTGGCTAGGGTCGCTCAATATCGCTACAAGATCTGGACGCACGGGAACTCAATAATTCACATTATTGCAACAGCCTTTTGAGGCAGGCTTTTCTTTTTATTTACTATCAGCTAGTCCAAGAGAAACCCTTAGTTCTGGTAAAGTTTTAATCACAACCACAGCTAGACAGTCCACTGCATAAACTGGGTCGGGGCTTGGTCTTATAATAGTCATTTCCTTGAAGATTTAAACATAAGGACTTCATTAATTTCAAACCTTTGTTAGTCAAAACCAGAAATTCCCAGCTGAATAAAGCGTGCCGTCTGCCACGCTGCGGTGCGAGTTCAACTCCCAAGTCCATCAAAGATTTCTTTTTTTTTTTTCTCCTGCAATTCAATACCAGACTAAAGGGGCAAGCTGCAGGTTAGGATCTCTTAGATCATCAAAGCGCACACCAGCACAGGCCAGACCACAGCCTTTTCTTCTTTCAGCACACCCTCACATGTTTCTTCCTTCAAATACACCGGGAAAAACATCAATGTTCAAGCTGACATCAGAGCCGGGCTTTGCTTTTCTCATGTACGCTCACCTCTCACTTCATAACCACGTCTTTCAACCCTGCCATTCGTCTCATCCCCAATATCCACTGGGATAGGAGCAAACAGATTATAGTTTGTGTTTTAACGCCTTACATCCGTAAGATAATAAGAGTTTACATATTAGCTTAGCTTAATTTTTCGCTTGAAGAAAAAGAGCTCCTTAGAGCTCTTCACTGCATTTTGTTTTCCCCCTGCTTTCCCTCACAACCTTTCTCCTACTCGTCGCTGGGGCCATACCCTTGAAAAAACACATACTCCATACTTCTGGTCCTCCTCAAGCTTTTTCCTAGGTCCCTACTCCACAAAAGCATAGAGCACAGGCCTGTCCTTTCCCACTCCGTTTTCTCCACGCCAAGATTTCTCTCAAATCTCCCTCTTCTGCTTTTTCCAATAACTAGAATCAATCTCCCCTTTTGCTCTAGTTCTTCAAAATCCTGCTGGTTTTTCAAAACCCCTCACGCACGCGTCAACTCCAGACTTACGCTCCCCAGACACCAGGCCATCTTAGCAGCTTACCAAAGTTTCAAACTTTCCAACGTTTCTCTTTGCACCAAACTTTCAAGAAACCTACCTCAAGCGTCAGACATTCTTCCAGCTTCTGATACTTCTGCTGCTTCTTGCACCTCCACTTCCAATACTTCTTCCTTCCCCTCCTCTTTCTTCTCTCACAACCCCCGGCCGCAGCTCCTAAAGCATTCCCCACGCTCTCCCCTTGAGTCCTTTCTGATTTTGCAATAGAAGCTTTCAAACTCAGCCCAGCACTAGCCATCAGAGGAGCAGACAACACACCCTTCTTCAAGACAGCTGCTTCATCCTCCCATCTGATAGGGTATCACTGCAGTAATTGGTTTGTTTTCCTAATAGGCTCTAATTAGGGTAAGATGGGAGCCTATAGGTGCTAAGCATCCTGCTCCCTAAATTGAGTTAGGCTTGTTAGGGGGAAAAAAAAAAAAAATACATCTGGGCTTCTCTAGTAATCTTTCTATGCACAGTATGTCCATACAAGCCCCGATTCCTCCCCCAGCTGTGTTACCTCCTGAAACAGCAACATCTGATCATCTAAATAAATTCTCCGGGCTTCTCACAGCCACGCTGTGGACAGTTAAACACAAAACAACAACAAAAACCAACCCCACCCTACAGCTGCTCCCAGCATTGCAGCGATTAAATTCATCGGCATTATACCTCAACAAACTCCTCCTGTGCTGCTTAACCAGCTGCTAATAGACAACCCAGTATGAATTACAAGCAGGGAGAGAACTGTTGGGGACTGAGATGACTGGGTCAAAGGTAGATTTTTTCTTTTTGTGCATGCTTCATTCAAAGGAAGGAATTTTATGAGGCCAGCCTGAGGCTTCTCCATCAACTTTCCTACCCATAGCTGTTTATTTTTTCATATAACAGTAGAGAAAGTGGATGGCAAAAATGTAACAGGGTGATGCGCCATGCCCACACCCCTCTTGTGCTAGGTCTAGAACTGTCAAAGTGCAGGGGCTCACAGGCCCCCTTAATTACTCTGCTGCCCATAAAAATACGGGCTCTGCTTCCAAGACAAGATCATAGAATTGTTTAGGTTGGAAAAGACCTTTAAGATCATCCAGCCCAGCCATTAACCTAACACTACCAAGTCACCACTAAACCAATTAAGGGGAGAGTAGCAATTTCATGTTTCCTGGCTTGGTGGCTGGATTATTTATAATGAAAGTAAAAACTAGGAATCATTAAGGTTGGAAAGGACCTCCAAGATCATCAGTCCAACCATCAACCCAACACCCCCATGCCTACTAAACCATGTCCCAAAGTGCCACGTCTGCTCGTTTTTTGAGCACTTCCAGGGATGGTGACTCCACCACCTCTCTGGGCAGCCTGTTCCAATGTTTGACTACCCTTTCCGTGAAGAAGTTTTTCCTGATATCCAATCTAAACCTCCCCTGGCGCAGCCTGAGGCCATTTCCCCTTGTCCTATTGCTAACTACTTGGGAGAAGAGACCAACACCCACCTCACTACACCCTCCTGTCAGGCAGCTGTAGAATGTTAGATACTTACTCTGTTTATTGGAAAGAAATCATACATGTGGCTACTATGTATCTGCACTTTCTGTGCAGCTAATCGACAAAGCAGAGCTTAGATGGGAAATAATCTGTTATGTCAAGAGATACAGTGAAGTTATATTAATTAAAGCAATGTCAGACTCACTAGATATATATAGACAAAATGTAAATTAGAAATATGATTTGTTCTTCTTTACTTTTATATTCTAATCAGTTTTGATGATGAAATAAAGGTTATTTAGTTTTGCTTGCCTAACATACCAGAGTGATACACCTATATTTTGGTTATAAGCACAGCAGGGAAATACTTAAACATTTGCTATAAAGATGTTTACCTGACTGTTATTATTTTTATTAAATGATGTCCACTGAAGGCAAGGCCTAGATAATGAGTGCCCTAGCAAGGTTTCTTTGTAGGTTCTTGAATTGCTTGGGGACACCTTGATCCTGCCAGCCAGCGCTGCTCAGCTGCAGAAGTCTGCCATTGCAGATTTAACCACCTGAGTTTTTGTGGGGATTTCGCAGTCCTGAACGCAGCCTCCCTGACTGTGAGCGTGCGTTTGTCTCCAAGGACAGTTTGAAAGACTCATTCACGAACATACAGTGAAAATTACCCTCAAGTTTGTGTTCCAAGGATTGAAGACTCTCTCTCTTTATCCATCAAAATATTAGCAAACCATATATTAAGATACCACTACCCCTTTAAGACACATGGTAGAAAACTCTCTCCAGTCAAGCAAAGCCAAGAACCCTGGTTATTCTCTCAACAGTAACGATATGATCTTGGAAAACTAATTGGGATGGCTTGAATCCTAACTTCAATTAGAGGAACTTCTCTTTCAGAGCAATAAAACAGAAGCACCCAGTAGTGGAAAACAAATGCATTACCTGCTCTACTACCACACTAAGGCCGCAAAATTAAACACAGAGCCTAGTAGGAGAGGAACTAAGTTGGATGCAGGAACATTAATCTGATCCACTTTGAAAACTTCATGTTTTATGGGACAAATTTAATAAAAAAGATACATATTAAATTATATGCTTAACAGGATGAAAGTACGTTACATTTGCAGCGCAGCTAACTGAGCAGTTAACATGCTGGTTTTGCTTAGGACATCCTTGAGATTAAGACATACAGAAAGGAGAGAGAGAAGGGTTGCAAGAGGCATGTGCAGTTGGACGTACTTAGCAAAGGGAGCTTGAGGGAACAGAAAGCTTGTGTTGGCATATACTGGATTGGGAACGTTTAAGAAAAGGGCTGGAGAAACATTCCTGAGTAGGAACAGGGTTGCACCAAAAGCATAACGCCTTTTGGGGTGTTGACATTTATACTGAGGAGGCAGCATTTGGAGGAAGGTCTGGATATCTGGAGAACATGTGTTTGAAGATGCCAAGCAAGCGTAGCATGGCATGGATGTGTAGAATCTGGTAGTTACCCTGCGGAACAGGAGCTGGTGGAACCGAGTAGCTGTTGGTCTCCAATGGATTTGGGGAGAGCTTGCAGCTGCCCAGCTGGGAAGCACTCGTACCAGAAGACAGGGTGTTTCCAATAGATCGCTCTTCTTCATTTTGACCATTGCTGTCCTGCTTCGTGCCCTGTTGTGGCAGTCACCAAAGAAGCCTTTTGCGTGCTCTAACTTTCCTTTCATGTATTTTCCGGGATTTTTTTTTTTTTTTTAATGTTCTCCTCCAGCTGGACTGAAGCTGAACAGTATCCAACAGGCACAACTCACCCCACCAATAATTCACATCCTGAACCCAGCACTCAGGCAGCCGAGTTTTAGCAACAGCTTTTGGGTGCTCTGAAGAGTGCCCTCCTCACAGCCCTGCATTCCCTCAGCGCCAGCACGCTGGCAGCCTCCATTTTAAAGCCCACCGCCATCCTTGATGCAAGGGGCAGACCGCACTCTGCTTCTCCTCGGGCGCACCTCGCCTGTCTGGGTGAGCTGGACATGTTTAACAGCGGGCTGTGCTAGGCAGGGCTGGTTTGGTTTGGTTTGGTCTGGTTTAGTTTGGTCTAGACCGCCGCCGGCCCCTCAGCTCAAAACCCCCCTCACAGCCCGACTACTCTGCCGCTCTGCTCAGGTGAGCCTAGCGGCGATTGGCCGGCACTACTACCAGTCCCGCCTCCCCTCCCCACCGTGATTGGTCCATCTTTTAAACAGCCACGCCCTACTCCCTCGTGACTGGGCAATTCTTCGGGCAATCTTTCACCCTTCGGCGTCCGATTGGCTGCGTGAGGCCGGTAGGGCGGGCCTCTCCCTCAGGGCGCCCGCTGGCCTCCGCGGGGCGCGGGGCCGGGCGCTGCCGGGTGCTGGCTGTGACTTTCCCCGCGAGTTGAGCCCGCCCGCGGCCCGGCCCGCTGCCCGCCCCCCGCCCCGATGGAGCTCTCCTGCCAAACGCTGAGAGCCACCTACCAGGCGAGGGAAGCGGTAAGAACCGGCCGGCCGCGCGTCTCCGTTGCTATGGAACTCGCGGGCCACTTCTGCGCAGGCGCGGGGCAGCGGCGCCCAGTGCGCAGGCGCGGGGCCATGGCGGCCGGGGCGGGCCGGTGGTGTGTGGGGAGGGCCGAGGCGGGAGGCCCTCGGGGGCAGCGGCGTGACGGCGGTTCTGGCTCTCCTTAAGCGTGGGGGCTTCCTACGGCCCCCCCTTTTCGTTTCCCGTCCCTTTGCAGGAGTTCAGTGCCGCTTGTCCTGCCGGCTCCTCAGGGCCCTTGCTCTCCTCAGCCCTGTCCGTTATGCTCATGGCAGGAGCAGATACAGCGACAGGGGACAAGGCCGTATTCCTTCCTCTCTCAGCTCCCTTTTCAATAAGCCAGGGCTGTACAGTCCCACCGTGTCTCCGTCCCACGGGTGGGTCGAGCTCCAGGAAAGCCCGGAAGGAGCAAGGTTTTGTGAAATTTCTTAACCTGTTCTTTTGCTTCCATCTGCTGGTCAGATTCAACTGGAGTAAGGCTGTAGGGCTGCACTGCAGGACTGCTACAAACCTTTCCAACAAAGGTCTTGGGTGCTGTGCACAAATCCCTGTTCCCGCTCTGCGTGAATAAGGCAGGATTGCTCACAAAAGGATAGTTTTGGGAGGGTTTCTGAGATTTGAGTTTTAGGTTATGTCAGCCTCTTAGATGAGTAGGTTATATGTTTACCTAGGAATGGGAGCCTCCAGCACAGTATTTCCAAGCCCCTAAAGTGGATTCGGATCCCAGCAACTGAGAATGGTGCCCTAAGGTGTGGTATTGAAACAGTGTTAATGTGCAGAAGGAAGATGGCAGAAAAAGGGGTGTAACTTGTAACCTCACCAATGGGGATTTGGGTGGCCCTGGTCCCAAAGATGGTTTTGACTACTAAATGCAGAAACATTTTTGGGAATAGGACCTGGAGCTCAAGAGCTCTTCCGCCTGAGCTGTACTACTGGGTTTGGGTTGGTTTGCTTTGTAAGCTGATGTCTCTAGCCTTTTGGCAGATGGATGTGAAGATCGGATTTTATATTTTGGGTGCAGAGTAGAAGGAGGTGTTCATATTCTGCAGAGGGACAGAAGTTTGGAGCCCACTTCGTTTAAGCCAGTCAGTGATTAAGGAATGACCTGAAGCTGCCAAGAGGATTTTTTTGATTCTTGCTCTATGGTTCTTGAGTTCTGTGGAGGGAGCCTAGATACTTAATTTTGAGTTTCTGAATTCCAGTATTCCAATGCAGTATCTAAAAGTTAGGCTGCTACATCTTTAATTTGGAGCACTAAATAATTACTGGAATTCCTGGTTCCCCAGCTCTGTCCTTATCTGTATTACATTTTTCCATTAATGTGTTCTATAGAATGGAGATTATTATTATTTTCTACTAGTCCGGGGAAAAGTGTTTCAAAAAATAAATTCCTATATACATATAAATTTCTATATGCATTACAATTCTATGGCTGTTCACAGCTACCCAGTGTAGTCTTACAATCAAAGAAATTTGTTTTGTGAGACAAATTTGCAAATTTGTACAAATGAATGGGAGAATTAATGCTTATTAATTAATTTGTAAATTCAGCGTCCTTTATTTGTGTTGTTTAATAATTCGCCATACTTTGTGTCCATTCATTTTTATGTATTCATAACACATATCACTTCAAATTAGTGAAGTCTTGGCAGTGTAAAACCTGGCTTTGGCAATGTGCCTGTTAAAAGAGAGAGATAATAGTGGTCTGTGAGTGGCTGGTAGCATCGGAGCATGAATTAATGAAAGCATGTAACTATTGCAATGGGGGGAGAAATCGGAAGGTTTTTGTTTTCAGTGCACCAAACTTGAATTGTAAAATGTCTCTTAGATTTTAAACGTAACACCTCTCAAATGCATCCTAGTGTTGCTACTAGCCATAACTTCTGTGGTGAACTTGCTTGTATGTCCTTAATTATGAAAGCTATTTGTAATCCTTCCTGAGAAACTTTGCCAACTCCATTGTTTGCAGCAGGCTTGTATAATTTGGAGGAGAGAAGAGAGTAAAGAAGCGCCTTTTCTTTGTGCTGGGAAATTCTATTTGATGGCAGCCAAGTTATACATTGTTTAAAACTCACCATTTCCCTTCTCTGCTTGTGTTTCTCGAAAAATACCGTCAGCAAGCCAAACAGTAATTGAACATCAGCCTTCTAAAAAGCCTGGCAAGGCTGCAAGTATAACACGCAAAGGGCTAGGGGAGAGGGAAAGCTGTGAGGATGCGGGGTGGTGGAAGGAGAAAGAAAACGGGGCATGTCCCTCATGCCTCAATTACTCTCTGTATCCTGGCACTTGGTGCCAGCTTGATCTTGAGGAACCCCGTACTTGGGGCAGCCGTCCTGGGATCCCAAAGGAAAAAGAGGGAAGGGACACTGCGTGCGTATTACGATAAGATCTTTTCCTGTGTGATTACAGAGCTTGCCTCTTGTCTGAATTCCTGATCACAGATCGCTCTGAACTCGCCTCATTGACTGCCTCAGCTGAATGTACGAGGGCACAGTATTGCAGCAGTATAGTTGTTATTTCCAAGCTTCTCAGACCCTGACTTACTCTGCAACTTTTTTCTTCATGCTATCCAATATATTCATGCAGAAATATAGGGTCAAATGATAATGAAACATTATGGGGTTAAATTAATCTTTTAGTAGGTCCATTAATTTGGTGGAATTACACAGGAGACTAGTTGATTCCTAATGTAAATGCATTTTAGTAAAAGGTATGGAAATGACTAACGAACAATTGTGTTTAAAGATGCATGACTCTTACAGAGTTTAATTTTAAACAGCTGCAAAGAAAGGAATACGTACCACTTTTGTTAAGCTAGAAATAAATAAAATACACTATAAGTGTTGGAGCTAATTAGTTAAGTGCTCAACTATTTAGTTTTTAAAACAAGATCACGCTTAAGTGCCTTAAGCTTTTATTAATTGCATGGACCCCAAAATCCCCTATAGTAATTGAAAATTTAATTACATACATTTTTTGTTCTTTTAAGAATGGAAGCTTATTAAACTTTAAACACTTAAACATCTATTGAAATACCAGTGGCTATAAACAACATGCAATTCTAAATACTAATTAAACAGGAAGGCTAAATCACTGTAAAGCTAAACTGAATTTTAAGTAACTTTGCACTCGTAAGTACTCCTATTTTTTTTCATGCTGTATGAGATTTACCATTTCTTCTCTAAACACAGCAGATGTCCTGGGCAGTGCTACTATCTTATCTGTCTGTACTGTGGCAGACACGTTATTTTGTGGAAATATTTGCAGTGGGGGTCAGTCCCTAGAGAATAAACTGGCATTCAGGAAAGGAGACCAGCGTGGGCAGGGAGCTGTCTAAGTGGACAGCTAAAGCTACTGGTAACAGTTACATGTTGAAAGGTCCTTAGTATTTCTTTCTTTTATAGAAAGTTCACAGAACTGGGACCGGAGATATATCTCTGTTCTGTTTTCCAGATCCAATCTAATGCAATTTTTTGTCAGTTGATTGACTGATTAACAGCTTAGTTAATTTTCTTTGGACAGATGTCCGACTTCCCAAAATTAACCATTGTGGTTTGCATTCTTATTAACACAAGATAAAGACAGAATGAACCTCTCGGTCTAAACTATCTTCTGATTTTAAATGGGGCTCTTTAATGTAAAGGTTCACTTTCGCTGCTGCTTGGTCAACACCACAAGAATGTAACTGTGTTAAGGTTGAAGCGGGTTGCTCATATGTAGACACGATGTTATCCTACACTGCCCAAAGCACGTTTCTACCTAGAAGAGTATTTGAGATGCTGCCTATCACTGTATCGCTGTTTCTACTAGAACTTAAAATGCCTCTAGGGATAGCAGAAGTAACCTGGTGGGATTAACAGCAGCAGAAGATGCACCAGAATAGAAATTCTTTCCAAGGAAAGTTCCAAGCATGGATTGTGAGTCCTGTCAGTTTATCAGGCAGATGCAATTCCTCTCACACCAGAATACTACTGTAAATAATCAAACATGAAACGTTTGATGTATTTGTCTTCTGTGGCAACTGCTGTTTTTTCATACTGTGTTTAAATATTCAGAGGTAGCTGTGATCTTGCCTTTTGATATGTGGGCAAACTCAACAGTTAATTTTTCTCAGCGTAAAACAGCAGTTGCATTTAGAAGAATGTGCAGGTGGGACTCTCAGCAAGTGATGATTCCAGCTTCCTTCTTGCGCCTCCAACCCTGTTTTGGAAGATTCACGTCATCCAGAAGAAATGGTAAAAGGTCCACGATTCAAGATCTGTTTTCCAAACACCAGCACCTCAAAATAATAAGAAAGAATAGATCCTTTCATCCCAGGGTGTCAGTATTGTCTCTTTGTTCATAACAGTTCTCAGAATTGGTTCATTTCTTGTTGCAGCACCTCTCAGGAACTGATCTACCAAGCATTTACACAGCACTCTTCTTCCCTAAAATGGTTTAGAAAAATCATCTTTGTACCACCACTGAAAGGCAAACGGTATTGCAGCTTCCTTATGGACTCAGGAACAGAGCGGCTGCTTAACTTTATCAAGACAATAAAAAGTAGTAAAGGCTCGAAGTAGGGTCTAGGTTCTTCCCTTTTCCCCAGCCGGTTTCATTCTTTTCTCTAGAAAACCAGAATGAAGAGTCTACCAATCTTTTTATTAATATGTGAAATACAAATAACACTTTCACCCCGCAGGAAATGTTGTTAAAAGCAAACCCCAGCCCTTTCCTAGTTATGTCACTAGATGGCCCTGCGTCTGAAGCAAACATCCCAGAAAATACCTGCTATACTGGGAGACCTTTTGCCAGCTCTATGCAGTACTTTTTGCAGGTTGGCAAACACACAGAGAGGTATTAGTTTTAAAATAAAACAACAGCAGATTGTGCTATCTCAAATGTTTACACTAGCAGCAGAATGCTGTATGATATGTGCTGCTGTGTACAGAGCAGAGGGAGCAGATAGGTCTAATCAGATAAAGAAAAGGCATGCTAAAAGAGGTAAGTTGGTTTTGTGGTACATTGTACCACCCAAAAGCACCTTTGCTTGTAGGAATAAATGATTCTCCAGTATCTGCAGTTTACGATAATGATGCTTCCTTCCAAGAGACCAGGAAGGATAGGTTAATTGTCTTTGTGTATGGATATTCCTTTTGGGCATCTTACAGAATCATAGAATCGTTTGGGTTGGAAAAGACCTTTAAGATCATCCAGTCCAACCATTAACCTAACACTGCCAAGTCCACCACTAAACCAATTAAGGGGAGAGTAGCAATTTCAGGTTTCCTGGCTTGGTGGCTGGATTATTTATAATGAAAGTAAAAACTAGGAGTCATTAAGGTTGGAAAGGATCTCTAAGATCATCAGCCCAACCATCAACCCAACACCCCCATGCCCACTAAACCATGTCCCCAAGTGCCACGTCTGCCCATTTTGTACACACTTCCAGGGATGGGGACTCCCTCACCTCTCTGGGCAGCCTGTTCCAACACTTGACCACTCTTTCCGTGAAGAAATTTTTCCTAATATCCATCCTAAACCTCCCCTGACGCAGCTTGAGCCCATTTCCTCTCGTCCTATTGCTAACTACCTGGGAGGAGAGCCCAACACCCACCTCACTGCACTCTCCTGTCAGGCAGTTGTAGAGAGCGATGAGTTCTCCCCTCAGCCTCCTCTTCTCCAGGCTAAACAATCTTGTGCGATTTAACAACTTAAGCCTTGCTTAGTAGTAATTCTTGGGCTTGTTTGTGTGCCAGGCACTGGCAGAGGGCAGCAGAAGTCATTGCTACAGATACAGGGGCTCTGTTTCCAGTGCGAAGGGGCCAAAGGTTTGTGGGTTTGTCTCCTGCAGGTCCCTAACACTTGGGCTCGGCTTTTTCTCAGGGATGGATGCAGGCACTATTCGATTGGCGTAGAAGGGAGGGAAACTGGGGGTGGAGGTGGGAGTCTGTATATGCATTACTTTGCAATGTGATCAGGGATATATATGTGCTATGTAAGCAACATAAACTACTGCTCTTTCCCCATCCACTGAATAAGTGCCAGTCTTTCATTCTCACACAGTCCTCATAAATAATGCTGAATGTCAGCATCCTAAAAGAGAAAGGAAATAATTTATTTGCCTAAATTGGGTTTGGCCATACCTGCTTTTCCTGTGATCCCAGCTTCACATCCCAATGAGGCAGACCGAAGTCAATATGCTCATATCTACAGCCTTCTTCATAGCAACTTCTGTTATGACCCTATAATCTCAGGGTTTCTCTGCAGGCACTCAGCGTATATGGCGTTTCATCAGAGTAAGACTTTGTTCCAGTATCTTATAAGATTTCTGTTTCCAGTGTCCCTTTTGCTATACTTGATATTGTGCTTTATGCTCCCCAGATGTAGCTTCACTGAGCGATGGGCAAAGATATTTTACGCTGCCTTGTTTTTATCACTGAACCATTTGCGAATGGCTTTGGGTTCTCCAATCTGTGCAAAGAAATCTATAGGACTGACACTATATTGAAATTTCTGCTTGTTGGGACCTGACTTTGGTCACTCCTGTGTTAAAATCGGGCAAGTTTGGTGTTATCTAATTCTTCAAGTACTCTGTATTTCACTTGTGTTTATATATCAAGGTCCGTGAATTGGGAGGTGCCAACAGTCTACAGCTGGTCTCTGTAGTGTAGTTATGCAGATCTTTTCGCCATCCACCCCTTCCCCAAGCACTCAGAAAATGGGTTTCTGGAGGGCGGGACACAGCTATGCTGGAGCACAAGATTTCCTTGCACAGCTCTTGGAGACACTGTGCAACAGTCCTACCCCGAAATTCGCAGCAGCCTGAACATGTTGGAGATCCATAACCATAGTAAGGGAAGTAAATTATTTTTTCAACCTCAAAGTAATTTTCTCTTCTCTAGGAAAAGGTTTCTACCCATCCAGTAGCCCTGATAATGTGTAAGAAAAATTACATTGAAAACCACTTTCCTTCTGTTTATTAAGTGAGTTGTTTTACAGTTCTTGCATGCTGTTGTCTTAATTTGTTTGTTTCCACAGGCTACATTTAGATGCTGTTTACAGCAATAAAGAGAATATTACATTTGATCTAGTGCTCTGTCTTAATTCACAGGATGAGATGCGAACAGAAGCTCGTCGAAAAAATCTCCTCATTCTGATTTTGCATTATTTAATGGAGGAAGGGTATGTTTTTTTAAATAAAAGTGCTCTACATTTGTGGGTTTGTGTGTCTGACCTCCCATAATGTGTCCTTCTGTCCTCTGTTGGGTGGATGCACAGCATGGCCCTTTGGTTTGATGTGAGAAAGTGGTAAACTGCTATTACATATCTTGGCGGTTTACTTTGCTAAATTGTTTCAGGTTTTGGAACAAAAATGTCCTGTATAATTTAAAAATACTTTAGCGCAATCAGCAAAGGGTTTTTAAATAGAGTTTATGCTTTTATAATAAATAGAGTTGTGGACAGGCTAAAAATACCATATACTTACTCATGCTGTTGTTTGCTTTTTCTCTTAAAAATCAGAATAAGGTAATGACTCTCAGTTTTTTGATCTTTTTTTTTTTTGAAATTACCAGCTATGTCGATGCTGCAAATGCTTTGGAACAAGAAACGAAATTAAGTTTACGTGGCTTTGAAGTTTGTGACAACATTGATCTTGAGACAATTTTGATGGAATATGAAAGCTATTACTTTGTAAAATTTCAAAAGTATCCTAAAATTACTAAAAAGGTCCTGGACACTGGTAAGTGGCTATGTTCCAAAAAGAAAACTTTTGTTTCCAAGGCCTGAAATGTGTATTTGCCTGATATGCTCACTGCCGTTCCCATGCATGTCAGCTTTTAATGTTTGAACTCTCTTACAGAGCTATAGTTCTAGCACAGAGGACGTAAGAATTGAGAGAGAGGGCTTTGAGCCCTTCTGCTCTTCCTTCTCTCTTTATGTAGAGGAACAAGAAGGTGTTATTTTTCTGTCTTTTAAAAACTGCTTTGATATCGGAAAATGCCATGTAAGTGCAAAGTATTATGGCATAGATATATTCACTTTCTTCTCATGGGGAGAGAATAGTAAGTCTGTTCTATTTTGGATTTAATTTTTACATTAAAATAAACCACTTAAATGAAATATTATAACTTAGCTCATGCAAGCTAGCACTTAAAAGTTTATCACCACTAGTCCCATTAACCACTTATTTTGCACATTTTCATATACTAAAGGTAATGTGCCAAAGAAGTAATAGGTTTATTTGCTCTAAAGGACTTGAAGTATGAGGTATAAATGAATGATACAGAATAAGGCAAATCAGAATATTAGCATTCTGTTATGACCCTGAGAGCCTGAATGGTTTTGTGCTTGAGAGTCACACAAAACGTAACTCATAGAAGCCATAAGAACAACTGTATAGGAATCAGTTATGAAGAGCCTGGAGGGTACAGAAAAAACAACATCTCTCCCTACTTGTCTTGTAAGAAAAAGATAATCATCAGAGAAGGGGATGATTGGCCAGGGAACATCTCTGAGCAGTTGTCATTGTTTTATATGGCTGCCAGCAACTTTGAAATCACAGGTAAATGAAATGTTATATAAATATAATAAAATTACCTGTATAGGTGAAGTTATTTTGAAAGGTACAAAAGCTACTAGTCATTATTACGTTCACAGTGATGTAGAAGAACAGTACTAGCTGGAAGCAAGCGTTATCTGCATGAAAAAGAGATGTACGGCTAGAACCTATTGATTGGTGCTAATACAAAGAGGAGCAGCCTTGCAGGACAAAACCAAAGGGATTTGTTATGAATCAAGAAGGCAAATGTGTTACAAAGCATTTTTCATATCATTCTTAGTCAAACTGAGCGGTAGCCAAGGCTGGATCCATGAACTTAGATCCATGTGAACAATTCCCAAAAAGCCAGTAAATCTCTTAGACACTTACAAGCTCTCAGTACCTATTTTTTAGTCAGTAAAGTTACTCAGACATGGGGTACTCTGCCATTACCCAAGCCCAGAATTGCAACCATGCCAACAGGGATGTATCGACCTTTTTTCCTGAAGCCTAAAGAGCCTCCCTCTTGTATGTGTCTCTTGAGAAGCTGCTGCCTGATAGTTTGCAACCTGCATTAATTTGTGTCCACGGTCAGGTCATGGTATACGCAGACCAAACGAAATTATTAGTGTGGTTCTCCTTCCTACTAAATTCTTTGTAATACGCTCAGCAGGTCCTACAGAACCAACTCATTTCCACGCTGAATTGCAGTTTGCAGCATTGTAGATATACCCGCAGGATTACAAGTTTCACGCATGGGCTCTTGCTGCCTCTAAATACAACGTGTTCCCCAGCTCTTTCAGTGAAACAGCTGTTTGGGAAGGATTATTTTATGTCAGTGTGTGAGAATCCGGGTGCAAGAGCATTGTACGAAGAACACTGACAGGACATGTATTTTGGAACAACTAGGTACATGCTAGTATGGTACAAACTCTCGGCTTTATGAGTTCACATCTGGGCTTTGTGAGTTTGACATTTTGTAAAAAAAGCTTTTCTTTGACAGAAATTGTTTCAGATGATACGAGTACAAAAAATAACATAGTTTGATAGCCAGCATTGCAATGTGACATTTATGCTGTCTTGGTTGGTTGAACATGATAAAATAATTATTAAAAGGAGTGAGGTAAATGCTTATTTCCCAATTCAGCCATGAAGAAATTATTAGCATTAAATAAGCATTCTGTGTGATACATTAAAGTAGTTTATTGTGCTTGATCTAATTTCTGGTAGCGTCCATTTTACTGTGAGAATGATATTGGTTTTGAAATGTAAGCAAAGAAACCAAAGACTGAATGAGCCTAAACTTTAACAAGCCTGAAGCCAAACTGCTCTCTCCAATATCAGTTTGTTTTCAAAACATTTTTGTAAGCTTGCACTGTATATAATCATGCTGTTCCTGTTTATGCATTGTTATTTCCAAGGTCATTAATGTGTGTTCAAAAATATGTTTGAGGGGGGGAAAAAAATCAAGTTGCTCTTTTTTACATCCTTAATTATTTTCCATTTTGATATTAATTTTGCCACAGCAGAAAGTAAACAACAGCTGAGAGCTGGAGGAAGACCACGAAGGTAAGAGAAATGTGTGGGTTTTTTTCTGGGCAGAAAATTTTCCTATGAAAGCAATACACAGTGTGGTTAAAATAGTGTTGTGATACCACAGGAATACTAACGCCTAGGGTCATGCTGCTGACTGCGTGGTGCATTTTTCTGTATCTTTTAGAGGAAAATAGAGACTTATTTCCCAAATGGAGATGCAGACAATTTACAAAGTTTCTGCAGTGTGGGTAAGGTAGGGAGGTATGTTTGAAAGCAGTAAGCATTGAACTTGGCTGTGATTTAAACTGATGCCTTAACTTCAGTGGGAGGAAAGTTAGCCCAAACCTGCTTTATTTGAAAACTCTGCCTTTCAATCTTTTGGTATTTTGAAGGAAAAAAGAAGTTGTGAAAGCCTTTCAAGATATTATTTTTTTAATTCTAGGGCAGCAAGCTCTTCTCAGAATCTCCCAAGGCTCAAACATCAGACAGTGCAACGACCGTTGTCAAAAACTTCACCTGGGAGCACAACAGAATTTAAATCATCCGCCACGGAGAGCCCCAAACAGGTTTAAACGTGTTTTATCTTGGCAGCATTAGAGTGGAAATTCATGTGATTTTATTTTCAGAGGCTATAGGCAGCAAGAGGATGCGAGTTACACAATTATTAGTTGTGTAACTAATGGGGTTTACTAATTATGTAATTTAAGGATTATAGATGCAAGACTTAAGGAGAATATGCTTTCTGGCTGTGAGCTGGGGAGCAAGTCACAGGCAAAAATTAGAGGAAAAGGATTCATATAATCCAACCTATACTGAAAGCAACTAGAGTTTTCCCATTAACACCAGCAGATTCCTCCTTTAGTGCCAGAAAGGCAGACAAACAAACCAAGTAGAAAGTCTGGTGTCAGTTGTAAGCATCTTCACAGTGCATAAGGTGTTCGAGTTTGGGGGAGTAATTTGGCTCTGTAATTTTTCAGTTTTGTGAGTCTCATTTTGGTAAGATTCCTGTGAAAACTACTTTATTGCCATCCCTTACAGAGGATGGAGCAGGAACAGCCGGCTGGTGGGCAAGCACCACGTCTGTTACAGCTTTTGAGGAACTGGGTGAAGGAGAACCTCTTTTTTTTTTTTTTTTTTAAAGTCCTTGTCTATATTCCTGCATGGGGAGGAGCTCATGTCTGACCAGTTCTCACCCTTTAAAAATAAAACATTAGCTTTTGGATTTTCCAGCAAAAACTGCTGTGAAGTGAATGTCAAAGTAACTTATAATCCTAAGATGGCTCCTCACTTCTGAGTTGATACGCTGTGCCTTATACTTGCCTGTCGTTTCCACTGTTCATGTTTCTTCTCATAGCTATGTAAAATGCAGATTTCTGCAACTTAAAATGGAAGCTCTGTGCATGAAATAACTTGAATGCTGAGCTCTAGAGCCATGGCTTTCACCACTGTTGCCATCAGTCAGATGAAGTCTAAATGCACAACAGTGTTTGACAAATACAGGATTACTGTTGCAACTTCCATGTAATGATACAGCACATCTGGGCATGTATGACAAGATGGGATGATACCTATAACAGTGTGATATCTGCAACTTATCTACTTGGCAACACATCGATTTTAAAATTGATTTTTCTTCAGAATAATGACAGTGCGGTTACTCTGGAGCAATCTGACTTTGGCTTAAGCATCTCAGCAATCAACAAAACTGGAGGAGACAGCACTCACCCAAGAAGAGTTGGTGGAAACCTAGTATGTGATTTGTGGTAGAAATGTGTATGTAGAAAAAACACATGGAATTTTTTCACAAATATCAAATGCGAGCTTTTTGTGTCTATTTTTATATAAAATGTTCCTGTACAATTAGCTGAAGGGTCAATTTTGTGATTTGAGCAGTAATTCTTTGCATTGCAAAGAAATTGCATTAAACAGTATTTCAGACATTGTCAAGAAGGAAAAATATTTCTGTTTTTAAAACCCAGTGGTAACAGCTAAAATTGAAGATAAACTTCAAATTCCCAAATGAGATGATAAGAGGCTCTGCAGTTAAATTGTTGCACTGACTGAGGAGATGTGCGTTCTTTTCCCATTGCTACCGCAGATTCTGCGGCAGTTTTTGCCATATGTAGGACTGTGTGTGCAGTAAGGAAACTCATTGCTGTAATGGCAAGCAAAATTTGGCCCAGTGCAGTTTTAACAGTAGAGCTACCATCATGGTAAAGCCTATCACAACATTATTTTTTCCTTTAGGGCCAAGTAATTGACTTCCATGGGACAATTCAGGATGCCATCAAAGTATCATCAAATGGAATAGCCTTGAACAGCCTTAATTGTGATCCAGATCCATCAGTAAGTGTTTCTGTTCGTATTTCCATCCAATGAATACGAACATCAGTTTTACATAACCAGGAACAAAATAAAATACTGTAATGATGTTGTCTTTCTTCCTAAATGCTGAAAAAGGGCTTAGGGGCTTAGATTTCTGAGTGGTGTATTTACTTCTTGAATGGACAGTCATACTTGATACTGCTCTAATTTGTTGACATTTGTTTACTCTTTGAACGTGATAGTAGGCAACAAATACAAATGATACCTTATGATTCACAAAAAAAAAAAAAAAAAAAAAAAAAAAAGCAGAAACCCACAGAACTCCTGAGGGTGAAATTCTGGTTCCTTTTAATTCAGTATGTTATTCAGCATTTGCCTCAGCTGAGACAAGAACAGAGTTTAGATGGTTGAGGTAGGAAAATTTTCAGTAAAGTAATCACTCCTTGACACAAGCCATAGCTTCTAGGACAGCGCATCCAACTTACTCAGTGCCGTTCCACCTGGCAACTGCTACACTTGAAGAGACTTTCAAAACAGAGTATGTGGCGGTGTGGTGAACTGTATTTACATTTTTCACTCCTCTTAATCTGTGTAGGGCATGTTTAGGACTACATGTGCAATAAAAGAGCTGCTCATTTTAATGTTAATTCTGGATTAGATTCTGTCAGATGAAAAGATGAGTTACTGCAAATATGGCTTACTTAAAAATCTTTATTATTATCCGTATTTTTACAGCTTTAAAAGTTGATATTATTATGAAGTATCAGCTTTTTTGAAACTATTTCATAGTTCGTCTGTTTAAAAAGAATTGAAGCCTGACAAGAACTTATGTTTGGTCTTTTTAGGAACGATTATTGAAACCCCTTAGTGCTTTTATTGGCATGAGTGGTGAGATGAGAGAACTTGCAACAGTCATAAGCAAAGTAAGATCGGATCTCCATTTTGGTTGTGTAGAGACCTTGGTTATCTTTGTCATCTGAGAATGCAATTTGTTTCTTTTTACTCTTACTGATAGTGCTTATTCTTGAATGCACAAGCTATTTTTCTTATCATGCGACTCCCAACAAGTCATTTCTTTACATGTAACGATGTTTCTTTCTGATACACAATGGGAGGAAGTAATTAAGACCGTTCCTTTCTGATGGGGAACATGTAATCTAATCATGCTGTACCCGTGGGACTGTTGTGGCTTTTCCCTTTGTTCTTATTGCTACAGAAAATGTACAATACTTCACTGAAAAGAGAGATTTAAATATATTAGCTAACACCAACTATTATCTAATGTATTATCTAACTGTGATCAAATGGTGGGAAAAACCTTGATTCAACTCTGTGGGTGCAGTTTGGATTCAATGTGGATGGTGTGCCAGTATCGCAGCAATATCCCGATTCTGAGTTTATCAAGTAGGTACCATGTACAAAAATAATTAGACAGTGATAATCCCACATTCTTTTAATACCAGTCCTGTGCCTTGCTTTGCACTGCCTGCACCAGCTGGACTCCTCGCCTTTTCTCGCTTGGCACGGCTGAGAGATGCTGTTACTGTAGGCTCTGCAAGCAGCGCCCTTCCCTCATCCCAGCAGAGGAGCTGCACGGGCAGCTTCAGTAATACACTCTATCCCAGGGCAGAGCGGGGATTCTTCCAGGATGGGCAGTTTGGCACCTGGAGGGAATCCCAACATGGTCACCACCATTTTATTTCACTCATGGGTCAACGTGCAGTCTAGCAAACGGCCCCTGGGCTAGTGGGGAGCAGTGGCTACGGAGCAGATAAATGCTTTGCATACATCACCTCCCAAACCCCACTAGAGACTTGTCCAAAAGGCTTCATAGTATCGCAGTATTTCATAGTGTTGTGACTCTTTCTGGATATAAGCATCAGAAATGGTATCAGCTGTTGCTCCCACATACTTAAAATCAGCTGTTTACAAGCCTGGAAGACTTTTGCTGACTGATTTTTATAGCTGTGTGTGGCCCAAATTCTTGATCTGCAAGTTTTGCATTTGCAGTTTAGTAGAACTGAAGTCTAAGAAATTTCCAACTTTGAAGTAAGAAAATTCTCATTAATTTCAATTCCTGACTGGTTTTTAATTTATGGTAAACCTGTAAAAATAGTGTTGTTCTTGCTGCTACTTTAGCAAAAAGCAATTAGGGTTGCTTTAGCCTTCATTGTGGTATGTTTTTTAAATTGTGCTGGTATGTTCCTAGTTGCTATGGTAATCAACACTGTGTAAATCAATAAAAATAAATAGCATGTGGTATCTATTTCACAACACAATCTAATTTAATTTGGAAACAGTTATGGAAGTCTCTACTTAGTATCATAAATCTGATTCATCTTAATTTGCTGTTAGTAGAAAGGGAAAGTATAATCTACTCTATATAAATAATTTTTCTAATTGTATTAAATCAAATTTTCCCCTCGGATATAAGCACATAATTTTTCTTCAGTCTCTGGGGACTGCCTGTTTTTGTTGGAGAGCAGAATTTATCCCAAGTATTTGTATTGAGGATATGATATTTTTTGCAGAACAATTAGTCTCTGGAACTCGAAGCCACAAAATATTACTAAGGCAAATGGAAAGATTTATAGAAGACTTGGAAAGTTTGATGAATTAAATGAAATTAATTTAGTGAGTGCTTCAGGGCATAGACTAATTACCGACTATCTTTCGATAGATGCTTAGGGGAAAATTTTCCTCCTGTTGGAGCTTCTCACACCTTTTCTTGCAGCATATAAAATCTTGCATAGTGTGGAGTAAATAGCAACCTTTCACTGTTACTTAAAACATGAATAATAGGTACAGGCATAAAGCTACTGAGCATCAAGTTTAAAAAAAAGGGAAGTGTTTTCACATTGCACATGATTAAACTGTGGAACTTATTACTACAGAATAAGCATGCTCAAAAAAGAGGTAGGAGAAATTCACTGAAGAATGAATGTCAAAGGGTGTTTGAACTAAGATGTAATTTTAATTGTTGAAGTCCTTCGGTTGCAGATTTTGGTGGATGTAAATATGAACCAACATGTCACTCCTGCTGCTTAAGCTTTTTTTTTGTTTTTTTTAAACATCCAACACTTGCCAGCATCGGAGACAAAATATTAGGCTTGGTGAACCTTCATATCATGATAGCTCTTCATATGTTAGCTGGTTACTAAAACCAACTAACAGAAAACAGGTGGGAGAAACAGATCTGCTCAGCATATACATTTGGCAGTGTATATGCTCTTTGGGAAACTAGGGGCTTGAGGGGAAGCAAAGCACTGTGTAGCACTTCTGTAGAAATGATTGCTCTCTAATCTTTCCTCTTGTGAGGTCCCTAGTACGTAGGGTTAAATAATACAGTCTGTATCACTTAACAGCACTCTTACTTTATAACCGAGTCGATTCTTTCAATTTGCCAGAGGTCGTTATCCTAGTGCAGAAGAAGTTTTACTAACAGGATGCAATGTATGTTGCAGGACATTTATCTCCATAATCCAAACGTGAAGTGGGATGATATTATTGGACTGGATGCAGCTAAAAGGCTAGTCAAGGAAGCAGTTGTTTATCCCATAAGGGTAAGGCGCTAAATAGTTTTGAGAAAACCAGTGTTGGGCTCGTTAGCATTTTCCTTGTCATTACAGTGGTGTTTTAGAGTTCTCACTATTTCTGTGCTTTTGTAGGCAGTTCATGTTAGAACTATGCCTGTTCCTGTTTCATCTGACAATGGCATACGCATTCTCCTGTAGGAAAATGGGCTTTCGATATTAAAATTATAAGTGTTGGATCCTATTCTTTGGCACCTTTGGCAATGTAAGAGGTGCTGGATTTGGCCTATATTAATTCAATGGAAAATGACTTATAGAAGAGAATATCAAACCAATTGCATTTGAAAAATTCACTTAAAACAGATTTCAAATGATAAATACAGTATTTTTCTCAGTACTCAGATCATATGTATTATATTGTTTCGGAGGGGTTTTATCCCCCTCTCTTCAAATTTCTTAGGTTTCCTGAATGCATTAGGAGCAGCGGGAGTAGGGGTTAGAATCCCTTGCATTTTGTTATAGATGATACATTTTTAATCCCTGAATTACTTTTTGGTTTCTTCAGTACCCCCAGCTGTTTACAGGCATTCTGTCTCCTTGGAAAGGATTATTGCTGTATGGACCACCAGGTACGAAGAGCTTTATACCATAGCCATTTGTTTTATCACTACCTCTGTTTTTGTCCCACGGATAAGTCATTCATGCTAATTAGATCAAATGTGTCGATAAAGAACATGTTCTGTAATGTGAAATAAAAGGAGACAATGGTGGATGATGACATCTGCCTCTTACACTCAAACCTGTCCATTTGCTTTTCTCACGACCCTTGACTATTTCTACACTTGAATCTTCTAAAAAACCAGTACTTATACTAACTATGCAGAGGAGTGAGAACATGTATCTGTTGTTACTCAGCTTGGGCCATACTAATCAAGTTTGGCTTGACCTGATCTTATAAAATGTGAATAAATCTGGCATGGACTCACCTTCTTAAGGAAAATATCCTTCCTTTCTTCTGGATTTAGGTGTTGATTTGGAAATGGGGTGGAAGCTTTGCCCACTGCTGTGCTAGCTGGGTGGTTTCCATGTCGGCACAGCTTCACTGCTCCCTCTGCTCCACCTTGACACAAGCACCACCACCATGAGTGGGGCTGGGAGGGGACAGAGGGGACACGCACCGCTTGAGTCAGGTTGCAAAAGCTGTCACTGCAGTAAACTCCATTTGTTCCTGTGAATGTTTAGATGTACTTGCCACTGAAGGCATCTTGACCTGTAGTCGGCTATAGCATGTAGTATTTCAGATTTTGGGGAATGTATTTGCAGTGCTGTGTTATCTGAGTTTCTCCAGACAATCCTGGAAGGACCACAAAATGATCTAAGGGCTGGAGCCCCTCTCCTACGACGACAGGCTGAGAGAGCTGGGGTTGTTCAGCATGGAGAAGAGAAGGCTGCGGGGAGACCTGACTGCAGCCTGGCAGTGCTGGCAGGGGCTCAGGAGAAAGATGGGGACAGGCTTTTTAGCAGGGCCTGTAGCGATAGGACAAGGGGTCATGGTTTTAAACGAAAAGAGGGGAGATTCAGACTGGATCTAAGGAAGAAATGTTTTACGATGGGGGTGGTGAAACACTGGCACAGGTTGCCCAGAGAGGTGGGAGATGCCCCATCCCTGGAAACATCCCAGGCCAGGTTGGACGGGGCTCTGAGCACCCTGACCCAGTTGAAGATGTCCCTGCCCATGGCAGGGAGGTTGGGGTGGATGACCTTTAAAGGTCCCTTCCAACCCAAACCATTGGATGATTCTATGACTTTTTCTATTTCAGTGTTTTTATCTGAGTGATAGTAGGATGAGGGGAATTATTCAAACATTTGCATTGTATTTCTTTAGAGAGTGAATTTCTTCAACATTGTTGTTTGTAGGTACTGGAAAAACTTTGCTTGCTAAGGCTGTTGCCACAGAATGCAATACAACTTTTTTCAACATATCAGCATCCACCATTGTCAGCAAATGGAGGGGTGATTCTGAAAAACTTGTCCGGGTAAGAATTATTATTTTATTCATTATACTTTAACAAACATCAGGTTCCCACTGAAAGAACTAGAGTTCACAGAACTGGAAAGTGAGTATTCCTCTGATACTCATAATCTTTCCTATCTGGGACAAAACATGTAACTATTCATATCTGGTTCTTAAAATGGGAATAACGTCACTTCTGCAGAAGCCTCACAATGGATTCTTGCTGTGGAATTTTAGTTCTGTAATGTAAGATGAAGCAGATGTCCTGAAGGCAGCAAAGATTTTTGACTCACTGAATAAGAGACAGGCAAGCAGAGTTCCTAACTAAAATACTCTTTGCTTAGTGACCCCTTCAAAGCACTTCACATCCTTTCTGCAAGGCTCAGCTTCTAGGATCCCTACAAAATGTTATTTAGATTCCCAAAGTCGCTACTATTAGTCTTCAGAATTGACAAAGAATTCCTTTGTCACAAAGATCTTAGTTGTTTTAAGGAAGGTAATTTGATGGTAAATGGATAAATGTCTTTTTGCATATAGACTAGGAAGTAGCACACATGGCTCAACTGTGGTACAAAAAAATTCAGGGATTCAGGTGTAGCTTCCTTGCCCTAAGATGCCCATCCTAATCCCTCTATAATGTCCACCATTTCAGTGTAAGGAATCCACAAACTCTTAGCCTTCCTTTACACTCATCTCTTAGACTACACTTCGGATAGATACAGAGCTCTTGAAAATGAATAATTGTGTCAGGCTGCACTCAGCAAATGGCATTACAAGCATTGTTAATCTCCCTTGAAATTTAGGCAGTGTCTGCAACATAATTATTCTTCACGTCTCCTTTGTCCTTTAAAATGGCACATTTTTCTTCCGACATTCACCTCCTATGTTACTGATCCTCTTGACATTTGTCTCGGTAGCTTCCTAGAAGTTTCCCTTCTGGCAGGAGTAGGGATGGGACAGTCTGGTTTTTGACACCACTATCCAGAAGGGTTTTTGTGAACATGCCGCAGCATTTGCAATGATACTGAATCTGTGGCATTTCACCCTTTGTTGAGTTTCTGGCAGAATCCAGAAATGAAATAAGATTGTAGATTGGGACAGCTCTAAGAAAAGTATTGTGTGATTTTATATCCTAAAATCACATGAGGCTGGTGCAGGCGTTTTCTGAAGTCGTGTGAAGTATATGTGGGTTTTGTGCTCATTTGGAGGCATGTTCGCCCATCCAGTTCTCAGCTGTGTTGGTGTGATTTTATATTTTAGATTTGTAGTAAAATTGTAGACTGCAAACTGTCAGCACCTTTTGCATGAGAGCAGTGATAGCGGATGTAAAAACAGAACTGATATCATAGCATCCAGTTTTTGTTTCAACCATCTTGGAAAAGCCACTTACATGGCAAGAGTATTATATAATCCAATATTCTACTTAATTGCAAACTTTTGCTTCCTTAAACAATACTAATTACAGTGCTGGTCATGGACTACTTGTGACTCTGGGCAAGTAATTTAAACCCTGTGCTTCATAGCCAAAGAAAATAATATATATCTTTTAATTTTTTTTTAAGTGTTCAAAATTACAAAGTGCTGGATTAATATATCTTGTTAGTGATATTTATTTAAAAACTCACAGAACACTTCACTGAAGAAGAACTGGCAATATGTTTTACTGCTAATATAAGCTTCTCCATGTTTACAGAAAAATAGATGAAACTTCTTTCTCCAAAAGGCAGACCCAGATTTTGTGTGTCAGCTTAATATTCCTTTTTTTTAATCTTGATTGTTCAAGCAGTTTATGGTTGTTTTCACCAGGAAAAACAAAAGAACTGCTTGATTCTTATCAAGAGAATCTTCTTTCATTATGGTTCAGCTGATTTTTAATTTTTTTTTTCTCAAATCCTTATTAAAAAAACTACAAATGGAGCAACAACAAAAGACGGATGTTTAATCTCTGATAACAATTTAGGAGTTCCCGGAATCCTTTGATGGATCATTTTCTTCTATCCCATTATTCGCAGGGTACTCTGATAGGATTTAGCCAGAAAGATTTACATATAAAGACAGGATTACAAGCCTGTGTTCTTTATATCTCCTTTACAAACCTTTCAGAATTTGAGAGGATTCAGGGACCCTCAGCCTACCCAGAGCTTTTTCCCAGCAGATATCCCTTTTTGTCCTAGAAGTTTGGAATGTGGCTACTGTTATTTATCTTCTGTGCCAGTGGCCCTTAATGCCTTTTTGTGTTAGTTTACCTTTCTTTTACATTTACTCTTCTCTCTAAACAGGTGTTATTTGAGCTTGCCCGGTACCATGCTCCTTCCACAATTTTCTTGGATGAGCTGGAGTCAGTTATGAGTCAAAGAGGCACTGCTGCTGGGTAATGGATGAGAGCACTTCTTACGGCTTTAGCAAAATATTTGTCCCCCTTTTACTGCAGCTTTTGAATAGTGTGTGTGTGTGTGTTCAGGTGCTGACCAATGCTTAATCCTAGAGTGTACCTGTTAGAAACAAATCTTAGCTAAACTAAAGCCTGAGGCTACTCTATAGACTTCAACAGCAGCATGATTGGGCCCCTGAAAGACTTGTCTCCTAGATTTTGTAGACATTATAATTACTTCGACTGATAATAGTAACTTTCTTGACTTTTTATTAAGCAATTTTTCTTTTGTTCTGTTGTCAACTTTAGGAGCCTCGCAGTGTGTTATTGTCAGAACACCTATCGGCTCCAAAAGTACCGCTTCATGGAAGCGTTGCATACGCCATGGGGATTTAAAGAGCGAGCTGTAGTGGTTGTTTCATTCGCAGTAGATGAGATCAGGAGAGAAGCAAGCGTGAAAGACAGGTTGTGTGAAGATTAGCAAGGGTCTATGGGTCCAGCAAGACTGTGAGAAGGAGAGAGGTGCAAGAGTGTATAATTGTGGTGCTGTACTTTAAAATAAGGGATTTGAAGTGGAAATAAAGGCAGCGGAGGAGATGACTTGTTAGAGGCGAGTAAGAAGCAGCTGCTTTTGTGACGCTTTGGACAGGCTTAGGCATAGCAGGGTAAGACAAAAGTGTACACGGTGGAATGGCATTTTCATTAATGGGATAAATTTTGGTGTCACTGTCAGGACTTCCAGATGCAGGAATGGGAGGATGTTATTATTGTCATCGTGGCGTAGACAGTTTATAGTTAAAAACAGATTGAAAAGGTTAGGGATGGGGAAAAAGCAGGAGAAATATAAAGATATTGTTATAACCATTAGGAGCCCATTACAGTGGATTTTATATACTGTAAATTATATGCTCACAAAGATTTATAAATAGAATACGCCATATCATAAAGATACAACTTGTAATAATTTTCAGTTAATAGCTATACGTTATGGGCCAAATTTTGCCTTCACGTATACTTTTAAAAGCTCTCATTACCATCACTGGATTATATATTTTAATAAGGATTTTTATTTAAGATTATGTAGTTATTTTTACATATCCTTATTAAATATTGACTTGGCACCGATGTGTGGATGCCTTTGCAGAAATACGCCATTAAACCTGCATTGTAGCTCTTGCCATCTAAGGCCCTGATGTTTTCTCTGGGTTTGATCCAGGAGTTTCCAAGAACTCCACATCTGGGACCAAAAGTTCAAAATGTTTCTCTGCAAAACTGGTTACCTGGATCAGAGCCAGAATTCTTAGCACTTGGCTTAAGGAAGGATCCTTTCTGTGTGGTCTCTGCCCCATTTTTAAATTCACTTCAATACGGCATATTTTTCTGTTTGCTTTTGATAGAACATTTTGCAAAATATTGAATTCAGAAGTAGGTGTATCTTCTTGTGGCCACTTAACATTCACTCACAGCAAAATGCCAGTAGTTGCCCTGAATAGGTAGGTGTGTTAGTTATTTAACGGCAACTATCACATTATAAAGATTCTCTTGTATAGATCAATCAATCAAAGCCTTAGCTGTTTTCCAGTAAACATCAATGTTGAGTGGAGATTAATGTGAAGAAAAAAATAAAAAGAAATATTTTCTTTGGATTCGGGAATAGTGAATTCTTCTCGCTTTAATACACTGAAAAGAGTCCATTTAAGTAATCATTAGAAAGCTTGATTTTAATGCTTAGATTTTAGCTAATGGAGCTTAATCATGCTTTGAACTGGGGCAAAACTGTGACAAGGGCTCAGTTGCTGTGAATGACACTGTATAAATAAAGATGATTACTTTAATGCACTGAGCAAACAATATTTCTCTGAATCTTGGTAGTGGTGAACATGAAGGAAGTCGGCGGATGAAAACAGAATTACTGGTGCAGATGGATGGCTTGGCCCGATCTGATGATCTTGTATTTGTTTTAGCAGCTTCCAATCTGCCATGGTAAGAGATCCAGAGAGTACATTTTGAATACATTTGCATGAGCTTCTAAGCACAGATAAAGATTTTATTTAGACTTTTGCAGAAAAGGCCTTGATATTTGGTTAAAGCATTTAAAGATTAATTTGGAGCTTTTACTTTTAAACTCTACAGTTCTTGCTATTTGTGCCACATGAGAATAATCCGTAATAAAGTCAACATATGCTGGTGCTACCAGCTGCTAATATTTAAAATGGAGTATTTGACTTTATAGGAAAGTTATTTACTATGTTTAAGCTAAGAAGGGTTTCAGCCTGGAACTGTAAGGTGCTTAAAACATCTAGTGCTTAGAAGGATACTCCATAAATAGGAATGTTGGATTTTATTGGTATCAAATGTGACTTTTAAAAGTTGAGGGACAAAATTCTTCGCTTTCTTTAAGATAATTTAGAATAGAAGAATAAACAGTTTAAGATTGGAACTAGGGCGCTTCATCGTGTTGGTTCTCAAGATGGGCAGGACGTGTATTGAGAACAAGACAGACAGGATGAGGTAGGGAGGTAACATTTGTAGTGTAACAACTGTGGGTGCTTGGGGGAGTCCACCAGACAGCAGAAAATGGCCAGCTCGTGGGCTCTTCTTGAATAGCATCTCCCATGGCCACTGCCAGAGCCAGCGTGTTGATCTGGCTTGATCATTCATCTGAACTAGTACAGTGTATCTTTTTCTTTCATACAAAACATTAGCAAATGGTCCCAAATGGTACACGGGGAAAACAGCGGCTGTTGGTTAAGCACAGCTATTTTTAACAGTCTGATTTGTAGCTTACTAATCATTTCCCAGAGTAGGAACCAACACCTGTACAGGGAATTGAAGCACATTGATGATGGGCTTGGTTTTGAAATTAGTTTTCATAGGTCTGGAACTAGTCTGTGGATTTCTGTCTGCCCCAAGATTCCCCCTGTCCCTGGGCAGGGGAAAAGGAAATCCACTGAAATCTTCAGTGGAAGAAGATCTTTTCCAACAGAGAAATCTGGGCCTTGGAAGCAGAGAGGGGAACCTCAGCAAAGTAAACTGTGGAAATTACCTGTTTGGTGAGGGACAGTCTTGGAGGCAGGTGTCTGCAAAAAAGATGAGTTAGGCCTAAGAAGGGTTTTTTCCATGCTTCCTCCTCTCCCTGAAGTGTTCATGAAGCAGGGGTGTACAAGGTGTCTGCTTGGGGCAGACTGAATGGCTGGTGTTTTGTAGTTTGCTGATCGTCAGAGCACTGAGGTCTTTCTCGGTATCTGTGTCCCTAAAGGTGTGCCCACCTAAGCGAGCCTGTTCACCTCTCATAGGTAGAGGTGGTCAAGCTAGGAGTCTGAAAATGAGAAGGCAGCAGTCCTGTTTCCAGGGAACTTCAAACCATGGTCTGGGAAATGTTTGGTGGAGCCCCGTGGCAGTTGTTCCCAGCAATGACCTTGTGCGAGCAGTGGCTCAGCAGCATTTCAGGTGGCGATACTTGAAATTTGACTGAAAGGCACGTTGTTCCTTGATGTGACTCTCGCCCGGCTCTGCAGCGTGACGGCTGCAGAGCAGAGGATCCAAAACTGGCCGGGAGCAAGTGAAGGCTCTGCACCCACAAGACCACAGGCTTCATTCCTGGATTGCTTTTCATGATTAGTGATTTTTGGCTGATTCTCATGAGGTTGCTGTAAGGAAATGTGTTGGAAAAGCCTCTCTGTGTGACTGGAGGGCTCTGGGCTGGGATCAGCAGGCTGTTGCTGGCTGTAGGGAGCATCTGAGTCTGAATGACACAGTGTGTTTATCCACAGCTGCTTGCTTTTGAGTACTTATAAAAAAGCATCAACTCCTAGTGCATATTTTATTTTGTATAACGTACGAATGCACTTCTCAGTCATGACACACCACCTAATGTTCTCTCACAAAGTTTGTGGTAATGCTTTATTCTTTCCTCAGCTGATTCACTTTTTGGCAGGCCTGGCTGAAAGGCCAAGGGAAGAGGCAAAGAGAATTAAACAACAGAAGTGTTGTTGGTGCCTCAGAATTGAGGCTCAAAGGTAATATTTTCAATCAGTGCCATGTGGCCTGTAGGCCTGGCCCATTTTAAAACATGTTGGTGCTGAGAAGCCCGAGTCCTTCAGAGACGCAGAAGGATGGGGCCAGAGAGATGGCTCTGTGGATGCTTGTGCTGTACAGTATTTCCTGCATGATGAACAAAGGTGTTTTACCCCAGTCTGTTCTCTTTCGTAAACTTTGTGGGCAGTGTTCACATAGAATCATAGAATATATCAAGTTGGAAGGGATCCATAAGGATCATCGAGTCCAACTCCCTGCTCCTCACAGGACTACCTAGAACTAAATCATATGACTAATAGTATTGTCCAGATGCTCCTTGAACTCTGACAGGCATATTAAGACTGACAGAAATAAGAAAATCTCTAGCAGCTCCAAGTAGTCACTAGCACAGCACATAATTTTGGCACCTAAGGTAGAAGGCAAGTTTCCCCTGCTATGAGACAGTCAACAGCAAAACAACAGATGCAGCGATTCAGAGCAATCGAGAGACCCGCAGGGGTCAGTGCTGTTTAACATCTTCATCAATGACTTGGACGATGGGACAGAGCGCACCCTCAGCATGTTTGCAGATGCTACAAAACTGGGAGGAGTAGTTGATAGACCAGATGGTTGTGCTGCCCTTCAGAGGGACCTCGACAGGCCGGAGGAATGAGCCCACAGGAATCCCGTGAAAGCTCAAGCGTGGGTGATCAAACTCTGGCACGGGTTGCTCAGGGAGGTTGTGGAATCTCCATCCTTGGAGATGCTCAAAACCTGACTGGATGCGGCCCTGCGCAACCTGCTCTGGCTGACCCTGATCTGAGCAGGGCGTTGGACTAACTGATCTCCAAGAGATGCCTTCCAACCTCAGCCATTCTGTGATGCTGTAAATCAAAGCAGGGGCCTAATCTAGGTACCCTGAGAGTAATTTGAAGTATTTCTCTCTTCTGAATGTAAGAAAGGCTAAGGGGAGTGGTCTTGGAAGTTAGACGTAGAGCCATAGTTACTGCATAAAAACAGGCAGTGTGTCACCCTTCAGTATCCCTCATTAAAATTAGATAAATTAAATACCTAAGAAGTCACTTGAGAATTACTCGGTTCTTCTCTGATGTAAAGGCTGGAGTTTCTGTCCATCATGGGAAGAGATCCAATCTGCCTCCTTCTGCAAGCCTGTCTTACCCCCTACATTTTCTTTCCCAATGCAAAGCCTTATGTTTCGCATACAATCAAGGAAGGATGCTTCTGAGAATCACCAGGCGGACATCTTACCTGCTGAAATTCAAGTGCCAAAGTGGCAACGTATTCGGAGGCTTTCATCTGCCTGCCCAGGGCTTTCAGGCTCTTTAACTAGGAGAATGCCTGCGTGGGCACCTAAATTTATGTAGAAATTAGATGTACAAGTTAGGGTGGTTCCTACTCTGGCCCAACAGTGTGAGTACAAAGCCATCGCTGGCTTTTATAGCCCCTGTTGGTTCGGGGGATTTATGCCTTGGACAAACTCATGAATTTCAATCAGCACAAAATCCACCCCATTTTGTGTTACTCTATCTACATGAAAGGAACTGAACAGAATTTGATTTAATTATGTTCCAGTTCTGTAAGAAAATGCTGAAAAATAAATAGCTACTGTGTGTGTGAACAGTTAAGTTTGAAAGAGAATTAATACATTAATAATCCATTTGCGTCTTTATGGTTCGTTAGTAATACATTATAAATGTTTGTTATTGTTTCACCCTTTTAGAAAGAGAAACTCTGAGCAGTGCATTGCACCTTTCTGTGGTCTCTTAAATTATCCTGCGAGTAGCTAAGCTTCACATGCAATGCTGCGGCATGGCAGTATTAAAAGGGATCAGATGCCTTTAGAGGATCCATGTCTTTCTACTCTTGCACACTGGTTTGAAAGGAAAAATTGAGTATTTGAAACGCACTGAGGAAGAGTTCAGACAGCGACTGGTCTGAAGGTCACTGTGTGGCTGCTGCGGGATCTTGGAGATGTGTTAATGTAAGCATGAGGCTGACCTCTCTCTGCTTCTGCAGAAAGAGATTCCTGCATGTGTCTTGTTGCCATGTGTCTGCCTTATGCAACCAATAAACTCTTTCTCGAAAGTCATGCAAAAATTACAGAATACAGTTTTGAGTGGTTTACGCATTTGATTTTGGATCATTTTGCAATCCTGAAGTGCTAATTTCTGCAAAATTGCTTCTTTGAAACATCAAAAATGACACAGCTTTTTTTAAGGTAGATCCAAAATGACAAGATTTCTATTTTGGGGGAACTGCTCCCACAGAAAGCTGGCAATCTGTGTTGGTACGAGGGTGGCATCTGAGCTGTTGTGAGAAGCCAGCTCTTGCTTTTGAAAATTTAATACCTGAGAGCTTAGAATTTCCTTTTGGACTTTCTCAACATTGCTCATGGGCAGGTTGGATTTTGTTCTCTCTTAAGTAAATCCAATCTATGAGCATAATGACTAGGTTGTCTGGCAGAAATGTGCCTACTGCAGAGAATACGCTTTAAGATGTGCTTAGAAAGGTGTTTTAGAGGGATGGAAAGCTCGTGAAAGCCATGGGCATCTTACATCGCCATTGAGGCTCACAGCCTCAAGGAATTTGGGAGTATCTGCTTCCAGAACGGTCGGCAGGGTTTGAACCCCCTTTAAGATCTCAACTATATCTTTACAGATTATTTTTATGTGTATTAGTTGACATTCAGTCCTACTGTAGGACCCCAGACTTCAGCTGCCTAGGGATATTTCATAACAAAGTTTCAAAAATATCTAGTACTACAGCCCGAGGTTGTGGCTTCACAGCACAGCCCTGTGTCCTTGCCAACATTTGGTATTAAGCTGGATTTCAAGAGATTTGTTTAACTTGGATATTTATTGATCATGAAAAACATTAATACCAAGCTGCTTTTAGATGAATGAAAAGAAGCCTAAACAAAGCTCTTTACGCTGTCCTAAGCTGCACTGCAGCTATTGATCTTCCTCTTCAGCCAGTGCTTGCCTCCCAGCCTCGCTTCCTGCTACTCATCAGCAAGGCACATTCTATTGACAAATTACTTGTTGAAATGATTCAACATAATTAAAATAAAGGCCTCATTAGTGAAGAAATAGCGATCCTTAATCACGTAGTGAATGTTTCCTAACGTATTTTAGTGCATTTAATTCAACTTCCATTGCAGTGCTGCTTTCTTCTCCCTCCCCACCCTTGGGATGGGTGAATCACAGAATCGTTTAGGTTGGAAAAGACCCTTAAGATCATCGAGTCCAACCATTAACCTAACACTGCCACATCCACCACTACACCGTGTCCCAAAGTGCCACATCTACCCGTCTTTTGAATACCTCCAGGAATGGGGACTCAACTGCTTCCCTGGGCAGCCTGTTCCACTGCTTGACAACCCTTTCCATGAAGAAATTTCTCCCGATATCCAATCTAAACCTCCCCTGACGCAGCTTGAGGCCATTTCCTCTCGTCCTATCGCTTGTTACTTGGGAGAAGAGCCCAACACCCACCTCACTGCACCCTCCTGTCAGGAGCTGCAGAGAGTGATAAGGTCTCCCCTCAGCCTCCTCTTCTCCAGGCTGAACACCCCCAGTTCCCTCAGCCGCTCCCCATCAGCCCTGTGCTCCAGACCCTTCCCCAGCTCTGTTGCTCTTCTTTGGCTACGGGCTGATAGATTCTTCGCTTCTGTCCAAGCTGAGTCCTGTCAGAGCCGTGAACGCATGGCCAAAATGAGTTCAAGAAGAGGGGGGGGGTTGCAAAATCCAAATTGGATCTGGGATTGCCCCGTAGCAAGCTCTTCCCTTCACTCTCAGCAGTACACAGTGTGTACGGTGGAGGAAAGCAAGGAAGGAGAGTGGAGGAGAATGGTGTGGGGAAGCCCTAAGAGGAGAGCAGGAGAAGATGTGGAGTGAGAACAAGCCCTCAGCTTGTGGAGGCTCTCCCAGGCCATGTGCACAGGAGGATGGGAGGTGGGAAGGATGAGAAGCTCGCTCATTCTTGGTGCCTTTTCCTCCAGAGCGCTGCGGTGATGATCGCACTCGGCAGGGATTAATTATGGACCAGTTGGCCCTTGTGTTGTTTCTGGGTTCACCTCTGGAGTTGTTGAGGTTTTCTGCCTAAAATACATTTGTTACTCTTCTCTCTTCTGGAAATGAAAACAGGTGTCTTGTTTATCTTCATGAAATTTGAGAGTGATGACATGGCGTGATGCCTTGTGATGTCAGCCTGGAGGAGCACCATCTTTTATAGGTCCTGTACAGCTTTGTGTATCTTTTCATGAGCATTTCTTAATACTTTTATTGGCTATTATTTCAGAGAGTATTTTGGTTGGCTCAGTGCTTATTATTCTGTTCTGGTTAATGTCACTTAACCTTGCATTTGATCACTAACAAAACAATTTAGCAAACAACCTAAACACTGAAGATAACAAAAATATTATGTCTTTATTTTCCTCTTTAGCCAACAAGCAGGGTCACTGTAACCTTTCTGGATAAACAGAGCAACTTCTGTGTATCAGGGGACTGACTTATAGAACATGGCTAGGGAGCTCATGAAACTGTGATATTGGGGGACACCCCAGGAGTGCGCTGAAGCAGGAGGAGTGCTGGAAAACGTCATCATTTAGAAGATTTGTAGGATATTTGCAGAGACTCTGGCTGTGTTTGTCCTTTGCCTGCAAGGGCGGTTTAGAATACCTGCATGGGCGCCTCTAAAACCTTGAGAACTTTTGCTCTGTTTATGCGGAGGATGGTAATATGTAAATAACAGCCAAGGGGTTGGTCAGCCAGAGAGTCATTATTTCCAGCCAAGCAAAACGATTTTGAGGAGAAGTTGAGCTGAAAAATACATTTGGAAGGAGAGTGGGGACTCAAACGGTTCTTTGGTCTGGGTGGGACCCTGTGCGAGAGGCGTTGCACTGAATGTTGGATGGCATCTTAAACAGCCTAAAAATATCACTAATAATATCACTAATAATATCAGTATACCAACAGCCATTGATTAGCAAACTCTGGTATTTACTTCTCGGGCCTCGATTAGTCAAGTACTGGGATGGATCTGAGTGAATCGCTGTTGTCCTCTGAGTTTCTACTGATCTGGTTTTCTAAGCTTCGCTTTCATTGCCCTTGGCTCCGTGCACGTGGAAACAGCTCTCCCAAACCAATGTCATTTCTGGGGAGAGGGACATGTCTGCTCCCACTGTGCTGAGAGCCAGGCGTGCTGAGGTCTGTGGAAAACCTAGGCAGGCATCTAGATGGGGATTTGGGAGCCCATTTTTTGTGTTCTTTATCACGTTCTCGGCCAGTAGAAAACACTTGCTATTAAAAAATAAAGACAAGTCACCAAAGGTGACAGAAATAAGCTCTGTTGGTGTGCTACAGAATCTGTCTTCAGCTGGCTTTGAGCTCCCTGCAAATTAAAGAGGCATTTCATCCAAGAAGCGTTGCTTGAGTGTTGACTTTGCTGGCAAAAAGATTTCACCCAGGGAATCGGGAAAAGTAGAGGCAGGTTTATTTAAGTGTATCTGTGGCGCAGATTGCAGGGGCAGTCCTCCAACAGCTGGCTCCTTCTGCTCAGCCGACAAGGGTGGAATGGTGCTTAGGGCTCCTGTTTTTCTGTCTGCACAAGACCCACTGAAGTGAGTTTCCCCTTGACGAGAGTTTCTCGGCAGGTATGAGGACCTGAATTATATTTTAAACTGAAATAACAAGTCTGTGACTGAATGGGGCCGGTAGAGAAAGGTTGGTACAGCACTTGGAAGGTTGATAGCTCAGAGCAGCGCCTGGGAGGTACTGAAGACTTAGGAATGAGTAAATATTTAGTAGCAGCTATTTATTCTTGAAAATTGTGTGGATGGCTGGAGTACTTGTAGACCATTCCCGCTACACAAGTAACAAGAGATGAACTGGAGCAGGAATTTGTATTCAGTTGTTTGGTTGCATTACCATTAGATGCAAACAACTGAAAAGCACTTGGGAAAAAAAAAACTAGATTAAAATGAGCTGTTTGGATGTGTGTCTGAGAGGAGCTGGCGTGCCGGGCATGCCAGGACTCCTGACACTCGACAGAATCGGTGGCACTGGCAAGAAGGACTATTTCTAAATGGTGATTGAGAAAGGAACGGAAAGAAACATTCATTTTTCTTTCAAGCGTCCTTTGTGCATCACAAGCAAGTAAAAATGAAGAGCAGTCCCAATCTTTTGTATTTTACCTTTTTCTTTTTTTTTTTTTAGGCAAAACACTTTATCAGTGTTGATGTTGACAGCATCATGGGTTTTGGCTCAGTGACACATTTATCCAGCCTGTCCATCCCTCACATGATCCTTTTTATAAGGATACTTTCCTTTTTGGCTGTATTATTTGTAATTTGTATTGCAACAGCAGTCTCAGATCTGACGTCTTGTTCTGCCATAAACACGGCCCTCGCATCCAAGACCTTCAGTCTGTATTTTATACCTAGAAAGCATCCCTTACAAAGTAGCAACTAATTAGTCCTGACAGTGCCCCAGACAGACAATTTGTCGTGTCTTCTTAATAGCAAAGGGAGAAAGGGAGAGGTTATTGCTGATGAGACATGCTGCAGGTGAGTATCAGAGCCAGGGAAGATAACTACAACTTCTGATTGTTATTGTTAAGCCTCATTGACACAAGCCAGCGTATCGCTAACGTACTGAACAGGAATACACTGGATAATTACTCCTTTTTCTTTTTTTTTTTTTTTTTTTTTTCCAAATTAGGCTGACACAGTTGCAGGTGGGGTTGAAAAATGTCAGTCCCTGCAGCGAGGAGCTTGCTGTCAAAGCCATGTCTCTGCAACGAGACGCGCTGAGACGATTCCTCTCCTCCTTTACTTGCAGGGAGTTAGATTCTGCCATGCTGCGGCGGTTGGAGAAGAGGATTTTGGTTGACCTCCCAAGTAAAGAGGCACGGCGGGTGATGATCCAGCACTGGCTGCCCCCTCTGAGCAACAGCGGAGGAGTGGAGCTGAGAACGGATCTGGACTACAGCTTGCTGGGCCAGGTGAGACAGCTCTGCAGCAGGGACAATGCCCACACGGTGCTTGAGGCCTTTTCCGGGTGGGAACTGTAAGCAAGAGCGACGTGCGTCACCCACAGCGGTGGCATTACATTGTGGCAGAAGAGGTCCGAAGCAGAGGGTTGCGACAACACCTCTGTGTACGGCAATCGCGACACACACAGAGGTGGGGGAAGGACCTCAGCCCAGTTTGAGGCTCCAGCCAAAGGGAGATCCACAAGACGTGGGGCTGAGTATTTCACAGGCACGTACCTGGCCGTGGAAATCACTGGTTTCACACAGCTCTGCTTGCAAAATGATGTGTTCTGATCCTCTCTGTTGGGCCAATTTTTCAGCCTTAAATACAGGGAGACTTCCAGAAACAGTATATTTTATCACTCTTCTCACCAGGCTGGGAGCACTTCCAATTCATCAGGGTAATCAACAGTTAATTGCGTAGGGAAGGTTTGTCACAGCTCCACTGCTGCGGGAGAAAGGAGCATTTAGACAGTGAAGAGATTCACTAGATGCCCAGGCTTTCTTCATTTAGCCCTCTGTCACATCTTAAATTCTTTGAAAATATCTTACAGCTTACCCAGTGTTCAAAAAACGGGCAGAGGTGGCACTTTGGGACGTGATTTAGTGGGCATGGGGGTGTTGGGTTGATGGTTGGACTGATGATCTTAGAGCTCCTTTCCAACCTTAATGACTCCTAGTTTTTACTTTCATTAAAAAGAATCCAGCCATCAAGGCAGGAAACATGAAATTGCTACTCTCCCCTTAATTGGTTTAGTGGTGGAGTTGGTAGTGTAGGTTAATGGCTGGACTGGATGATCTTAAAGGTCTTTTCCAACCTAAATGATTCTGTGATTCCATGATTCTATTCTATTCAGTTGTCCGTTTTTACATCTGTTCAGAGAGACAATACTGCTCAGTTTTTGTTTCATGTTACTGAGGAAATAGTTATTTTATTAACAAGGAAGCTGGGAACAGATAGAGAAAGGTGAGTTTTATTTGACCTATGGAAAATCACCCTTTAGAAAGAAAATGCCCAGTGTTTTCCTTGCTCCTACAAGGTACTGTGGGCATTCAAAACAAGAACAAGTGACATAATGTTGAGGGGAGGCTACACATAAAAGTATGTACGTGTGTGTATGTATATATATACACATATATTTCAGACAGGAATAGACTTTACAAATATTTTATATAAATACATATAAAATATATACGCTTGTAAATGCCATTCCTGTCCGATTTGCAAGCCTGCGAGCTGTAATGTATCATTCTGATCCCGTCACAGGAAACGGATGGGTACTCTGGCTCAGACGTAAAACTCGTCTGCAAGGAAGCAGCCATGAGACCAGTGAGGAAAATTTTCGACGCTCTTGAAAATCATCAGCCAGGTACCACAGCTCCGAGTAGAAAATCCGATCTGGGAAATGCCGATCTGCTGCTGTAACTCTAGAAATTATAACGTTAACCCCAGCAGGTGGAGCTCTGCTATCTGCTTAGGAAAGTTTTAAACTGTACATTTCGAACTACCTAAGCTAACATTTCTGAAAATCGGGCCTTTTTTTAAAGCTGCCAGTATCTGTGCCCTGTGCACAAATACAAATTTTTCTTTATCTCACTAGGTTTATTCTGTTGCTTTCGTACATTAAGTGTTGCATTAGGCAGGGACATAAAATAATGTCTTCTGGTAATAGTAACGGTATTTAAACAATTCTCTTCTCTTTAGGTAACAGCAACTTACCTGTGATCCGATTAGACACGATCACAACAGCAGATTTCCTGGATGTGATCGCCCACACCAAACCATCAGCAAAGAACCTGAGCCAGAAGTACACAGCTTGGCAGAGAGAATTTGAATCCGTTTGAAAAGAGAAACCCCAAAAGACTGAAAACTTCCAAGACTTTTGCTCTCCAAAATGGCATCGCCTTGCCTCCAAAGGATCGAATGGTGATAGGGGAGGAAGTGCTGTTGTTTCCAGGGAAGAGGATGCAGTGAGAAATGTCAGGGGGAAATCTTCACTTTCAAAATTTAATTGGGGGTCGTTTGCTTATTTTTTATTAGCCATTTGCAATGACCATTCAAAAAACATTCTTCATGGAAATAACGTAATGGCAGTTGCTATGTAATGAAGACTCCAGCCTTCATTTTATGTATAAAGACTTAAGAGACTGCTTGCTTGTCTGTCTTTATTCATGACAGTTATTTACAGGTTTGGGGTAGAAGAACCAGAGCAGAGAGCTCGTTAAGAACAGGTAGATGATTGGTGTAATTCTCCCTTTCCGAGACTCACTAGAGCATCACAAGCAGCGCAGCTTTACCAGCAGACCTGCACCCTTTCTGATGAAATGTAAGTCACTCCTTCCAGTGAAATTCAGGACCTCAGCAGCACCTTGTAGATTGGTTAGTTTGTCATCATTTTTGGCTGAGAGCAAAGCCTTGATGTACCAAATCTATTACCCTCCACTTGGTTTGGGGTATTTCCAAGGTGGAAAAGGCAAGGAATTAGAGGAACTTGGAGACGTGGTAGACAATCAGCAGATTTAGGCTAATCTAACTAGAAACTGGACTGGTGGTTACCCACTGGTTCGCAGCCAGCCATAAAATGCAAACAGCGACTCTTTGCAGCGCAGTGGTAAATACCAGCCACGTCGGAGACTTTTCTGCTTATAAATGTGGCCAGGTAACCAGTCAGTGCTGCCACGTCGCCTTTAATCTTTTAATTAGAAATTCTCATCAGTCATGCTCTCAGCTCTCATGGCTGCCCCTCTCTTACCCTCCCTCTTGCTTGGCAAGAGTTATCCTCTTTGCAGCTCTCCAGATATTTTCCTTGCGCGGACCTGCGTGCAGCTGCTTTTCCAAGTCCCACAGCCTTGCATGCTTTCCAGCACGCTCCGGGACCTCTAAAGCACTGACAAGTCTCCTTTTTGTTCTAGCGTCACTCACGTTCTCAGAAGTCTTTACAGGAAATGCCTTCACAGGATTTTGCTTATAGATCTCGCACCTCCTAAACCTAACTCCAACTATGGGCCAAAGACCTCCTTTACGTACTCCAAGCAGAAACCAACATCAGTTCAGAATTGTTGGCATGAACACAAGGTGTGTGAATTTATTCAAAACCGTAGGTTACGATTTACGAGGGCACACAAAGGATATCTAAAGATGGCCTTTGTTCCTGCGGAGTTTATTGTTTCTTCTATTTCTGCTGCCAAGTCTACTCCATCCGCACGTTCTGTCTCGGACAGAGATTAAATCCAAGTGTAGGTAACCACCCACCACGTGAGAGTGCAGACACACAATCTTTCACGTAAGGAGAGCTTCCCGTTCATTCATCCCGATGATTTTTCTTAACAAGAACGAGCACGGGTCATTAACACAAAACTATATTTTCAATAAGGTTAATACTCCAGTAATGTATAATTACAATCTAATAATTTAACACTCGGGAGCACTGTAAAACAACTGTAAAGGACTTTGATTATTACAGTTCGCAAATGGACCAGAAAAGCTATTTACCATCATTACAAAGTTGGTTCTTACTGGTGGATTTAGCGTGTAGGAAAAGCACTGTGTACTACAGAATTAAATTTCATTTTACAGCTCTACTAACCAACTGTGTAAAAACCGAAATCTGTCCCCATGGCTTATGAAGGATTTTTCCCGTAACACTAAAAAGAAACAAAAAGACCCAACAATAGTGAAATTTTGCAACTGTAGCATTAATAGGACCCTGCTGAAGTCTAATTTCAAAAATTCACAGTCTCTAAGGCATTTAATACCAGATTTTTGTTTCTGTACCATTCTTTTTAATAACAGCATCTAATTAAAACATCTGTAAAATGCTGACAGTTTTAGTTTTATGCAAAATGTGAAAAACAAAACCCAGGATCTGTTCTAATGAGAGGAAAGATATCAACAGTAGTTATTATTAAACAATGGTGATATTTTAATTTAAAAGTCACTTCTAAATGTGCCTAATCTCTACCTTTAAATTAGAGCAGAGCAGAGGCGTACTCAGTGAAATCACTACAGGCTGACTATGGCTCTGTTAGGCCCCGAGGTTTATTTACTTGAGTATTTCCAGTGTGATTTTTTTTTTTTTTTTTTTTTTCTTTTCGGTTTAGCTTATTCAGCAGAAGAACATGACACCTTCCAGGCAGGGCTTTTCATCAGTTATTTCTTGAAAACTGAAAATAACCAGAACTCTCTGCCATGCTCCCTGTGTCACTCAGGGAAGCAGCTGGGTTGGTTGTAGCCTTTCTGCCTCACGTGCTGGGCATCCGCAGTCCCTCGTCACATCCTCGTGAAACTACTACAGGGAAGGGGCTCTGCCCCCCGATCCTCTGCCCCGTTGCAACTCGGGTGGCAGGAGCTCACGGCTAGGTTTCTGATGCAATGCATGCGTTGATCCTGTGACAATTTTTGAAGCAAGAGTAAAGGAAATGACGTGGAACTGATGGCTCTTCAAACTAACTATTCCCTTTCTCATAGCAAATGCTCTAGGATATGTTCCACTGCCTCTGGGAAATTCTCACAGGTTAAGTAAGGAGCCGGATTGATTTTGTCTTCATCTGCCGGTCGATATTTACCTGTAACAGATTAACAAAAAGATACATTTACCAAGCTCCTTCGGGTATCCTTATTTTTTTTTCTTCCCTGAAAATTACAGCCCCTCGGATCGGTAACAGCCAGCCGCAGTAGGAGGAACGCCCATCTGAGGTTCTCCTGCAACAAACATCCCACAAGTCTTCCCTAAACAAACACCGAGCCTTACTGAAGGTTCCTCCAGGGGCAGTTCTGGCTCAAAATTAGTGTTACTTATGCACTGGTTTCACTCTACTGTACCGGCACTATTCTTTCACTGACTATTCAGACATTCGTGTTGTAGGTTCTTGAAATAATAACATTCTCATTTTCCCTCCTAGGTTTTACGAGGAAGAGTAGAATCATAGAATCATTTAGGTTGGAAAAGACCCTTAAGATCATCCGGGCCAACCATAAAGGATTACTTGCTTTCATTTGCAACACGATGGACTGGGTGGCATGAGCAGCTGCCACCTCAGAAAGACCTTACCCAGTCCACGGTACCATCAATAACATCGATAATACCCATCAGTCCCTTAAGGTTCCGCTTCCATCCGAAGCAAAATTACTTTCATAATTAGCAGTGTAATAACTAGGGACTGTCACCAGAGTTCCTGAATGATCAGAGGTTCCATTGCTGTAACTGATTTTGGCAATCTAAGATGTTACAGTAACAGTTCTCTCTGTTCTTTGACCGGTGCTCGGGATTTTACAGTCATTACAGCAAAAAATTCACGCCTACGCGATCAGCCACCCCCATCTATTACTTCATATCACCCTGCTGCCAGTGCAGGGTCTGTGCTCCAGCCCTGTTGTTGAAACATGAAATATAACAGCCTACCCTGACTTAATCGCAATCTGCCGCCTGACAGGCCGCCGCGCTGCAGCTGAGGACATGTATCTGCTGCGTTCACCCCAAAATGAAGGGGGTGATGGAGGCGGGGGTCTGCCAGCAGCCCCTCGGTGTAAGACACCACAGGAACGGCGCGCCTCCACAAAGCACCGGGGCTAGACCCAGGGCTCGGAGCGTACCTTCGCTTTGGGCACGGGGGCTGCCAGTACCCAGGGCCAGATCACCGAACGCACCGCTGTCTCCCAAAACGGCCGATCCATCAAGTACTTACCGGTCCTTACCAAAATCCCACGCATGCCCGCGTTCTGGGCACCACCGACATCGTCCCTGCAGTCCTGGGACAGAACAGGAGATCAGCTGGTTAGTGGTCACAGGCACTAGCTGTGAACAAGTTTTTCACGACGTTCTCTGCTTTGCACATCACTAAGCAGCTACTTAAAAGCAGCAACACGGAGTCAAATCTTTTAGCTACCTATTAGACCAACTGTCACAGGAATGATTTACTACATGCTTTTTGCCTGATCAAATAGCGACTGAAGCGAGAGACCTAACCCCGTGGACTACCCGTTAAATCCTGCAAGTTTTCAGGGTTCAATTTTCACGCTTCGCTTAATCCCAGTGCTTTTAGAAAGACCCGCTGGTGGCATTTGGGAGGCGCGAGACAGAGTGGAGACGAGCGCTGCGCTAACGGGCAGGCGATAAGGTGTCTGGTCCCCACGTACATCACCAATCATGACGGCCTCCTCCGGGGCACAGTCGGTCCCTCGCAAAGCTTCTAGGAAGAAGGTTCTCTCGGGCTTCCCCACCACTGTGGCTTTGGTGTCCGTCGCGTATTCCAGCCCAGCTACAAAAGGTCCGGGTCCCAGAGCCAAGCCGTCTTTTTTCTTGAAATATCTGGCTTTATGTATAGCTATAAGAGGAGCCCCATCCAAAATCAACCTAAAGAATTCATGAAGAAGGAAGTACAAAAATTATATTAAAGAAACGATAATTACAGCTGAAGGCCTGAACTGGCTTTCATTTAAGTTGACAAAACTCCCACTGACTTTCATGAGGCCCAAAATTATCACGCAAGTTAGCATTCAGTTGGAGAGTTAAATAAAATGCCTTCCTTTTCCCCAGAAACAGCTAATGAAACAAATCCTCAGAAACAGCTAATAAAATAAATCCCCCAAATAAAGAATTTATTATCTCGAGAATTTTAACAGGTAGCTATTTTTAAATCCTGTCTGTATCTCTCATGCAATTAGCTCCACTACTCTAAACAGCCTCACCTTTCACTAAGGCAAACATCCCAACGTTAGAACCCATCTGATTTCCCCACGCAAGTATTTTAAAAATCCATCAACCGCAGGCAGCGGCTGTAGGTAGCAGTTTGATGGCCACAGCTGTCATCTCCTTGCCTGGACTGAGAAGACAGCAACGCTTCCAGGGTGCTGCTGCCAGGAAATCTGCAGCCCAGCAGCTCTGGGCGCTGGTGGTATCGCCTGTAAGGGCCAGCCAGCTGTGTGTTTCCAGCAGAGACTGGTGTTCAGGTGAACTCCAGGTAGAAGGTCAATAATTTTAACTTCATTTATATTTTAACGTTGGAATTGCAATACCAAGTTACACCAAAAAGCACAAAGGTATTCGGCGCATTCACGTCCCGCCAAATTCCCCAGTTAACAGCGCTATTACCGAGCCTTCTAGGAACAAAGCTGGATTTGAGCTCCTTGCTATCGGGAACCAAAAATTCCAAGTGGAAGACAGTTCAAAGCAACAAGTCAGCAGATTCCTAACGCTTCTGAGTACAATAAAAGGCTCATAGCCTAAGGGTCATAACGCGGCGTTACAGGAGGGTCTTGGCCGGGCACAGCACCCGGGAGAGCCTCAGGAAGCGAGTGCAGCGGTGCTCCGAGAGACCGGGAACTGCTCCCTGCCCAGCAGCTGGGATCCTCCCGCCTTCCAGGGGCCCATTTCTGCCCCGAGGCACCAGCGTGCGCCCTCCTCGGCGTTCCGCAGACGCAGACGGCATCTCTGCCTGCCTGTTAAAAACCTGCACAGAACACGGGACTGTCTGGAGCGGGTGGAAAAATGTAAGGGAGGAAGAAAGACACTGCTGTTGCTCCACCGATCTCAGTCAGCGCCTCCTTAGCCTCGCTGCCTTGTCACCCCTGCCAATTCACTTCGTGTCTGCTTGAGGGCTCTCGTCTAACGCTTGCCTTGTAAAAGCCTTACGGCAGGGAGCGTGTCTCGTTAGCACACACGGCGCCTGAACAGCGGACCCACGGCAGCAAAGTAATAGAGGGGAGTTTAAGAGGGCTTGCTTCCACGAAACCTGGACCTAATCTTGGATTCTTCCATTTCTGTGAAAAGGTCTGGAGCACAGGGCTGATGGGGAGCGGCTGAGGGAACTGGGATTGTTCAGCCTGGAGAAGAGGAGGCTGAGGGGAGACCTGATCGCTCTGCAGCTCCTGACAGGAGGGTGCAGGGAGGTGGGTGTTGGTCTCTTCTCCCAAGTAACCAGCGATAGGACAAGAGGAAATGGCCTCAAGCTGCGCCAGGGGAGGTTTAGATTGGATATTAGGAAAAATTTCTTCAGGGAAAGAGTGGTCAAGCATTGGAACAGGCTGCCCAGAGAGGTGGGGGAGTCCCCATCCCTGGAAGTGTTCAAAAAACGGGCAGACGTGGCACTTGGGGACATGGTTTAGTGGGCATGGGGGTGTTGGGTTGATGGTTGGACTGATGATCTCAGAGGTCCTTTCCAACCTTAATGATTCCTAGTTTTACTTTCATTAAAAAATAATCCAGCCACCAAGCCAGGAAACGTGGAATTAATTATTGCTCTCCCCTTAACTGGTTTAGTGGTGGACTTGGCAGTGTTAGGTTAATGGTTGGACTGGATGATCTTAAAGGTCTTTTCCAACCTAAACGATTCTGTGATTCTATGATTCTGTATTACCTGCCCGGTAGTTTTTCCCTACAGCAGACACAGCAGCCACCTGTCCTGCAGCAAAGGGAAGCCTGCGTAGCTGCTGCGCTAGAGGAATCCTCCCGGCCCTACCAAGCACAGTGACGTTTTTGCAGTCCTCCCGCTCCCCAGCCTCAGGTTCAGTGCAACAAAAGCCCTCCAGACAGCGGCTATAAAAAGTCAAGGTAACGACTGCCAAAAAATTCCCCTTTGATTTTACAGCACCTTCTTCAGGTACTGCAGGCAACTCCAATCTTTATCACAACAGGTAGGAATGTAACTAGCAAAGCTGGGGGATAAAGGAGAAACATCAGCTGTTATTTTCGAGGCAGAAAGGAGGATTTCTTTTCCCCTTAACCCCACCTGATTTACAAAAAAAAAAAAAAAAAGAGCCTTTAAGAAAACAAACAAAATCTTGCTTTGCCCCTTCACTGCCTTTCTGGAGCTCTGCTCAGAGATGCTGGCTGAGGTGAATTGTACGCTCCTTGGAGGACGTCTGCTCCTTCCCATGTGCTTGCAGAGCAGCCTGGGTACTCTGAGCAGTACATAAATGATTAATATTTCATTCCACTTAATTATCACAAAGCATTTCTATTGAATCAATGCGTTCCAAAAGCAAGCTCAACAAGAAGAGAGCTGACGTGTGGGTCTGTGAGCAGCCAGGTATGTTCACGATGGGAGGATGCCTCTAGGATACAGAAAAATTTAATTTGACGGCAGCACCACAACCACTTACGTTCAGCAGTTTGCAGGAAAGATCTCACCTGAGAGCATTCTTTTAAATGTGGCATCAAAATCCCATGTATACAAAAAGAGAAATTTAGTCTCAGTCATTTCAAATGGTGCCTAGAGAACGGCTGTACTCTCTCTATCTCGTTTTGGGACTCGTATCGCGTTAGATTTACCTAACCTAATGCTGGATATCAACCCAGCAGTTGCCTACCAGGTAATTAGCCAGCCTGGGCTCTTCACAGTCAGTGGAGAGGAAAAAAAGCACTTCTAGGGCACAGTTCAACTGCCCTATTTTAAGCGCTACTAGGGGAAAAATGAACGATGCCTCACAAGCGCCTCCTCTCTCCCGCAGGAGCCCAGGTCACCAGCTCAGACACAGGCATCGGCACTGTAGATATCTGCATTTAATCAGATTCACCTTAAAGTTTTGCTATGAGCAGTATGCAAATCCCAAGTGACTTAATTATCTGAGCAGTAAAGGACAAGGAATAAAGCAAAGGACACAGCATAAGGCTCGAGAAGAAGGGAATGCGGCCAGTAATTAATATTTCCATTAGACCAAACAAAACTGACGCCAGCAAAAGAGTTTACCCTCAGTAGAGGACTGGGAGAAGAACCCAGAACAAATCAGTGGGATGTTAAAGTCAGACAGAGCCCACCCTAGGGCCTCTGCCCAGCCTGAAACACGGGACCAGGAAAACACTGGGCAAATCCAGGACAGATTCACAGAGGATGAAATCTTCCTCGCGGCAGACAAGTCAGCCAAGCGGCTGGGAACGCATCTGTCACAAGGCGAGCTGAAGGACTCAGCCTTGCTCAGTGCTGGGCCGCACCACCCAGGCAGCACTGGATACAGGATGCTCCGGCAGCGCGGACTCCACGCTACCCCCTTGAATACGTTGTCTCCCTTGGGCAGCAAGGCCATGCCGCGCCCACTGCAGGGGACTGGATTTGGCCTTCAGCACCTTCCTTCCATCACCAGAGCAAGCATCCAGTTCTGTGTTTAATGCAAAAAGCCCAAATCCAGCCTGGGATAAGCTCGCCCACCTCCACAGGGCCAGTTCCGCCAGTTCCTGCGTCTGCTGGCCTGGGGAAGCCTGAGGTCCCTCAGGGACTCTGCACGTGATGCCTGGTTTCTTGTTTTAAGTGTCCAGATCTCCAGCCCGAAGCAGCTAATGATATTATTCATCGGTTACTATATTCACGAGAGAAATATCAATAAATAAAATTCTGTAAGCACTGGAATACAGAACGGGTTAAGTCCTTGCAGCTGTGAAATGAGAGTCCGCTCATGAGCGCGCTGTAAAACTCTAAAATCAATGCCATTGGCAACACGCACTAATGAGGCTGCCAGAGAATCGGTTTGGGTCGATACATGTTCTTATAACATAGAACTGGCAGGCAGATAAGGACAGCGTTGGCTTCCTACTCCAAGGAGCCTCCGTAAGATACTGGTGAGCAGTAATTAATACTCCCTCTTCGGATTTAGTGGTTATAAAGACAGATTAAGGTGTTCTGAGATCAGGTTTTTTTTCAAATTCCAAGGTGAAAAATTGCACGGTAGCCATCATCCCCTGAGCAAAGAGTGGAAAGGACTCATCACACGTATCATAGCACAGCAGGGAGTTATCCAGGGTGTTACGAGAACTGGTTTAGTGGTGGACTTGGCAGTGTTGGGTTAATGGTTGGACTGGATGATCTTAAAGGCCTTTTCCAACCTAAACGATTCGATGATTCTATGTCCTCTTTAGCTCTGAGATAGCTCTAAAGCTGGTTACCAGCTGCCGGCGGGGGGTTAACACTCGTGCTAGATGTTTCCTGTTAAATTTTAGTGCCATAGTGTAGTCAGTAATCTTCGGAAAGATAAGTGTTCAGGAGAAAAGCCTTTGTGGGCTCCGAGAGCAATGAAACCTGACAATCTGTTCCACCTAACGTCGTATCCAGAGAAATACGCCCCCAGCACAGGTGTTAACACAGGGTGCTGTTACGAGGCCAGGCTGATCAGCTCGGCCGAAACCGCTGCTGGAGGACAGCGGGTTCAGAGAGCTCCCAGCGAAGTGAAACGCAGGCACAGCAGGCTCGGTCGGGGGGCAGGGTAGGTGGGACGTTCAGACGACCTTTCTCTGCGCATTTCACAACAGACAAAAGGCACATCAGCGGGGCTAAACTCAGCAACAGGTTCACGTTCAAGTCTTTGAAGCTAAAGGGGTGGGGTTTTTTTTAATATTAAAATCAAGAGTGCTGTGCTGAGCTAGAACTAGAGAGAAGGACACACGGCTACGCACCTCTGCACACACTATTGCATCTTGGCTCCTGTACAGTCACAGATAAATTTTATTTGATTTACCCCTTAATCAACACACAAAACGAAGAGCTTTAGAAATAAGACAGACCGGATCAGATCCATAGATCATCTAGCCCAGCGCATTGTGCTGGCTACTCCTGAACACAAGAAGCTTCAGAAGAAATTGCTAGAAATCCTGCACTAGGTAGGTAAGGAATAATCTGCCCTAAATACTGGATTTCCTTCCCCATAATATTTGAGCTCTGAAGGCTGAGGTTCAAACATAGAAGCCATCTCCCGAATACTTCCCAACATCCTTGTTTTTGTGTATTACCTCTTGAAGCATTGCTAACTTTTTCACCTCAATGACAACCGTGACCGTACTTCTATAGTTTATTTACAGACTGAAAGCTATGGAAACCAGGGCTGGACTGCCTGAAGTTCACGGTTGAGGTCCCAAATCCACCCAGTTAGTGGCTCGCACTCAGACACAGAGGCAGACACCATAATCACGCGATGTAACGGTGATATTGCTACCACCCTCTTCTTCCCACACGAGAAGGATTTCCTCGCCTACGGAGAGGTACAGAGCCCAGCACAAGACAGCCACCATTCAAAAAGCCACCAGAAAGGGCTGACTTACCGAAACGCTCTGTTCATCATCTCATAGTGAAAGCGCTCAGGAGCCAGTCCTACCACCACTGCATTGGGGTCATCAGTGGCTATCCCTGGAAAACCAAAAGACGACTCTGAGCGAACAGAATTTTATTTGTACTTAAGCAGTACCCAAGTCAACGAGTGCAATTAATTCACTTCACAGCAAAAACGAGCATCTTCTGAGCCAGACACATCACATGGACTAGTTTTACGTCTTTTAGAAATGAGGAAAGCATCTGTGGAAAAGGTGTCGATCTATCCAGACTCTGCCATCCTTCACGACAAGCACAACTCTGCAGCTGGATAGTCTTAACAGCGACTGTTGAACAGTGATTCTCTCACTGCCTGCACTGAAATGCAGCAGACCGCACAAATCACTTTTTTTAACTGAACGACTTTTTGTTATCTAAGAATCTCTTTCTACATATATTGATCTGCTTTGTAAGACAGTAAAGCAGGAAGACTAGTGAATTCCATCCAGTTTTTCTGTTCCCTCTAGTCACAGAAAACTCCACTTCAGGTAAAAAGCCTGACTGTTGTTCTGCGTATCAGTCTGGTTATGATGGCAAAAATGGTATTGCAGCGTGACTGACAAGTTGTTACACTAAATTACTTTTGGCTCTTCTGGAAGGTCTTTTTTTTTTTTTTTAATGTGGATTAGTCCCCTCGAGACCAGCTTGCACCTCCTCTGTCCTGCACTGTTCCGGAGCAGCGTGACTGTTTTTACATGGCAGTGCCACCTCTGAACAGAGCCAGCAACAGAAGCAGAGTAGCATCTACAGGAGAAACAGGAGTACCAGAGCGGTTTATTTAGGCCAGGTTAAGTACCAGCTGCACCCTGCACTTGCTGAGGGTGTTGTTCCGCCTTCACGCAGCATTTCCTCTACACCTTTACTGGGATAACTAGAGCTCCTGGGTCTCCAGAGAGCGTCATCGCAGCCTGCTGGCTGACGTCTCCTGCCACACGTCCTTCAGTTAGCTCAGACGGCAAAATGTACACTCGGAGATGCTACGTGGATTTGTGACACCCTCCAAAAGCATCTGGGTCCTTTAACCAAGAATGGATTACATTCATCCATCTGTGACCAACTTTATGGAGAGATTAGCCAAGAATAGTTCAGTAGCAGCCATTAACAGAATTTAAAACATTCTCTGTTGTACTTAAATGTTTCAAGAGCAGCACTGAGAGAATATGAGCAACACCGCTTGCAGCAAAAAGAAACGAGGCACTCCATTCCACATCTAAGCAACGCAGAAAATGCCACCAATGTACTCCACTGATACCTCCATCTTTGCCATCTGTTACAAAATTCGCATCAGCTACTGTAAAACTGATGGAAAGATCCCAAATACATGGAGGTTACACTGATTTAAGCACCTTTGGTGAAATAGCTGCTGTCTCTGCTGTTTCTGACCCAAGAAAGCCTTCCTGAGAACGCAAATACAGAATATTGCTAGGGGCGTATTTCTCTGGATACGACGTTAGGTGGAACAGATTATCAGGTTTCATTGCTCTCGGAGCCCACAAAGGCTTTTCTCCTGAACACTTATCTTTCCGAAGATTACTGACTACACTATGGCACTAAAATTTAACAGGAAACATCTAGCTCCTAGCAAGATTAGAACACACTTAAATTACACAGCCATAAGGATTTCAGTTCGTAAGGCAGGGAGCAGTGGGAAGGCATCCACATTTTGCTGCCTTGACTTAAAATGAAAGCCTGAATATACAATATATGGTTTCAACTCTGAGTACGTTAAAAATGTGGGTATCTTCACTACTCTTGAAAAAATGACGTGGTTAACTCAAGGACTAACTGGCCTAGCTTCAGGCACCTGCCAGACATGTCCAGGTTAGAATACATCATCTTCTACTCCTCTTATTGTTGAGGGAGGGAAATGGGAACATCTGAAAGTAAATCAAGTTTTAACCAGATCTTTAGAGATGACAATCTAGAGAAATCAGGGTGATGAACGTTCTGTCACCAATTAAGGCATCAAAGCACGCAGAGTGAGACCTAGATGTTCAATACAAGATAAGTAACAATAACTACCTGGAGATTTTACATTTAATAGTAATCTATTAAGAGAGAAACAGCCTCCTGCGTGTGCCTACACACTGGCTTTTCAGCTCTTTATGAGCAAAACCTCTGTACAATACCTGAGGGAAACCGGATTTCCAACAAACTGACACCTCCTTACTATAAAACACATCAGCACTGGTAGGTGCAATAAATCTCCAATGATCTAGTGATGAGTATTACTGGTTTCTTACACTGAAAATTAATAAAAAGTATTGAGTTTTACCTGAATTCCTGACTATCTGATGGCTTTGGCTGCCATTTCCACTACTCCTCAAGAAGCTATGACTTCAGACTGTTCAATGTTAATTTAAAAAGAAGAAAAGACCTTTATGACGCTGGAGAGCTCCACATTTCAGGCTTCATCATGGCTAATGGCATATATACAATTGTCATTCTACAAAAGGGAGAACACTATGTTTCCTTAGCTGTTTAGTAACGTCCCCCATGCTGTTCTGTGACCGCCTCACCTGTGAAATCAGGCAGGGCCTTATCGTCCACCAAGAGGAGAGGCCGCACCTGCCTTTGCTCCAGAAGATTTCTGGCTGCTGTCAGAGACGTGAAGATCTCATTTTCTGCAATGTCAAACCCCAGTTTCGTCAGCCTCTCCAGCAGGTCTCTCTTGCACTCCTTCGTTGTGTTCGTCACGAATCGAATGGTAACCGGAGCGCTGCGCAGCCTGATGGATGAAGAGCAAAGGCAAATTGGCCACAGCATCCTTCTATTTACGTCTCTTTGGGACTGAAAAAGGACCGTTTGTCTAAAAGCCACAGATGAAGAGACTGTATACATCCCAGAGTACTGGTGCCACACAAGAACCATGAGGTTGTTGGCTTCTGTGGACTGGAGGGCGATGTGAAACAGATGGCAAGAATTACAGCTACCAGAACAAGACCAAGTCTCCCCCGATTTGCTTCTACCGGGAAAAGTCTGGAGGAAAATGGCGATTCCAAACTCCACCTTCACAGTAGTAGCAAACACATCTATGACCAACAACAACTAGTTGAATGAAATTCAAACTAGATAATAAATAAATCAGCCCTGTATTCTGGATCAAAAGCATCCTGATCCAAAATAAACAAACAAAAGAAGCTTGTTGCTAAATTAATATATTGAACTCCACATGCCGGCTGAATTTCACAGCAGCTGTGGCTCATTCAGAGATGCAGGAAGCTCTAGGACCCTGTGTTACCTGTGCGGCGATTTTACGTCAGCTTTTGCAGCCATTTCACCCTTTCCTGAGGAACACCGACATCACATAAAACCACATTATTGCCCTACCCTGACAGTACATGCTACCAAACAATTAAATAATTTTAAGTGACAATTTCAACGGTGTTCCCGTTAATTATTCCCCCACCATCACTTTCTCTGTTTGTTGCTATAGAAACAAACACTGGCATCAGGACTGCATGGAGAACAGCAGAATAAAGTTGGTCAATGCTGGAGACTTGCTTGCACCTGCCACTTATTTCTCTTGTTTATCAGATACACTGACCCTTCACAAGTATGAACTGGTAAAAAAAGTCCTCTGGTTGCTAATAAAATAAAAATTAATCTTTTTTTTTTTTTTTTCCTAGGGACCTCAAGGCTGAGAAGTAACCCTAAAAATGGCATCGATCCATTTGTTCCCTAAGCAAGTGGCAGGCCAATCGTTTCAGCATCTCTTCAGGAAGGACAATGACATGGATTAGCAGAAAAGAGCATGAGAAGATACTTTTTTCAAACCTCGAAATCAGAAAGACCGGCTGGTTTTGGCAGTGAAATGACACCTGTCCAGTCTACTGCCTGGGGGTTTGGAGGTGAGCAGTGACAGGACAGGTACTGAGCTCTTCTCAACAGTATCACTTTTTTATATATACAGAGATTTTCGAGAATGCTGACTCTCACCTGGCCCAAGTTTTCCCTGCAGCATGAAACACCAGGCAGACAAGGTCCAGAGAATGAATGGGTAACAAATGAGTAGCCAATGCTTTAGCAGTTTTTACTTCCTTGCAGTTTTACATCTTTAGGAAATAATTATTTCCACAGAATTATTTGTGAAAAGAAATGCAGAGTTTCCTAATCCCTCTGTGAACTTTTCCTCTGAGCAACAGTCCAGCTTTATAAAAATCTAAGCAGCCAATACAACTCCAGTAAAAACTTCTCGTCCTGAATTCAGCCCTATTCCTCTCCTGATTCTTACCGCCCCAGCACCTTAAGACCATGATAGCAGATAATCACTTTGTGTCTTTCTTCACCCATTGCAAGACATCTTCTCCAGGAAAACAGTTCCATAACACAGTACAAAGATCCCTGGGGTCGCGTATCCCGTTTTGCCACCGACTCGGCCAGATTAAGTCATTTTACTGTGCTTCAGTTTCTTTAGGCACACTTTCATCAGAAGACAAAGAGGTACTTAACTGTCCTGTTTATTAACGTGTTGAAATTCCTACAAAAGATGAGCTGTATTATCAACTGTTTCTCAAACTAAAAAAATGACTGAGCTTGTTTACCGAGTAGAAAGAAACTTTAAAAATAATAAAGCAAAGCCTTGGCTGAAAGACCAAATGAAATGAGAACTCTGCAAAGGATGCCTTGCTCACTAGGCCAAGTTATTCTCGCTGTCACCCCACTTTAGCTCACCACAGACCTAAGGGCTCAGACAATCAGGTTCCTGTAGTTAAACAAAGCACCGAGGAACAGCTCAGCTGAAATGACTTTGATGTACGTGGGATAATTCAGATTAACTTAACCACTTTCCACTTTGGCTAAGGCTATAGCCCCACGAGAATTACCAGAAACACTCTGAACATTGCCTTTTTCTATCTAGAAAAGGCTCAGAAAAGACCTAGAGAGCAACTTAGGAATGCTGCGGGGCCTCAGGTGATACGTGGCACCTTTTCAATATCTAGGCCCTTTGCTGACTTCTCTTGGTATTAATACGGGCGTAAATAAAAGCAGAATTCGGGTGCGTATTTGCTTAACCACGACAGCGTAAAAAGGCAGAAGCTTCAGGCCTGCTTCCTTAAAGAAGCGTCTTGGTGCAAAGAGCGCTGACATAACCTATCAGAGGAAATCGAAAAAGGGAGCTTGCCTTTTAAGAGCTTCCTGCGCGCCTGGCACAGCTGAGTCTTCAATGTGAAGCGTGCCGCTGAGATCCACCAAGACAGCTTTCAGCGCGCGCCGAGCTGCCATCCTTCCTTCCCTAGGGAAAAGGCAAATAAATGAAACAACAAAAAACCGGTTAGCAGACAATGGATAATAAAAATAAGGAACTCAGTTAAGCGCCTCATTTGTGCCAAGCCCGGTATTACTCAGAACATTACTCGCAGTATTAAATGGGCCCCCTCAGACAGAGAAATAAAAGGCAGTGTTTAAAAAAATGCATAATTGATGGGGTGGTATTTTCCCAAAGACTCTCTATATGGAAATCAGGTGCTATTTGTTTTTTAAGTGCCTTTATTTGTGCGCGTCAAAAAATTCTCTAAACAACTAAGACTGTTGGGAAGAGGATCGTTAGGTCTGGTATTGCTGGTTCAAGGCCTCAGCAAGCACATTTCGGCAAGTCCCATCGACACCAATGGCGCTGTTCAAGTAAAAATAAATACAATACTACTAAGCCAGGATACAGTGCTCCGACTGTAAAGCTCAAAAAGCTCTGCGAAAGTGGATATTGTGAATTTTATTTTTGTTAGCGAGATCTACGGTGATCCAGCCCACAACACAATTCAGGTGTCCCGACTCTTAGGTTATTCGGTGGTCGACTGCCTGCGTGCCAGTGTGGATTTAGCCTGGAAGCTCTCAGGGCTCAAGGATATTCAGCACCCCGAAGGGTTACTCCTTCCTCTTGCAAAGGGGATGGTCAAGCCGTTTTTCTACAGCAAGCTTCTGTGTCGCACAAAAGGAGACTCAGCCCAAATTAGAAGCCAGCATTCAAAGGGTAAAGGCACTGGGGAAGAAAATAGTGAGGTCATGTGCAAGTCACCTGGCTAAAAAAAAAAAAAAAAAGCTGCCTTTAGAAACTAGTACTTCTCCTTAGGTTGAGCTGCAAGTGCTGTATTTTGCTCCACAAGCAAGTTTGCTGAGCTATTTCTTAGCAAATGTCCAATACAGAAGCTTTTCTCTTGTTAGACAATAACAACTATCTGACTGTCATCATGATTTTATGTTGAGCCCTTCTGGTTACAGACAGAACATGTAACATGTATGTACTTTTAAAAAAAACACACAAGAGTAGTCAACACCATGATTAGAACCTGCCTTAATAAATTTAATTTCCCATCGGGAAAGTTTTATCTTTGCAGGCAGTTTTATCAATGATCAAGATCATATGATCTTGATGTCTCGGGTACAAGACACATACGCAGAAAACTTTTGAGATTCCACTTTCATTATTCTTGCTGGTTCTCTGCAATAAGAAAAAAATAAATATAATGCTTATTTTATAGTATGTCTGTTGCTACACAGGCCAAGGTTAAAAGTCTATGATAAAGAGCTGATAACAGAACTCCTAAGGGCGCTTCATCAATTGCATGGGAAAAGAGGGCACCAGGTTTCTAAGACATCTTCTCTGAGTCAAATACTTAGCGCAGACAAACTGCCTGAGCAGAACGGACTTTGCATGACTCCACATTATCTCCATGACAAAAAAACTCTCTTCCCTCAGGCACTTCAACTCTAGCACAGGGAATTTTGAGCTCCAAGAGAGATTACAAAGAGGAATGAAGCAGGTGCTATTATATAAATTCTCTAGCCAAAGACACACCACTGCAGAGCAACTGCACCATGCCTGCATGGATAGCGCAGCTAGGATAGAATATCCTAGGTTAGCAGAAATGGGATTTTTTTTTTTTATTATTCCTCTTTTACCCAAGATCTCCATTGGTTCTCCTATTCATAGTGTACTTATCCAGGTGGTATGGAAGTTATTCGCAGAGGCAGTTTTCAGCATAGCTGATTTGAAGCGTAAAGCTCACCGCCTAAGTCCTGAAAAACCCCAGCACCTCAGTTTTCATAACCGCAGCCCAACGCGTTAGGGGAAGCTCACCGTCGTGCTGGGTTACAGCTACAGCCACGGGATGAGGCCGTACGGTAATTCAGGCTGGTCAGGACACGAGGGACCATCCAGCTCAACGCCCACCTGGTCTGCAGCAGCCTAAGGGGCCTACGTGCTGCATATGGACGCAACAAGGTGCTCACAACCTACGCCAAAGAGGCCTCGTCCCCTCAGGGGAAGGTCTGCAATGGCCCAGGTGCGTTGGGGCCGCTCTCCATGGCAGAGGGCCGGACCCCCCCAGCTCCCCTTCCTCCTCTCCCCCAGGCCCCACCGCAGGGCCTACGCAGTGCTGCCAGCAAAGCCCAGGCCTTTCCCTGGGACAACGGCACAAGGCAGGCAGCGAACGGAGCCCCCGAAGCCACCGGTGAGCCCCGGGCCGGGGCCGGCTGCCCTGAGGGGAGCGGGGCTCCAGGGCCACCCAGCCAGCCCTACACAGAGCCCACACGGCCTCCCACTGTGGGCCCGCCACTGCCCCCTGAGCAGCCGGGGGCTCCGAGTGCCTCCCTGCTCGCTGGGGAGCCCCGGGGCCGCTCCCCCGCCCCACAACGCCGTCGAGGATGCCTTCCCCTCCCTTCGCCATACTGGAAAGGGCATACAGGTCCAGCTCCCCCGCCTCACCCCAGCCAAGGAGATGGCACCGCCTCTCTCCGCCAGTTTACAATGGGCCGCTGGGCTGGCCCATTCTCCGGAGGGGGAGTCCCCGAGCTCGGCGGGCTCCCCTTTCCCTCACGCAGATGGTTCCGCCCGCCCGTTCGCCCTGATGGAAGGCGGGCGGGCCCACTCGGATAAGAGGGGAGCGCAGCTTGGCGGCAGCCCCCCCCCGCTGCCTCCCCGGCACTAACCTGCCTCCAGCCGCCCCGCTGCCACCCGCCGCCGCTCCGCCCCGCGGGGCCCTGCCTGAGCCGGGGCTGCCCGACCGAGCGCCGGTACCCGCCTTGCTCCCGGCACGGCAACCAGAGCCGCGGCCCGGCGTGGAACGGCGGCAGCGCTCAGCCCTCAGGGGCCCGGTGTCCCCGGCTGGCCGCTGCGGCAAGGCGGCGGCAGGCAGCGCGGCGGGCAGCCCGCGTCGGCCCTCAGGGCCGCCTCAGCGCGGAGGGCGGGAAGCGGCGGCGGCCCCGGGCGCGGCGGGAGCCTCTCTGGGCCGGCCCTGAGCCCCGAGCCGCGGGCTGAGGGGGTGAAGGAGGCGGCAAAGAGCCGCCCCATGCCCCCAGCGGGGCCGGGCTGCCGGGGGATGCGGCCCCGGAGCGCTTCCCGGCTGCAGCGGCCCAGCCGGGTGCCTGGGGAGGTTTGGAAGGCCGGCGTCCTGCAGCTGCTCGGTGGAAACGCGTCGTTGTAAGGGCCCTGTGTCGCCTGGGAGAGCAGCAAGCCCCAGGCTGTGGAGCCGGCGCTCTGCCTGCGAGGGCAGCGGAGCGTGCGGTGCTCGTCTGCAGGACAGGCAGCACGCAGAAAACATGGTCGGGTGCAATTGCATTTTAAGCTATTGCAGTTAGGATTTCGTGAGAAATAAGGGCACGTCAATGAATTAAGTATGATATACTTATCCCAGAGAGGGGGTGGAGTCCCCATCCCTGCAGGTGTTCAAAAAACGGGCAGAGGTGGCACTGGGGGACATGGTTTAGTGGGCATGGGGGTGTTGGGTTGATGGTTGGACTGATGATCTTAGAGGGCCTTTCCAACCTTAGTGATTCCTAGTTTTACTTTCATTAAAAAAATAATCCAGCCACCAAGCCAGGAAACATGAAAATGCTACTCTCCCCTTAACTGGTTTAGTGGTGAACTTGGCAGCGTTAGGTTAATGGCTGGACTGGATGATCTTAAAGGTCTTTTCCAACCTAAACGATTCTATATACATTCACAGCTGTAGATTGTGATGGTACATCAAAAAATCCAAGGTATATAAGACAGTACAATTCTAAATTCATAACATTGCAACCCTAAGGGGAGATGTCAAACATAATTAGAGTGAGTGTGAGATTCCTTTATTTGTGTTCAAACCCGTTACCTTCTTGCTTTTCCCTTTGCCTGTCCCCGTGCCCTTCAAAACAAAACCTTTGCCCTTCAAAACAAAACCTTTAACAGTACAGGTATAAAGAACGGATCCCTTATTCCCATCTGTATTTGCACTAAAGACTCTGTGATGTGGCACCTGGGGACATGGTTTAGTGGTGGAATTGGCAGCGTTAGGTTAACGGTTGGACTCGATAGTCTTAAAGGTCTTTTCCGACCTAAACGATTCTACGATTCCAAGTGTCCCACAAGCTTCATTTTCACCATACAGCCAGCCACAACTGGTACCACCACTGCAATTTACTGCTGTGAAAGCATCTTCTGTTTACAAATCCTTACTAGAAATTGGCCAATTATTCTAAAGTCTTAATTGTCATCCTGATCTGTAAAAGAGAGTCATAGGATCATTCGGGTTGGAAAAGACCTTTAAGATCATCCAGTCCAACCATTAACCTAATGCTGCCAAGTCCACCACTAAACCAGTTAAGGGGAGAGTAATAATTAATTTCATGTTTCCTGGCTTGGTGGCTGGATTATTTTTTAATGAAAGTAAAACTAGGAATCATTAAGGTTGGAAAGGACCTCCAAGATCATCAGTCCAACCATCAACACACCACCCCCATGCCCACTAAACCATGTCCCACGTTCTGATTATTGTCATTTCTGTGCCGGGTACAAGTGACAATGCTGTTCATGGTTTGAAGTGACTACTGCATCACAGGCTACTTTGCACGTGGAAGCTTTTTTGCATGTTCCCTGTTATTGAGGAACCCGAGCCCCTGCCCGGTTTGAGGGGCTTCACTTTGTTTAAACTTGGTCACAGCAGACACATTTCAGAACTGCTCAAAGCCACGCGAGGAGACGGCGGCAGTGTAGCTACTCCCTTGCTGTTTCTCTCTACGCTCCTTCCCTCTCTGCCTGTTTGCTGTTCACCCTTTCGCCCTCATCCCTGCGCATTACCTGGGAGACCCGATCTTCAGCCTCTGCCCCACTTTGAATCACTATTTTGCATCTGCCGGGTAAAACATGTCCCAGTTTTGCCTCAAAACCAGGATTCCTGCTGCACAGAACCGCTGCTCCTTTTTACTGCATATGCCTAATTAATTTTGAAATGATCTGCCCGCGTGCTGTAAGCCATGCATTGAAACTTCAGCCTTCCTGAAAGGACAGGAAGAGAGGGGAAATCGCTTTTTACCTGTTTTTTTACTTGTAATCTTTAGTACTGGCTTTTATTTTAATAAGAACTAGTGTTTTACCAGTCAATAAAGACAAAAAGGAAATTATACTCAAGCTGTGCTTCAAATCGTTCAGTACTCCAATCCAATGCATCAGCAATGGAAACATCTACCACTGCTTTTTTTGGCAAAAATTTTACAAAAAATACAAAAAGGCCTGCACACCTTCCGTGTTTTATCTGTTCCACGTGCATACCGTCTGGTTTCCTTGAAAGACAGATACATGAAAACAACTGATCCACACTGTACCCTCCACACCTCTGAATTACATGAAGATTATAAGGAATACTTTACAATAGGTCTACCTACTTTAGAATTTAAAGACTAGCACGATCCTATTCTGCCTCAGGCCAGCGTTACCATGGCTCATCAGGTTTGCTACATAAACCAAAATACAGCTTGACAGCAGAGAGATGACGCAAGTGCCACAGGGATGAGAAAAAGAGTATTTCGTGTAAGAACGGTAACGCTGGTATCTGGAACAGGACGAAGCTGAGTTCTGAGATACTCCCACTGTGCACAGATACAGAGCGAGTTATGAAAGAAAGCGCTTAGCTTAGAAATTCAGAATTTATTTACAAGTTTTCACTAAAAAAAAAAAAAAAAAAGGGGGAACAACATAAAGCTCTCCTCCTGGATATACTCTACTCTGCAAAACACCGCAATTGAAGATCGTGAAATTCATTCACACGTTTTACAGATTTATCTTTGTGTACAACAGCGTACGCTTTAGTCATCAAGACGTCAGAAGAAGAGATGATCAACTAAGCTGTTCTGTCATAATGAAACTGCCAGGTTTCCTTTGGCCTTCCCCACTTTAAAGACAAGCTAAAAACACTTTGGCAGATGTAAGACTTCCAACTTTTCTGAAAAAAAGTACACGAGAATCAGCCTTTTTCGGTTCAGGCTTGCCGTGTAACATCGGACCTAAGCAGTCTTAATTGAGACAAGATCCGTACCAAAGCAACCATCGAGATTCTCTGTGACAGAACTGCAAGATCACACCCATCGTTCCAATTTCAGTAAGCTGTTGATCTCACAGAGGAAGATGGAGGGCGGGGGAAGAAGCCGCAGTAACAGAAGAGGCTGCAAATTTGCTGTTTTTTTAACAAAGAATTGCATTTGCAGAGGGCACGTTTCCCAAGCAGCTCAGAATACAAACGGTTCCCTGCTTCCAACACACTAATCACCACGCAGAAGTTTAACACACATTTTTAAAAGCATAACAATCCTTGATGCAACAGTAACAAATGCTAATCACTAGTATCACCTGCTAGTCTAAATGAACACAGAGTCGCCCAGCTTTAGGTACAGCTTTTTTTAGATTTTGCATAGCAATTGCACCTATTTTCAACGTACTTCACCATCAGCATGGAACATTATTGATTTTAAAAGACTACCAGACATCAAGAGAAAAATCCCGTTCCCGATCAAACCAGGAACATTCAACTTCCGATGAGAACTGAATCAGGACTTTACCCAGCTGTTTTTTGTCTCCCTCAATATCACAACTGTACTTCAATAACTTGTAACATGTTTGTAGAGCCTAATTCGTATTCTCTTAAATAGTACTGCGGTAGGAATTGAAATAAAGAGACGTCGTTGTTTTTCTTAACTTAAAAATTGGGAAGTGTACTGAAGGAAATTCATCCCTGAGTAACGAGACATTTAAAAACCGCATCCTATCGACAAGCGTCGTGACGAGTTACAACGCACACTCTAACAGTCAACGCTATGCACAGGCAGCAACAGAACTTGTCACAGTCCAATATATTTGCAGCGTTGTTGCATTGATCCCATTATCTCGGTTAATGAAACTGCAAGTGACCATTAGGAAATAGGATAAATAGAAATAATGTCTTTATTATTTTAAGTTGAATGTCAAATTGACAGGTAAATCGTGCTGGATCCCAGAAAACTCAGAGCAGCGATGGTCAGCAATCTGCTTCTTTGGATGTCCAAAAGATTTCGCAACAGTTATCTTCAACCAAACAACAGGAGGAGAATGATTGTAACTGAGTTCACTCCTATTAATGGCACTGTAGGGAAAAAAACCAAAAAAAAAAGAAGAGCAATTGTGAAAATTTTCTTCTGCACATCACGAAGTGACAGAACTTCTTATTCCCTTGGGAGACCCCCTTTTAAGGAGCAAAATCAATCAACATTTTAAAAAAACGCTGAATTTTCTTAATGCAAAAATCGGCGATTAGCAAAAGGAGACAGGATCAAAGCCTAGGATAATAAAAATTAGGAAGCAACAGAGTAAATATTTTTAGGTGGCCCATCATGTTCTAACTTTGGCCCAAACAATCCTTTCTCCAAATGAAACAAAACCATCTCAAAGTCAGTTTCTATCTGTGGCTTTGCTGTGATTTGGAAGAAATGCATCAGTTTTCACTCTGTGGTGGGCAAGACGGGTAAGATTTGTTACTTCCCCTTTACCATCGCCTACAAAAGGAATTTTTGGTGTCCTTTATAGTAAGGAAAACTATCAGTAACTTCCAAATTAAAGTCTTATTTTTTTTCCCCATCCTTTGAGGCACGTAAGCCCAGCTTACCTTTAAGAATCACAGGAATTACATTTCCCGCCCCAGATACTTCACATAAAACTGCATTTAGCCAAGGTGAAGCTAACTGCACGCTCCCACTGATCACCAAGCTTTCCCCCAGCTCCCAAACTCCAAGGAAAGACAGACAAGACGCAGCGGCGGCACCGCAAGCCGGAGTCGGGGAATGTTTTATGCTTTTATCAAAATTAGGGCGCCTTAGCCAGGACCTGCGCCCTCCTACACAGAGTCCACGGGCGAAGGAAAGAACCCCAAGGAAGGACAGATGGGAAATGGCGAGCAGAAACAGCAGCTGTTTGGTAAAAGAAGAGTCAAAATGCTGAGATGATTTCGTTAAAGCACAGAAGCGAAACTTTACAGACAGGAACATTTAAACAAAAGATCGTCACCTTACCTCTCATAACGGTTCGTATAGATCGAATAAGGTTCGTTAGCTGCGCTTTAATTCCTGGTTCCTCTCCAAACCCTCCAATCCCTTGATCGCTTCCCCAGCCAACTGCGTCACATAAAAACGTGTTAGAAGAGAAACCCAAATCCACGCAACAAATGCTACCAGCAAGACTAACGAGCCATCTACCTTGAATAGCCTTAAGTTTATCCTAACATTAGAAAACCGAACTACGAACCAGTTTGCTTTATTTCAAGAGGCGATTTTAAAACAATATACTGAAAAGTGTTAAACCTTTTAACAGACGCAACAGTAATGACAGATCAGTGTTTCTGTAAAGGAAACCCTTACCTTTTTAATATGCTACTATTCCCTGCATGCCAGAGAAAAATATGAGTTTATTTGGACTTAAAAAAAAAAAAAACACCAAACCACAAACCACCCACCAGAATAAAACCAAGCAAACTACATCTGTTCGCAGTCCTCTACCAGAAGATAAAATAGGAAATAATTGTTGGGTACAAAGCGATGCTTTAGCACCGAGAAACGAGCTGCACGGCAGAAAACGGTCAGCACAGATTCCAAACCGGGATGATGATTTTTGTAACCACTATTAAAAAAAAAAAAAAAAAAAAGACTTGGGAATTTTTCAGAGGGCGACAGAAGTACTGAAAGTTTACAAAGCACTTCGGGGACAAACCCTCCCCTACCCACTGCGGGGAGGCCGATGCCGTGGTCCCAGTGACGGGAGCAGGGATTTTTGAGTCCTCCCAGTCACAGCCCGGACCCGTTTGGGGATGAACGGAGCAGAGAAGGGAGCGGCTCTAAATATTGGAAGCTGCACTGTGCAACCTGCCGGTTTCTTTGCTCCAGAGACAACTTTTGAGTGATTTTTCTTTTTTTCCCCCTTCCTTGTCACTCTCACTCCGCTGGCACCGGGCTGGGGACAGTAGGCGAGTCCTCCCCCTCACCGGCCTTGCCAGCTGCTGCTTCCCGCTCGGACGAGCCTGGAGTTATTCCCAAGTTATTCCCAAGTCTCCCGAGTCACCTGGGCCTGACCAGTGGCTTGACCCGTCCTGACATCTCCCTCCAGCTGCTGCTCATCAGGAAAGCAAAAAGAAAACCCCAACCCCAAAGCGAGTGAACCCCACCGAGGAGCAGGAGGAAGGGATAACGATCTGCGCTCCTGCCAAAAAAACCCAAGCTCAGCCTGACTCGAGAAGCCAGGACTCCCTGGATCAGGAAATCGGGAAATCTTGGATAGTCAGTAATTTTTTTTCTGGGGCTTTGCAGATCTTTGTGTCGGCAGCTTGTGGGATTTTGTTTTCTTTTAAAGGACGAGGAGACCCAACCTTGGGGAAATCTTTCCTCCGTAACCGCAGGAACGCCAGGGTGCGAAGGCAGAGAAGCGCTACCTCATCAAAAAAAAGCCACGACAAGGCGGAAGAACGCTATCGCAACATCCCGACGGGTGGCACAAATGAAGACAAAAGAGTAGAAATGCAGAGGGAAAAAAGAAAATTAAAGGGGCGGGGGGAGAAGAGGGAGAGAGACAAAGCGGAGGCAGGAGCGGAGTCACCCAGATCATCAGAAATGTCGGCGTCAGGACCGAGCACCCCCCGCCATCCCTCCCGCCGCAGCACCGGGCCCCACCAAACCCGCCGGCTCGGGAGGGGCCTCAGGGCCGGCCCGGAGCCCGCTACCGGCACCCCCGGGCCCGCCGAGAGCCGGGCGGCCTCCGCCGGGTGCCGCCACCGGGCTCCTCCCTTCAGGAGGCCCCGCCGGGCCGCGGTTTGTGGGCTGTGGTGGGCCGGGCCGCGCCGGGCCCGCTCCCCCGGCGCCGCTGTCCGCGGCCGGGCCGCCGCACCGCCTCACCGTGCCGGAGGAAGCGCTCTTCGTGCAGCACGGCCACGGCGTTGACGAGCAGGAGCGCGGCCTGCAGCAGCGCGTACAGCGTGAGCGCCATGGCCGGGGGCGGCACCCGCGCCCGCCGGGGACGTGGCGGGGCGGGGCTTTGCGGAGGGGGGGCGGGGCTTTGCGGAGGGGGGCGGGGCTTTGCGGAGGGGGCGGGGCTTTGCGGAGGGGGGCGTGGCTTTTGCGGCGGGGACTGGGTTGCTGACAGGGGTGCGGTTTACGGAGGGGCGGAGCTTGCTGGTATGGGCGTGGTTTGCGGAGGGGGCGTGGCCTCCGCCGCCCCTCCGCGCAGCCGCTGGGTCCCGCTGCCCGCCTCCCCCCCGCCCCCGCGTTGCTCGCTCCCAGAGGCGGGGGCCACGCCTGCCCACGCACCCCACGGCGCACGCGGAGGGCCCGCGTCTACCCGCGGAACGCTCCGCCGGCTGCTTGGCCTGGGGGCCTTTCTCTCAGCGCAGGAGGAGGTGCATCCTTCCTGAAGGACGAGAGGAAATGGGCTCAAGCTGCGCCAGGGGAGGGTTAGATTGGATATTAGGAAAAATTTCTTCATGGAAAGAGTGGTCAAGCATTGGAACAGGCTGCCCAGAGAGGTGGGGGAGTCCCCATCCCTGGAGGGGTTCAAAAAACGGGCAGAGGTGGCACTTGGGGACATGGTTTAGTGGGCATGGGGGTGTTGGGTTGATGGTTGGACTGATGATCTTAGAGCTCCTTTCCAACCTTAGCGATTCCTGGTTTTACTTTCATTAAAAAATAATCCAGCCACCAAGCCAGGAAACATGAAATCGCTGCTCTCCCCTGAATTGGTTTATTGGTGGCCTTGGTAGTGTAGGTTAATGGTTGGACTGGATGATCTTAAAGGTCTTTTCCAACCCAAACAATTCGATGATTCTATGATCCTCACCCTCCTCCATCAACAACTTTAACGCCGCAGCTTCCAAGCAGCGGGAGCTGGCAGGGAAGCATCATCCCAGCGTGGGGCTGCAAGGTTGCCCCCACGGGCATCACATATTGACAACCTAACATTGGTAGAATTAGTCAAAAATGTAACTAACCAAAAAAAAAAAACCCCAAAAATACTTCATTTGCAAAAATACGGGGTTTTTTTTACATTTAATTTTATGGACAATACCTGGGTTTTTCCCCCTGTATTTCTTCAATACGCGGTGATTTACGTTTTCCTTCTTACAGGAAATCGGCTCAGATCCCAGTTGTTGTTTATCCAAAACGTAATGACTGCAGAAGTCAAGATTCTTAGCAGAAGGCAAAAGAAAACAATTATATTTTATATCGGATTGATCGGGGCCTCTGGGTACTTCTGCAGTCAAATAACAAAAATAATAATAACTGGAGCTCAGGGATACTGTATAGTTATCGATGCATAAATATCCGTGGTTTTTTTCCTTGCATCTTTCGGTCCGATTGGCTGAAGGGGGTGATTTGCATAACCACTCCGATTTTATTTCTCAGTAATCATACAATATGCAAACCCCGTAACTCCGGATGGTTGATAGCTTTTATTACTCAATCAGGGTACAATGATTTGCATAATCACTGCGCTCTGACGGTTATTAGACTCATTCGCCGCGATAGCAACGATAACCTCGTGCTTAATGCGGTGGACTGGCGAGACCCCATCGCGATTCCTCGCCCTGCCACAGCCTTCGGATACGGTCTGGGTAAATTATTCGCAGTTTATCGGTAGGATCTCGCCGTGCTTCGGCGCCGGGTTGAGATCCGCTCGCCAGCAAGCGCGAGAGGATCGGGTACGTCGGCAGCGAGTCGAGCGTCGGGACTGCACGCTCGGTAGGCGCTCGGCCGCCACGCAAGTTGGCCACGAGGAAACCCGCACCTCAGCTGCTGCTTGTCTTCAGCCTTCCTGTCCGAAAACTTGCTCGAGTATAGTCAATGACGTAGTATTACGCATCAAAATAATCACCGCTATTAAATTCCGTTACTTTTTAACAGCTGGAAGCAAGAGAAAGCACCCCATCGTCAGAGCGGTAGCGTATTTTGTTACTAACTTACCCCCAAAATCACTAATATTGAATAAGGGAGACAGAATAGAGAACAAAAATCAAACATATTTATCCGAGTTTTGCCATCTGGTCAAAAGCAGTTGTCATTTCAGTCTCGAAAAGGAATATAGTCTCAATTCAGGGAAGAGACTAAAACATATATTTTACTTCCAGTGAAATCAATATTGTTTAAGTATATGCCGAAGCGTTTTCTTATATGAAAGCTCAAAATATTTCCAAATGTTGGCTCTGATTCTGCAAACGCTTATGTGTGCGATTAACTTTTGCATGTCAGCAGTTAGTGGCACTATTCGAGAGTACTGGCACATGTGCACGCACACTTGCAAGCTCAGGAATTCCAACGTAATTTCTTTATTTGTCATCCAGATTTTTAATTTAGTATAACTACAAACCTCCTAAAAACCATCAGTTTAACATTTTAAAATGGAGCCATTTCTAGTTACCCAGGGGCCCCCAAAGTTTGCAAAAAGCTTTTTTTAATCATTCAAACCATCTTTTTCTGCGTGTCTACAAGTAATAAAAAAGGCTGACGTTGATTTTTACCAAGCTCCACGCATGCAGAGAAAGTTGATATTGGGCTGAAAAGATTTCACCCCAAAGGTCATTACTACTTCTTTAAGAAGTTGTGAGTGCTCGCAGGTAATGGTCTCACAAACGGAATTGCCTCTTGTTCTCAGACATAACTTAGGGCGTTATGGCAGTAATTCTATAATTAAATACAGATAAATAGGAGGGGTCGCTAACCGGCACGTCCAATAACCACCATCATCAAGCAGCATTTCCCGGGCTACCTCCTTACGGTATCCAACCTATAAATAAATACTAACCTCAGTGAAGTGCTAATGTTTAGAATTATGGCACTGAAAAAAAAAAAAAAGAGGTTTTTAAAATAAGTATAGAAGTTATGGCTTAGTATTTTTTACCCATAATTGAGATGTATTTGCAAAGAGCAGCTGCTATCAAGCTTACATAAACTTGACGTGATTTTTCCCCTTTGTAAAATCCATCACGGCAACTTAACAACCACACGAGGCTTATCTCTGAATCATCGTGTTACGCGGTTGAAGGGAAAACCAGACAAAGTTGCTCGCATTAGAAGGAAAGCTTCCCCCCCCCCCCCCCCCCCCCCCCTTCATTAAGGTGTTATGTTTCAGTGCAGTAAATTCCTGCGGTGTCATCTGCAGAGCACAGTCAATCACCATAAAGGAGATTTTTAAACCACCTTCCAGATGTCAAAGGATTAAACTTCAGGCTGGTGAAGACCTCGGTATTTTTTATTCTCACTTTATCGTTCAACGTCGTCAGACAGAGCACAGCTCCTTGGGTCTAACTAGCCACTACCGTTAATGAGACTCGAGCTTGTTGCGTGCAAGTTTTCAGGATTACGTTAGTTTATTCCTGGTGAGCAAATACCAGGTCAAAGGAAGTCACGAGAAGACTTCAATCCCTACAGCCTTCGCCTCACTTGCCACCATGTTCTGAGTTTATTTTCCGAAACAGCTTTGACAATTTCCTCCTTTAGATATTTTCACATACCCGGATATACAATATCAGAAAGAATATTTTTGAGACACAGAAAAGGCTGGAAATTGGCCCAACCAATCCCAAGCTGAAAGTAAAGAAATATATTTTGTTGGTGGCAACTCTTTTACCCTGATTTGACTTCTGCAATTGCCAGTGGAAAGACCCTGGCATCAGCCTGTTTTCAGTGCTTCGTGTCAATTGGTTGCTAATGAATGTGCGTGTCTAAACGAGCTTTGCCAGTGGGCCTCGTCGTACCTCATGAGCTGAAGATGAGCAAACTTTAAATATTGTCTCTCAGAGGCCAGAAGGAAGCTTGCTACGTCGTGGTTTTACCTTAACGGGGCTCTGAACGGACACAAACCATCATGCTAGGTGGCATGGGGCATTGAATCAAGGAGTTGAGTCCTTACACCTGCCTACCACGTCCCGCCCTCTACCATGAGTAACTCCATTAACTGAAAAATTCCATGTCTGTGAAAAATGTAGGTTCTGCGGCTCAGTTATGTGCTATAAATAAATCCCATTGCTACATTTCGCAGTTAAACTAAAGCCTTTGTCATCCTTTAGTCATCAGACCTATCGCACTGCCCAACTGCTGCAAAGGTTAATGATGCATCCTACAGACGTAACGCATCTCTTGTAAGCACAAATTCAATATTCAGCTGATTTAATGCCCAGTTGTTTGTTTTAACCACCAAAGCTGGGAATGCAAGAAGGCTTTGTACATTTGAGAGAATTACTATCTGGTTCTTACCCTTCAGCAGCTACAGACAGAAAAGATCTTTGTCCGGTCCCTGACTCTAAATGTGCTGCGCAGTATCACCTCTGCCCTTGCTTATTTGGAAGGTGAACAGCCGTCCCCTTCAAAAACACAGCCTGCCAGCTTTCCTACGATTCGTACCTTGAGAGGACATTAATATGGCTCCATACACAAAAGGAGATAGAAGAACAAAGGAAAAATAAATACAAACTTCTGAATTTACACCGACATTTATTGATGCCATTTCCTAAGTTTATCGTGCTTGTCTCTGTAACCGTAACAGCCTTTAAATGTCATTTGTTGCCTAGTGCATGCACACACACGCACGCTACTGTTCATCTTGGTATTATCAATAGCACAGTACTACGTTATGTTACATTATATCGTACCGTGATTATTGGCATCTTCATCCCGGCCACCGTTTGCGTTGTCTTCGTGCTGGAATACACCCGTCCGGAACGAAAGCCTGTTATGCTCGGTACCATAGAGATATTTTTCAGAGATGACAGGCGTAGGGATTTTTGCAGTCCACATCTCAGCTGGAAAACAGTGGATATTGAAAGCAGGCCAACACAGGGAACGGGGCAACAAGAAAACAAATAGGCTTTGTCAGAGAATTGGAAGTCTCTGCTTAGCCCTGCCTTACCGCTGACAGACGGTCCAGATTTGCACGCTTTGAGGCAGCAGCGGGTCTTAAGGAGGGATTTACAGGAGGATGAGGAAACAGCTCCATGAATTTTGACAAGGCGGGGGGGGGGCGGGGGGCGGATTTTGTCTCTGTGCGGCGCTTGGCATGAAGAAAGAGCAGGGGTATTAAGGAGAGCGAAGGGAAGAGGTGCCCGAGGCTGGTGTTACAGGTGGTAGACGGGCAGGAGCAACTCACTAAATAAGAGTTATGGGAAGAGGGAGGCCAAAGTGGCACGGGCTGTTACAGGCAAGGGGTTGGTGTTTGCCACCATGGACACACAAGCATGTGTTTGCACTGGGCCATGGGAAATGGTGTCAGTAGCAATATTTGGAATGGGAATATGGCTAATGTCAGAGGAGAAAGGACCCTGCTGCGGCTGCGCCCCTGCCAGGGATGGCGGACATGTCCCCTCACCTTCAGAATCAGGTCTGTTTTCCACCTCTGCTAATAGAAAAGTTACTCAAACTGCCCTTTTGGGACAAATGGGGGAAGCGATCGTCCCCCTGTACTCGGCACTGGTGAGGCCGCACCTCGAATACTGTGTCCAGTTTTGGGGCCCTCACTCCAAGGAGGACATTGAGGGGCTGGAGCGTGTCCAGAGAAGGGCAGCAGAGCTGGGGAAGGGTCTGGAGCACAGGGCTGGTGGGGAGCGGCTGAGGGAGCTGGGGGTGTTCAGCCTGGAGAAGAGGAGGCTGAGGGGAGACCTGATTGCTCTGCAGCTCCTGGCAGGAGGGGGCAGGGAGGGGGGGGGTCGGTCTCTTCTCCCAAGTAGTTAGCGATAGGACGAGAGGAAATGGGCTCAAGCTGCGTCAGGGGAGGTTTAGATTGGATATTAGGAAAAATTTCTTCAGGGAAAGAGTGGTCAAGCATTGGAACAGGCTGCCCAGAGAGGTGGTGGAGTCACCATCCCTGCAGGTGTTCAAAAAATGGGCAGAGGTGGCACTGGGGGACATGGTTTAGTGGGCATGGGGGTGTTGGGTTGATGGTTGGACTGATGATCTTAGAGATCCTTTCCAACCTTAATGATTCCTAGTTTTTACTTTCATTAAAAAATAATCCAGCCACCAAGCCAGGAAACATGAAATTAATTATTGCTCTCCCCTTAACTGGTTTAGTGGTGGACTTGGCAGTGTTAGGTTAATGGTTGGACTGGATGATCTTAAAGGTCTTTTCCAACCTAAACGATTCGATGATTCTACAAAATACAGAGGTGCTGTAACAGTGACTGAAGTCTGACCGCCTTTGCAGCACAGCACATGGATTTTCACTCAGATCTATGAAATGCCTGATGCCTCCGTGGATCTGCGCACGCCAGCCTCATCTTTCTGTGCCTGCCTTACATCTCCCTCACCGGTTTTGATAAGCATCACATACAGGAGCATGTCGGTGTCACAGAGTGTCCCGCTGGGGCCAGACTCCCCATCAACAGCTTCCCCAGCGAACGGCTGGCCTCATCTAAGCCTGGAAGAGGAGGAAATTCATAGGCTGTAGCCTTCCTGTTCATACATTTGGTGGACCTTAGGTCTCCCGTTTGATAACGTGAGCCCCGAGAGCATTACTTCCGCTGAGGTTAGCTAAGGCCCAGTCATTGATGCCAACCGCCCTTCCAACCTGCTGGCAGCTCTGAAGTGCCTTAACGATCCTGCAGACACGTTCAGTGCTCTGTGACGTGTGAGCACAAAGGAGGAAGGGACCATGCCAGACCCCTTTTGGAGGAATGCCCATTGGTGAAAGGGCTCTTCTCCTGCTTCCTTCAACCTTCCATCTACTCATATAGAAAACACAGAATCATCGAATCAGTTAGGTTGCAAAAGACCTTTAATATCATCGAGTCCAACCATTAAGCTAACAATGCCAAGTCCACCACTAAACCACGTCCCTAAGCACCACATCTACACGTCTTTTAAATACCTCCAGGGATGGTGACTCAACCACCTCCCTGGGCAGCCTGTTCCAGTGCTTGACAACCCTTTCTGTGAAAAAAGTTTTCCTAATATCCAATCTAAACCATGCAGGAGGTAGACCAAGAAAGTTGATAAGATAAATGGAAAATTATATACCCCGCAGCTCTTGCAGGGTTCCTAGCAGCAGTTAGCAAAGGGCACGAAGTTGGACAAGGCTGGCCAGATCCAGGGAGCGCACCTATCCCTCTCCGTGCCAGATCTCAGACTAACCTGTCCTCTGTCACCGTCACCTGAATGGGGAGAACAGCCAGGCACGTTCCTTAGCAAGCTGGTGTCACACCAGCGGCAGAGGTCATCGGTGCTGGGAAAGGCAGCACTCGGTTCAAAGATTAATACACAGTATCTTCCTTCAAGCTGTAAAAGTGGGCAAATAAAAAAAAAAAAAAAATCATAAACCTGGTGACTTAAGAAATTGCAACCTGTCCAATAGTATTAGCGTAGCCAGAGTCGTATAGCTAGTAGGAAACCATGTGCAAAAGGTTAGGTCTCAGCATAACGTGTGGGATTCACCTGTGAGTCAGAGGGATTGGGAAATCTTTGTAAAAATCACCAGAAATCCCCCCCTCTGTATTTTTTTTCCCCAATGACTCATCCCACAGAAAGAGATAATATGGAAAGATGGATGTCTCTACAGTAAATTTTTAACACAACACGTCACAGAGTTAAGGTACATATATCTACACTTTTTCTCCACTTCCATAAAAAAATTCCATTTTCCTGCATTTTCTAATACTGCTGTGGTAAAAGTTCATAGTCCAAAGCCACAGTGGAGAAAATGAAGTAGGGAATGTCAGTCCATCAGCTCACCCGCACACAGCCCCGAGTCCTTCATCCACTTTTCTCTCCAGAAGAAAGCTGCAGGTGGAAGCAGCTGTGGGCCGTCACTGCTCTGGCGCTGAATCAGGGGGTGTCATCGAGACAGCAAAGGAGAAGCCCGGTAACTCAGAAACGGAAATCGCCTCTTCAGAGGTGGCAAACTCTGGGGATGCAGTTCCCTTGTCAGATATGTAACTTATACACACCGGGCCAGTCAAATCCACCGTTGAAATCTTATCAGGGCTATTGTTCATCACTGTGGTATTTTCCACCACCACAGGTGGACCGAGATCTTTGGAGGAATAATTCGATGTGCAGCGCCTGGCCCAATAGAAATGGAGCAAAACAGATCATTAGGTGTTAGATAAGCATAAAGAGCTGTTTGTATTTTGAACCAATTAATAACAGGATATAACTAATGGCAGTAGAGACCTGATAGCTGGGATAGAGCTGATTTAATTAATTATGGAGGTGATCTTTTCCTCTCCCCCTAATGGTTTGGTCCTTTAGCATAAAACACGCCTTACGACCCCATCGCCCTCCTCCATTTGGCTGGTTGCATTCAAACTAAAGCTGAACACAATTTTTCTTTGAAGAGATTTCTCAAAACACATTGTTTACTTTCTCGTCATAGAAATAAACATCTCAAGGAACGTCACTCTTTTTTTGACTTCAGGGTGTTCTTGAAAAAAATGACAATCATAGAATCATCGAATCGTTTAGGTTGGACAAGACCTTTAAGATCATCCAGTCCAACCATTAACCTAACATTACCAAGTCCACACTAAACCTATTAAGGGTAGACTAGACTAAACAATGTTGGCAGTAGCGAGAAATTAGGGGCTTGGGTCTCTTATTTTTCCTCAATAAATTTCCAATACATATATATGTGAAATCTGGGGAGGGGGAGAAGAATTTGGACCAGATATAAAACCAAACCAAATGTCATTGCCCTAAATTGGTATCACCCACGCACCCACCCTAGCAATCCTCCAGCCACCGTTAATGCACCCTGCCACGCGCTGATGGAAAAAGAGCCTGGGAGGACCCCAAGGAGCACAATGTTTTGGCAGGCTCTTCCCATGGGCTTCCCGATCCCACTCGGCTCCTGCGGGAATTCATCGCTGCACACATTTCCTTGGTGACCCTGGGTCCTCTCCTACTGCCCTAACACTCACCTCCGGAGAACGTTTACTGCTACGCTGATGGCAACCAACAGTAAGAGGCTTCCACTGAGAGACACCATGATAATCTCATAAGTAGAAGGCGATGAACCTTGGAGAGAATGTGGAAATCACAGGTGAGTTTTGCCAACAAATACCTTTCAGAAATGCAACCTTTTGTGAAATGACCCCAGGTTGTTACAGGCTGCAAATACTGATTGTCCTGCTGCAAGCCATGGATGGAGCGGGGTGACCGGCTCCAAGTTAGGAGGGCATTCCTGGGAATCTACTTTTTCTTCAAAAATTTCACAGCTCAGTTAATTAACTCGTGGGTTTTATCTACCAAAGTACAAACCAAAACTGCTTTTCAGGGCGGAAACCCAGCCCTATGGATCTGAGGGTGGAAAAGTCTGCCCTGCACTGTTAGACAACAAAGTTTTCCACATATTATCCACCTATTCACGGTAAAGCCATAGCAGGATCCTGAGTCTTACTACCTCTCTAGCCAGCACTTTCCATCCCTTTCCACCCTCATCAAGCTCAGTTTCCATCCTTTTTGGCTCTTGGGTTTAATTCCAAACTTAAAGGTGTGAAATTTGGCTTACGTCCCCTATCTGCTCCTGCCTCCAAGTTTCCCACTCCTCTCTTCTGCTGCAGCAGCTCCTTTTATTTCCAGCATTCTTCCCTCTCTAAAACTCCAACAGAAATGGTTGGTTCATTCATTCCTTTTGAGCCCATCCAACACTCTCTATCTGCTAATCTTACATACTTGATAACACTGCTGTTGCTTGGCGCCTCAGTAGTGTCGCCACACAAGTAACACCAAACTGATTTAAAATGCTAACAAACAGGAAAAGAAAGCACCTTCTTCCTTGGAAACCACTGTGCTGCGGAAACCTTCTTCACCAGCACGAACCATCCTGAAAAAGAAAGCCAACAGACATGCAGATCGCAGTTTAATGTTCAAACCCAGCACATTTATGTTAAACCCATTTACGCCAAGTATTTCACCATCCCTAACGTGAATTATCTTTACAACTTCCTTGTGAGGTACATTCAGCTATCGGCATTAATTTGACATCAAAAAACCTGAATGTCTCTCTTAAGGCAACGAACTTCCCCAGGTGCCTTGAGTTTGACTTCATGTTTGTCTACAGCATCTAATCTTGGCACAGACAAGCACGTTGGCATCACGCTCCAGCGCATCTAGCACACACTTTTATCTAATCCCTGCCAATTTGCCCCAGGACACAGAGGGAGACTTTAGCAGAAAAGATAACTGAGCCCAAGTTTCTCAAGCCCAGGTGATATCTTTTCTTTCACTGCCTCCAGAATTGGAGTGCTTAGCTCCTGTAAAATAATCTCAGCCATCACATAAGGAAGTAACTAGGAATAATCAACAACTAGATGGAAAAATGATGGGGGCCCAATATACAATTTCTTGCTTTGTGGCAAATAACAACATTACGTTACCACAGCAATGTTGTTTGTTACCAAAACCCTCACCCAAGCACCGAGTTTCTCAAAATGGGGGGTGAAGCTCTCTTCACAGCAAGCATGTGAGGCAGGGATGGATCATTAACCTACTGTCGAGATAGGGAAACTGAGGCTAACACTTTGTCTTACATTGGTCAGAGAGTCTGTGGCATGGCTGGGAATTTCAAGGACGCATCCTGCCTCTTGGTTTTATGATAATATTCCTCTTGTAGAAGCTTAAAACTGTAACATGCCTTACTGCTGGAAACTATAATGGCTAAAAAGCAAGTGCTCAAGTCAGATTCAGGTGTCACCTTGTCCTAATACTGCCACACAACCATGGACACACACACAAGCACTCACGTATTTCCAGCTTGCATGTGTGATATGCAGATTTCCAACCATTATTTTATTCTACTCTAGCTCCTTTTCCAGAATAGAAATAAAATGCAGAGTCACAGGATGTATCCTGATGACATCCAGTTAATAAACACAAGAATAAATTGTCTGCCAATATGTTCTCAGGTATAAAAAGAACTAGTATCTAAAGTCTTACGTGTTGCACTTTAAATTCTACTCTCTTTGCATCAATAAACTTAACTTAAAATGGAATTATTGTGAAAAATCTGTGTAGCCATAGGTTGTGTAAGAACAAAGCAAGTGATTGAAGAACATACAACCCTATAGGAAAACAGCCAAGCCAAACCCATGCTCACATTTATACAAAGAATGACACCAGCTCTGAAATGCTGCTCAGACTGAAATACCGTACATGACATGAATCAGAGGGATCTGCAACAACTCCTAACTTTATAAAGCTTGGGCAGCAAAATCAGGCAGCATGATTTTGTAGCTACGTAAACTGTCCAGGCTTTGCCCCTTATCCATTAGTGCATGTGTGCCTGTCTGCGAAAAAGCTGAAATACTGGCCCAGAGGCTGTTTCAGGATCTCATGTGAAATTTCCCCTCGTGCAGGGAGAGCTGGGCTGAGTGTTCTTGAAAATGGAAGATCGCTTGCTTACTACAGGGTCCTCCAGCCCCCCATGATACAATCTCTTTTTGTCACATCAGTAAAATGTCCTAAGGAGCACCTCAGTCTTGCCCTTCAGCTTGAAAAAAAGTTAAGAACATAAGGCATGGTAATTTAAATCTAGAGCAGAATAGGATTACAAATTTCTGGATTACCTTGTGACTGCTGGAGATCCTTCCATCAGCATCGTGCTGCTAAGAGCTTGCATGAAAGTAAAGCTGGTCTGAAGGGTTTCAGCTGAATTGCTCACTTCATTTGCCTCTGTTGATTGCTTGCTTCTCTTTGTGGTTTTTATTAGGGCAGAATAATCTCTTCCGTTTATAGCCAATCAATAAACTGTGGAGGTGGATCAGAGGCTTTACTCAACATCCCCTTCTTAAGCAATTCCTTTCAGGATCTTTCTGGTGGAGCCGGAGACACAGCTGCACTCCACCCAGAGGTCTGCCAGAGCTCCCCTCCAGCGCTGGGCTCCTTCTGGCGTGCTACGACTGCATGAACTCCTCCAGCGAAATTGCCTCTGTAGTTTGTGTTCAGGAGTCACTGCAGAAACATACCATGTCCCAAGAGCGGTGCTTTTGGGTGTCCTCCAGCAGGCTGGGTGGAGGGGGCAGGCCGCCCCGTCGTTTGGGTGCTCTCCAAGCAAGGGAACCCCACCAGCTGAGATGACTCCAGGCCAAGGGGTGACTACGGGACCACGGTAAGTCTGAGCCCCGTCCTTGCTTTTTGGGTGTTACGCAGACCGACCTGGCTCTACCTGGCTCTTCACACTGAAAGGAACAAGGTAGGAATTTAAGGAGCTGGTGGTGTTAATTGGCGATGGCCAGTTTAGGGTTGGGTTTCAAACGTGCTTCATTTTTGGCATTTCTTGCAGCCTGGCTTAGCTGTTCTTCACTACACCACGGGCAGGAGGATCTCATCAATCTTGTTCTGCAGCACCCACCTCTTCCCATGCCTCTGCTAGAGAAGTCACATCTCCGCAGATCTGGACTTTGTTTTGCTCTGCAAAAGCCCCTAGTCCTTACTGCCAGACTGGAGCTGAGCTGGCAACTGCACTGAGTTATCTTGTGAAAAAATGTGATTACCTGTGCTTTGTGATCAGAGAAGGAGTGGTGCCCTAGGGTGGAGACTCTTTTTATCATTAATACGTTCACACAGAATACATTAATACACTCCAGACTGGCAGGTATTTCAAAACTAACAATAGAGATTGACGCATTTTTCTGCTGTGCCTAGACAAATAGCCGCAAAACAATTTCAGCTCCTCTTGCCTCACTGCTAGTATCAAACAGGACCAAAGCACCTCTCCAAATCCTCTGGATATTGCTTGGCAGGGTTTCAGATATCCACAGTCCAAATCACCAAGCACATTTAGATAATGACCATGGCTGTGAATTTTCCTCTATGGCGTAAGAAAACAGTGAATGAACTACATAAAATAGATTTTATGTGAGCAGCGGAGAGCAGGCCTGCAGATATACACAGGTATATTCTTGGCTAAGCCACACATCTATTATCCATTCTGTACCACCCATAGAGGAGGACACTCGGTATGTAAGTACCTTTTCTCCCTCCTCCAGGGCATCACTGGCTTTTTATTTGGCTTTGAGCCAGAGCAAGCATGATGTTAAAAACCATTTCCATGCTGTATACGGCACAAAAGACTTCCTGAGAAGGGAGGACTTTCCATTCGGGCAGATGCCAGTGCTTTCCTTCTTTATCAAACAAACAGAAAGCTCAAACCAAAACCTAAATTGCTTTGTGAAACCCATTTGTGATTTTGAGTCTGATCCAAAGCTCACCAGAGTCAATGGGAGTCTCTTTACTGACTTCTCACAGTATTCAGACCGTGCCCTGAGGGGAAAAGATGCTAAATACATGGCAGACCTCACTCTTGCAAGCCACTGGACATCTACATGGTAGATCTCCATCCCTTGTACGTGCCCAGTGTGAAGACATGATGGAAGCATCTGGAACATGTTCTTCTCCGCAAACGTCTCTTGTGAATCGAAATTCACTTTCAGTGAACTTCTGGAGACATTAAGGAAAAAGCAATGGGATGCTTTGAACATTCCTGGAGGAGGATCTATAATGTCTTGATTTTTTTTTTCTTTTTTATCCCAGTATCCACCTCACTCCAAACTCAGTTTTGTGGAGAAGCTTGAGATCAAAGAGTGGGGAGCTGTGGTGGAGGAGGAGGCAGCTCTTTCCTGCAGGAACATCTTATCTCACGCGGATTGGGTGCAGTCCACCACAGCAAACTGCCAGCACAGATAAAACAAACCCAGTGAGACCACGGCAACCAGCCAAGTGTGCATGTGGCTGCAGAGAAACATGCCACAGGGCGCAAGGATCCGAGCCATATGCAGGGCCTGAGCTTCTTAGTATGGCTGTAGGTTATTTACCTGCTCTGGGATTTATTAGTGAATACTTGGCTAGTAGTTTGGAGATGAAACACTTTATATCAGCGTATGTATCAAGGATAATCTTAGTATAGTGAAAAAAAGCCCGCTCAAAAATGTACTGAATAATCCAAGCCAGCTGAGTAAAATTGTGTCAAAATACATTTAGAATCACAGACTCAAAGCATGGTTTGGGTTGGAAGGGACTTTAAAGATCATCTAGTTCCAACCCCCCTGCTATGCTTATCTGGGCATAAACTCCATGGACAAACCCCTTAGAGGAAAAAGAGCTAGAGAAGATGATAGGAAAATAGTGAGGTGTCCTACAGGAGCTCTCCCAACCGTTTTGCTTAGCAGAGTGATTCTGCTTTGAAAGCCAGTGGGGTAAAAGTGGTTATCCAAGAGGGTCAGAGCAAATGCTAGGCTTTGGTTTTGTTAATTGCTTGTTGATATAGCCTAAAAAATACAGGTTTGCTGAGAAGATGCTATTTTTTGTATACTACCAAATTTATACAAAACTTTTGGCACAAGTGCCTTGAAGTTTTACATAAAATTTATGAAAAAGGAAGAATAAATTTTGAGGGAACCTGAACTTTAATCCCTTACAGAAGACAAAAGTCAAAGGAACAGTCAAGAGCTGATCAGTAGCACAAAAAATGTGCAGAGATTTTATTTACTGTTCATTAGCAGGGCCTTATCCTGCTTGCCATACCCAGTTCAGACAAAACTTCCAAATCTTTGCTCTAACACCTTTGTTAATTGGCCCCATTCATGCGGGAATAACTTTTTGTAATAATCAAGGAATTTATTTGTCAGTATGACTGATCTCAAGAGCAGTAAGTGCTCACATATGCTGTCCGTTTCAAATAACTTGTTCAGGATTCACTGGATTTCACCTGCCACTTCAGAACAAGGTTGACAAAAGGTAAATAAAGGTCTTTGAGGGAGATGGCTTGAAGGTACCTAAAAGTAGGCTCCTGAGAGAAGGTCTGTTCCCATGCTCTCGAGTAAGGGCAAGCACGTACCTCCATGCTTTTGCTTGGTGCACTTCTTTACCACCATAAATAACTGTGCTGAATTATCTCAGAAGCAAACGAGGTAAGTCGTAAGTCCTGGAGAAGCACCACTGCGTCTGAGGGACAGAGATCAAAGCAGTTTGGAGACGTGGGCAGTTCATGGAAACCCAACTCTGTGGAAAAAGAAGGACTGTCAATCGCTACTGAGCTTTCTGTATCTATTTATTGTTCATTCGAGCACCCAGGAAAATTCAAATCACAGCTCAATGTGTAGCCTGTGCTATGGGTTTTGCCATTCTCAGGGGATTTTGATGAAAGAAAGGCTAAACCAAAGATCCGTAATACAGCTATTACCTTTTGCCTCTCTTTTGGTAACTGCTGTAGAAGTAATATTTGGTCAACCATGCAGGTTTCTTAAAGGTGTTGACAAGCTGCACGCTGTGTAAGAAAAGCTGAATGGTTTTTTTCCACTCTGACATTAATTTTTTATTAAGAAACGCAACAATACGGGCTATCCTACACCAGTAAATTAACTGTGGCTGGGACCATTCCCACATGGCACCGAAAAGCTGCACCCACACCACGAAATCATAGAAGCATAGAATAGTTTAGGTTGCAAAAGACCTTTAAGATCATCCAGTCCAACCATTAACCTAACGCTGCCAAGTCCACTGCTAAATCCTTACCTTTCAGCTCAGGGTGGCCAAATCCAAATTGCTGTTGGGAAAGACTGTGGTGTCTGGCTTGACGCGCCATCCATGCCAGGAACTGCTCCCCAGGACATCGGTGGGCTCAAACACAACCCTGCCAGGCCACTGCAATGATTTAACTATATACCTGAGTTCAAGTACAGGGGAACATTAGTATAGACAAAGCCTTAGGGTATGCATACTGCGTATACAACCATATCAACTACCAGATAAATCTTCCAGTATCCTTTTTTTCTTTACGACGCCAGCTGGTGGAAATGTTGAGGGTTGAGTCCGTGGAACACAAGTGTTTAATGGGATCCTTATCACTTTAATGTGTACAAACTTTGGTGCAAGAGGAAAGCAAACAAAAAGCAACCGGTGATAAGAAGCTTCCCTGGATGTTTACTGAAGTAGATTTGTTTAGGTGGTGGCTGCTCTGCATTTGTTTTCTAGGATCGTGTTCTTGAGCTTTATCAGCGTGAGGGATGATTTTTTAATTCAAAACACTTCATCCACGCTTAATTCTGAGACCTACGTCCTATCTTAACACCTGCAGTTGTGGTCTGTCAATCAGTTACAGACCAGACAAGGGGCGTTTCCATTTTGTGACTGGGGGGGTTAGCATAACGAACCAAGTGCAAATTGGACATTTCAAGTTTGAATGTTCAATTTGAAACATAATAGTTGCACATCCATGCAACTATTTGTGTGAGCTACACATTTAAAACACAGTTTCACAACTTCAACAACATATGGACGTACTACTTGCTGTGGAAAGTCACTGGGCAATGTGATGGGCTGAACACTACCGAGCAGAAAGTAGAAAACAAATAAATCTGCTGTAGATCCTTCAAGTCTGCTCCTGGGCTTGAACAGGCTGGTTCTTAAATGGTGAGGGACAACGGGTTACTCTGCACGCCTGACCACATCCAGGAGCTCTGGCACTCAGAAGCCATTAGAGCAGTAATTTCTTACTGAGCAACAGGATTACTTTATGTCTGGGCAAAATTTTTGATCTATAGTGGTAAGATGTTTTACCGCGACACTACAGTTGAGCTCATTCATCACAGAAAATATCATCAAGTCATTCTGTACTATAATCTACATAGTATCCTGTACCCTGAATATGCAGCTAATTCCCTATCTCGCTAAGGATATAGCTGATCAGGAAAAGGTACATGAAGGCTACAAAGCTATGGGACTGCTTCTGTTGGAGGGATGACTACGACTCTTCAACCTGGAAAAAAAGACAATGGAAAAGGCTCGATAGACACCCATGAAATCACGACTGGCATGGGGAAGATGGACAGGGATTGCCAATAATCAACTGGCAACTTGTCTCACCCAGTACAAGAAGCCCAGGGCCTAAAATGAGACTAACAGGTGGCAGCTCCAAACATCAGAAGCTGTTTTATTTTTTTTTCTCACAACCTGTATTTAAGCTGCGGAGCTTATTGCCACAGGATGCTGTAAGCTGCTAAAAGCGTGCCTGGGTTTTAAAAAGTCACTGGATGAGTTCACAGAAGAAAAAAAAATCCATCAAGGGTTATTAAAAACAAGACATCATGTCTAGATCAGAAAACCCATGAGCTGCAAATCATTAGATGCTAAAACAACATTCTGGGAAAATATCTCTAACTGCTTGCGTGCCTTCACAAAGTATCTGATTTCATCTGCTATTGACAACAGGGTACTGGCACAGATGAACTTGTGGGCTGACCTGGTCCAGCTTTTCTGGCGCTTTCATTGCTTTTTTTCCACGCTGCGAAAGCCATAATGCTGCCAGTTCAGTGAGTCGTGTCATCGGAGTCTCGTCAGTTCACCTACTACAGGAGAAAACCACGCAGGGAAAGGCACGTAAACAGGCTGCACCCTTCCTCCCCTGCCTTCCAGATCTGTCGGGCTCCACCAAGGAACTGTAAAGCCAGCTGATATAATCTCCTGGGGATTTGCTGGGAACAAGGGCAATACTGAGAGCGCAACTCTGCGATACATGCAAATGCCCGGAGCGGCTGAAACTGCTTTCTGATGCTGGTGGTGCCGTACTGGTGTGGGCGATCCTCTGCACAGTTGTGCGCTCAGGGATGACACCGTGCTTGGGATTGAGACCTTTTGCACAAAGACGAATTCCACTCAGGGAAGCCCTGGCAATCAGGGTGTTGCACACCATCAGGAAAAGACCTGGAAGACTAAGGCTGCAGTCTTCAAAAGTCGCCTGACTTTGGTATACGTCTCCCTTTATTTCTGTGGATCCACAAGGCACTTCCCGAAATTCCACTAAATCTACTTCCAAACATTTACTAAATAACCAGAGGCAGAGGATTTCTGCCATGAAATACTCCAGCACATCATTTGTGAATTAAAATACTTCTAAAAAGATGTTCCTGGGGCTAAATTTCCTGGCTCTTTTCTTTAGTGGAGTAAGTATAGCATTAAATTACAGGGAAGCTCAACTATTATCTCATAGTTTTCTTTTTTTTATTATAGACTTTTTATCCACATGAATGATAAAGAAACTACAACAGTGTTAAATACCTTTTTTGATAACAGTGATTATATTCTTAATTACACTCAATATTAAATTGTAAAATATTTCCAGAGGAGTACAATCTTAATTCATACAGCAGGCAAAATACCAGAGGAGGAAGGGACCAAGGGAGAGGGGTGTGAGAATTTCCAGTCTGCTTTTAAAAAGCACTGTGTATGGCTAACGCTGCTCTATCCATCCATCCATCCATCCAAATGTGGTTCTGGCCCATCTGGTAAGACGCGCATTTCTTTCCATAAAACAATCACTATTCAAAAGCAAAAGATGAACTGGCAGATGTTGTCAGTGTTTGTGGCGTTGAAAGGATCGGCAGTTCCTTTCACAGCTTATCTGTACGATTCATCAAAAGCATTTCCTCTATCAAGTTCAGTAGTCCTTCTAAAAACACAAAGACTTAAACTTTGGTACCACCAAAAAAGATCCAGGACAGGCATTTTTTGATTTTTTTTTTGTTGTTTTGTTTTTACTAATAAATGGCTGCTACATTCTATTTTACATGGTTGTCCATGATGCTTTGAGGTCACTTGTCCTTGGGTTCAGAGGAACCTGATTTGTTTGTTCGTTAAATTCCCAAGCCCTTCCATTTTCGCAGTCTTTATACAAGTCAGGTTTCTGAGTGGTGGGTTATAACTTACAAGGTAACAGCTGCAAAAGATCCTGTGCTTCTGGGAATAAAAAAAAAAAAACAAAAAAAAAGAGAGAGAAAATGTTACCAACACTAAGCCCAAGTTTGAGATTTCTTTACTCACAGAATTACAACATTTATTTACAGTCCTTGAAAAAGGGATACACGTCAGTCACCTGCTCCAGAATCATCCTCTGAGACTTTGCTAGTTAGTATCTGTAGAGTCACGTGGAAATACTCACATTAAAGATGAAGTGCAAATTACAACTGACTGAAGTACGACTAAACACAGCAAGATGTGCTGTGGAAAGGAACACCAAGCCCAACAAGGGTAGCAAAGGATTGCTGAGAAACACAGAGCGTTAATTGAGCGGTTGCTCTGTGACACACAGGGTCTTCACCCCCTCGGCGTATTGTGTGTATGTGCATACACGTTTCTTCTTGAGGCAACTCTCTTCTGCTTGGCACATCGAGAATCTGAAATTGCTTCCGAACAATATAGTTGCGATTCTCTGCTTGACTGATTTAGCTTAGCAGTTAAGTAACAACTAATCTTTCAAAAGCACTAGGGCCTACTTAAAGAAATCCCTGTTGTCTGCAGGGATGGTGTGCCACTGGAAACAAAAACAGCGTGAGAAATGCATCCATCCTTCACGCTCTCAGCAAATAAGCAGGAAATGCTCGTAGCTGTGATGCCAGCACCCTCCTTGCAAGGCTTGTCAGCTGATGAAAACCTGATGCTGGGAACAAACGGTGCCGTTCATCTGATGCTGCCATCCTCAGGCAGACTTTTATTGTAGATCCGTGCTTTGGACAATGCGCTCGGGGCAGGACCCGCTGCTTCTCATCTGGGGAGGCATACCGTTTGATTCCGGATATTAATATCGCTAAATTTATTTTAAATCAGTGCTCAGATTAATGTAGACTCAACTGGAAAATGCTGGCAGTCAGGAAGAAAGTATGCACAAGAGGGCAAAACAGACCAACTTAATGCTTAGACTAATCTCCTTATCTCAGCAGGCAGAGCTCGAGGCCACGGATGCTGGTTATCTGGTTACTCTACGCTTACTCCTAATGTTTTTATTTTTAAGTATCTGCTTCTTCCACAGCTCAGGCAAACCTCCATCGTCTATACTACCAAACCTTTCGCAGATGCCCCAGACTTTCCCTTGAATACCTCTACTTTGCGCATTACCGAGGTCCCTACGTATGAATAGCTCTTTTTTCCTAATCCGCCTACTCCACCTCAGGGATTTTTTCAGTGAATCCACAAGCCAGATTTTGTGGCATAAGACAGAAGCAGGGCTACCGGCTTTTTGCCTCTCTGTCTCCAAGCCCTAATCTTCTTGGTTTACCAGAAAGGGAAAAGAAAAAAAAAAAAAAAAGAAAGAGAATGCCATTTAAATGCTAAGGCTTTAGCACCCAAAACTGGAATCTCCCAGGCCACTGATGATGGAGACGGTGTTTCTTCTAACTGAACGCTTCTAAAAAACACTCCTGAAAAAGGTAGTGTTTGGTTTAGGAAGATCCTGCACGTGGGCAACAGGGTAATCGGCATCTGCAGGAGACTGAACTGCAGAAGGTGGTATCGGTGTAGTTCTGTAAAGCTCCTAAAATATACTGCTCTTTCCTGGAGCTGAAGAAGCTCCATTATGGGCAGAAAAAGCCATCCCTACCTGCCCGTGTGTGAACTTTTACTGCACTGTGAATGCCAAGGTATTTCTCTCCTTCCACTGAAGGTACATGATCTTGATGCCACTTTCTAGTGCCAGAGAGTAGAAGCACACGCTCAGGCGATTAGGCCTGGAGTCACCCGATGGTACGTCCTGCCCCGGTGAAGCCTCGCAATGTGTGTGACACGTCAGTTATCAGCTCTAGACCATAGCACGACACCTCCACAGACAGAGCTTTTAAACCAGAATCAGTAACATCATACAACAGAACGATTCTCTTAATTCTTACAGTGCCTGCAAAGAAAAACACGACGGCCGGGCCAAGCAGAATAAGATCTCTTCTTTCACAAGCTCACCTTTAGCTTTTGCTGAGGTGTGCACCGAGCTTTTCTTTCCTGATCAAGCTTGCTGCATAGGGAATCTGCAATGACACAGAAACAAAACCACACTGCTTTACATCAATGTTTGGCTAACGAGACATCCAAGTTGGAATTGCTGCAAATGAAAGGCTTTTTTTGCCTCCCTATATCATTTTAGGAAAGAATGCCTTAAATTAAAGGATTGAACTCTTCACCAAACTGCAAGAATGTTGAAGCAGAAATAAAATAAAAATGGCCCAAATTAAAACAACAGATAGATCTTAAAATCCAACGTAAAAGATGTCTTCCGATGTTTTGTTTATACCATTTGCTGGCAAAAACAAAGCCACCACCCATTCTGCTACCTCTGAGATGACAAAAATCAGCTGTCTGTAACAGAGCAGGCAACAAACACTCATCTCTGCACAGCCGAAATACAGCGGGTTGGGAGTACGAGACTTCATATATTTATATCACCATAATTAGGAAGTTCATAATAGTTATCTCTGACTTCTACCAATCTGAGGGAAGCCATTGAAGTGGAACAAATAATTAAAGAAAAACAGAGAACATAGGCATATTAGGGAACATAGTTATATTTAGAAACAAAGTGGGATGATGTGTTCACTGGCTACTGGGAATACAGTACGGGGCTGCTCTTTTTCAATGTTGGGCCTTTTGAACACAACAAAACTAAGTTGCCCTGAGATTTCTCCATAGCTGGGAATCCAAGTGACTACAAAGTCACTATTCTTCCATGCTGCCTTTTGGAAGGAGTGTTAGAGGAGTTCAGGTTGGGATCAGCAGATCTATGTCCCTATACTCCCAGGTGCTGCTGCACACTGAGGTGACCCGCTTCCACTGTCAGGCACTCCAGAATATATTCCAAAATAATGTCAAATACGTTACTGAAAGCTGACAAATAGGCTGGGCTGAAGTCAGGAGCAAGGCCTTAAGCTGCACAGACAGCAAAAGGAACAGACAGGCAAACGCACACAGTTCAAGCGACCTGCCCCACACACCTAGTAATATATGAGAAGCACGTGAATTTACATCCATCTCCACTGACTAACGTGCATTCTTGTGCATCCCTTTTTTGGTTTTAATTACGTTATGCCCACAGTATGCGAGGACGTTTGTGTGAGTTGCGCTCAGCGTGTCTCTGGGCTGGTGCAAAGTGCAGTATCCACAGTGTCATCTCTTTCCATCCCTGCCTGCCTTAATAAGGAAATGAGCAGGGAAGGCTCGGGATGAGAAGAAAGAAAGGGGCATCTGCAGCTCAGGAGCTAACCCTTTCATCTCTCAGGAAAGGAGGGCAACCTGACTGAAAGCAGCAGCACGAGGAAGCAGCAGTGTCTGCAAAGGAGAGCTGTCTGGCTGAATGAAAGCCGAAGCCTTTCACGGGGGCATGCCGCTTCCCCGACGACACAGTCCTGGGAAAAGGGAAATGGGTGTGCATGAACTGAGAGGATCAAACTAGTGATGACCTGAAAAGACCCAGGTGTTTTGTCTGACTATTCTTATGACCCCCTACCCTTCACAGAAGCTGAAAGCTATCAGCAAGCTTGCTGCCAGATCCCCCCAAAAAAACAGAGCTCTCCCCTCCACCAGGTCCTCCAACAGAGCTGCCTTCCAGGGCACGGCGTTTGCCATGGCTGGAAAACTCCCTTCCGAACTGCAGCAGAGATTATGCAAAGAAACTGTTTACCTGCTCACCCATTTGCATGGTTTAGATTTAAAAGGGAGCCACAAACAAACTGCCTGAATGAGCACATTTTGGCTGAGACCCGTGATGTTTCACCAGCTGCTTTCTTCCTTTCTCCTGCTCGCAACGGCCAACAGGCAACATCAGTTTGCATGGCCGCCAATTATATAGGACATCTCCCAAGCTGTACTGACCTAGATAATACAACGGGGTACATTCTGTCAGAAATTAACTGTTCTTAATCCACCTCTCTGCTATATTTGGCACATCAGCGTCTTTCCAGCGTGTGTTGGTTTATCCATCCTCCTGTTAATAAATGAAACTGGGAGAGGTGGGTGTCCAGTAGGGAAATGACTACTTTCTTCATGAGTTAAATCACCTACAATGTCATCTTCCGCTCTTGTCATTGGAAGAGCATTTGGTAACTCCGCTGCTGCGGTGGAATAGTATTTAGGGCTCTTCACGACCGTACAGTCCCCTTTTGCACATCCATGGTGACTGTTGCAATGCAGGATAGTATCGGCACTCAAATGGGCATGAAGATCCAATCCAAAGTGTGTACACCCCTGCCAGCTGTAACAGAAGTACAGATAGTTTGGTTTTAAGTAGCAAGGAATCTGTTTCTTATCACTACGTCCACATTAATAGGAAATACATCGCAACGGAAGCAGATCTGTAGGGTGCAGGAGAAAGACCAGGTGTCCATACTGCATTTCTCTTGGGGTTTTTTTCTTCAGACTAGCTCTAGTCTGGTCCTGGGTACTGATCACCCATTACAAACTAGAGCACACTCCTATGTGTATTCCTGGAGCACATCCGCGTTTGCTTCATCCAGAAGGAATCCAGTTTGCAAGCTCCGAGTCTGCTCCACAACATGAACCAAAGCGCAGATAAGCGGACAGGATTGGGGATTCATTTCTAAAGCACATGTCTGCTCCCTGCTACACTTGGACATCAAAGAAGCTTCCGTACACCATCCTCTTTTGGAGACTTCACCTTTGCCTCCCATCTCTTGGTAGGGTACACAATGATACATCACCCTGACTTCTGTTGCTTGAAGAGGGAATCTTCAGGACCCCAGAGCACTATTATCTGATGTGTATCTACAGGTACTTAGTTAAACAATTTTCATTTCCAGAGAGTGCACTCGAGACCTCAGTCAGAGCACTGTCCAGCCAAGACAGCCCTTCCAAATGCAAAGCATATTTATGCAGGAAAGGAGACAGATGTGCAGCTGAACTGCCACTGGAAAACTACAGTCTCTGCACATGTCGTGCTTCTGGATAGAACGATGCGTGGGATTAAGGAGAAGAAACAGTGTGCACTGAGCCTTTGACAGCAGGAGGAGGAATGGAAGTGCCAACAGCTTGCCCTAGAGGGTGAGGCTCCACTATTGCCCTGTTGAAGTATTTACAGCTGCGTGGGCTGAGTTCAGAGACTCTGCCCCCCAAGGTGGGCAGTGACACGTGCTCGTGGCAGCACGCTGGTCTGCGCAGGACGCAAGGCAACAGAGAACCACGGCTGGAGTACGCAGTCTCTCCCCTACGTATTTTTAAGTACTGGAGCACACCAATAGAAAAAAGGATTTTGCAGACAGGCAATAGCAGAGGCTGGCTTGTGGCTCTCTGGTATATATGCATCCATTTTTGATCAGAATTTCTGCAGATTCTAAAGGAAAGGAATTTCTGACTTCTGTTTTTAATAACCATTAATTCTACAAAGTATTAATTTTCTTTAATATTTTAATTTACCAGAGAAAGAGGTACAGCTCCATCCTATTAACCCAAGGCGTACCCAGATGCGTTTTCAAGATACAAGTTTCGCTCACCCGTCTTAAAAAAGCAGACAGTGGCAAATAAAATTCTGATGAGAACAGTACTTGTCAGCTCACTTTTCTGTACACAGTCAGGGATGCGTATGCTACCTTCGGCATCAAAAGGACATATTCCCAATTTGTACCCCTAAACCTGGAGAGGAACCCCACCAAAAATCAAATGAAGATAACAGAACACACAGAACCTGCAGTATCATTCCAACTGCTAAAGCACAGAAGAAATTAATGAGAAAAAATATAAACATTTCTCTGGTTGGGAGCGGGGCAAGGTAATGAAATCTGCCTTGGAGTCTGCAAGACACAGTAAACACCAAGTTCCAGAAAGGCTCTTTTACCTGCTACTATCTGGGTGTCAGTGGACAGGCACTTCTAGCACAAGATGGAGCTCAAGAAATCCAAGAGCCATTCTGCTGAACCGATGTTTGCCTCTAACATTCTTGTCAAGGTCAATCAATCTAGCTGGACCACTTTAAGCAGAGGACCAAAAACAGAAATCCCAATAAAGCACTGCTATTTCCTATTTCCACTTTTCGAATATGGAGTGACAGGCATGCAGTGACCAAGGTCTCCGCACACAAAAACCATGGATATTCCTTGTTTGTATAATGAATACATTAGTTGTACAAAGCACCTACTTTCTGTATCCAACCTAAAATAGGAATTATACCTACTGGTGCTTTTCTTAATTACAGTAGGACCCAGAGGAACATGATCTCATACCTCTGAAGATCTACCAAAATTACCACATGGTAGATTTTTTTCTTTTTTTAAACACTCCTTGTGAATCTTTAAAGATCAGGATGAAAGACGATGCAGAGATAGAAATCAATTTTCCAGGTAGATAGTTCCCGATTTATTGTCTGCCTCTGAAGAACAGAGTTGATTCAAAGCAGCACTGAGAGTAGAAGGCCATCAAACATCAGAGGAGTTTCAGCTGGATCCAGTTCTGAGCTCTGAACATTATTATCAGCCCAAAGTTAGGCTACTGAGGGGGAATTCAGTTCATGGAAGTATAAATAAATTTTAAGAACCCAAACAAAACCAAACCAAGACTTTCCACTTGAGCTGGAAAGATGCAGGACTGCCTGAGTAATTCACACTTCTAACGTCTCAAAGACCGCTGCCTTTTACCCCTATGTAAAATTAGTGGGATTGATCGCTACCCAATCTTAGTTATCTAAGCCACAATGTCAGGGTGACGAATACCACCATAGGTTTTCCTGATGGATAGGTTACAACTGCGGTCAGCACTTCCTGGGAATCTATGAACTACTTGTAAGGGACCCCTGAAAGGAAATTAAGAAAAGCCAGCCTGTTTGCAGGAGCTTAAATTTGCTGCTTGGTGTTCGACTTCTCTGTGGCAGTGTTTTAAAGAGGTTCACAAAAACATAAAAGGATAAAAATTGTCATGCTGGGAATGCTGCTTCTGATTTTTTTTCTCCCACCAGGCAGCTAGGAAGAAAGTTCATGCTTTTTAAATTTGATCCACGAACGCAGTTGCTCTGAAGATAATATCAGACAGATACAGAGTCTCAAGCAGGAGCTGACTCAGTACTTTGTTAGGCTGGCTGGGCTGTCCTGATAGATGAATTCTGGTTACACTGGACAGAAACCGACAACTCTAAAGCCAGGTGAGCTCTTCTGAGGCCGTACCATATGTGCCATGTTATTTAGAATTTACAACCTGCTGGGCAGAGATTTCTTCTCGGTGGCCCTTTCTGTACAGCTTAATAACAGAAGCCAGACGATCCATGCCTGAAGTAAAATATTGACTTCCAAGTATGCGCACTGTACTTAGCCAATTTGGGAGACAGCACTTTGAAGGAGGAAGCAGCGAAAAATTCATTCAGTGATTTAAGATCCATTTTCTTGTTAAATATGACGATCAGTTGCTTCCTGGCACTTGGCCGAGAGCTTGGCACAAACAGGTTGCGATACTTCCTGGTAGCTGCTCCAGACACTCTGACCAACTCCTTTCTTAACAGAAATTGCTGATGGCCGCACAACGTCCCACTGCTCCAGCTACCTACCAAGCCAGGTTATGTCCGAAGAAGCCAACAGGACCCACCCTCCATTTTCCCAGTGATCTGAGCCTTACTCTTGACTTCCAGGAAGCCATAATTTTTTTTTTTTTTTTATGTCTGGAGCAGACAGAGCATTAAAATAAAAGCCCATTGATTAAACACTGCTTTAACTGAGGCTTTTAATGAAGAACGTTAAGCCCACGTCACTCCCAGCCGCTGCGGGTGTACTGGCGGCCGGGGAGCGGCAGAGGGCACCCGGAGCCCACGCCAGCCCCCCTGGAGCTGCCGCCCCACTCAGCGCGGCTGCTCTCCATGCGTGGGGATCTACCATCGCCTTCTGCACTGCAGGTTTCACAGTCTCACCCAAGAACTGCGAGGAAAAAAGTGTTACGTTCAGTGTTCAGTCCTGGCTGGGCACGAAGCACTACCTTCAAGCAGCCCCTTCCATGTAACGGTCAGGTTACGGTGGGCATTCATGCTAGAAAGTTTTCAAATACAATTATATTTGGTTAATTATTTCATCCTTAGCTTCAGCTTGTTGTATTCCAGACATCTCTGGCACATCACACACTCCAAGACAGTTTATTTTAAAGTCTGACTACTCAGTTACGCAGCTTGAAGCATGCCAGTTCAGGGTGAGCGAAACCATCGTTAGGGCAAAACCTGCCTCTGGTACCCACTGTTATAAGAGATGTCTTTGTGATCATGCACAAGTCTTCAGGAAGGACTAATTTAAGTTGTGTAATCCCCCAGTGCTGAGAAAAGCCAAAAGAAACTGACTCTGTGCATTTATATTGCTTGCAAAATAAAAAAAAGCAATTAAGCCAAGTTCTGTGGCTATTATACCCGTAAATTTTGAGTTTCATACTATAAAGGTATACACCTGTGAAGCTGTAAGTAAAATTAAGATGTGAGTATGCATTAAACGCTTCTGCTTTTCTCTTTGCACTTCTGTGTTAGCAAGAAACTTAGGTGCAGGCGGCTCTGTTAAAGCAGTAGTATAGCATCCCAGGTACAACCAAAACAAAACAACCTACCGCTATTAAAAACAAAACAACAACAAACACAAACAAGAAAATCAAACGTAACCATGCTTTTTGTGTATTCTGCACCAAAAGCTTTAATTCATCCATGCCATAGCCCAAGAAGGCCAAAAGAGTTCTAACATTAGCACATTCAGCTTTTTAATCTTAATTCTAGATATAACCACACAAAATATATTCACATGAATGAATGAATGAAAGTAACTGCAGGGATTATTAAACCAAAAGTGCTCGCTCCATTTCAGGTATCAACCAAAACATCACTGAAGATTTCTGCATCCAGCTTAGACAAACACACTGGTTATTTGCAGCAGTCTCTCAGTTATTCATAGGCAAACATCCTTTTGTTGGCCCCACCGATACACAACCTGCCTCACCGATACCGGGAGGGATACCCAAATGTGAGCATAAAGACTTACTGATGATTAGACAACACTTCTATTAATGATAATTAAACTCAGGCAGCCACAGTGAGTGAAGAGGTCCTGAATTGCTGGTGCAGTACGTTAAATGTTGAAACTATTCTCTGTAAGTACATTCAGGCAGCTCTGTTTAATGATTAAATGACTGTTAGTCTTTCTGTAGTATGCACCAGTAAGCGAAAAGGGGTGTGAATTACATGATCAGATTTCTTTTGCTACCCAAGAAAAAGCACTACACCGAACCTTGTGATTTCTCCACTTCTTGTAAATCAGAAAAACCGCTACAGCTGGCTCGCTGGAGGTCTGGGATATCCAGTTTCAGAAACAGCTTCACAACTGGGCCACAAAATGACTGGCAGAGATGATCCATTCTCTCCCTGGGAGGGAGAGCGAGTTAGCCCCAAGTTCAGCTGATGCAAGTGATAAAGGCTGAAGTGGGTGCACAAACTTTGTGCTTAAATGTTCTTCACAGCAGGAGTCAGACAGGTCACCTCCCTCAAGTCCAAAGCAGCAGGGGAAGTATTTTTCAGGATGGCATCCTAATTACCATCTTCTGTGACAATGCAATTCACAGATCAAGCCAAACTCCTTGCCTGGCATTGGGAGACAAAGGGGAATGCAGTAACAACCGGACGCATTTAAAGGAAAAGAGTGGAGACTAGCAGCAAAAGGTCTCCAAAGATGTTCTGGACTGAATTTCTTCCATAAACAACCTCCTTCAAGCACCCTCCATCTCTCATTGAAATCTCTGAAGTCAGCAGGAACAGGGAGCAGGAATATTCGGCAGCTCTAAAAATAAGGCCACTTCTAAATGCCTCTAAACATAGGTGCACAAGTTTGACAATCCTGGCCTTCAGCTTTATTTTTAGGCCCTAACCCATCAATCAGAAAATGACAGTACGAGAAGGCTGGACAATGACTTCCCCACACCAGGATCTGTAACAAGCACAAGGAACATTTAGACGCCCGAGCACAGGGCTCCTGCAGGTAAGTGGGGACATTTGGCAAGCCTGCCTCAAAAAAACCCCACTGAATAATGTCAGACTGGTCACAGAAAAAGCACTAACAAACCAAGCATTAGCTGATAGCCTCCTGTTCGTTACGATGCCCTGCTCTTAAAACAACACTAAGCAGTATTTGAGTAAGAAACAGCTTCATATAATCCAGTACAAGCAAGGGGTGGTGTAAGTATGTCAAGTTTTCAAAACAGCGCAGTTGTATGCAATAATCTAGAGTTGCACTAACACATACACACACACAAAATCCCTCTTGATTTTAAAATAACAAGCAAGAGACCAAACAGCAATGTGTGCCTGCACTGAACTGTGTTTTGGCAACTCGATCCTTTACTGATGAGTTAAGCACTTCTTCTAGTGGTTGAAATTTGAAAAAGACACATCCTAAGGTTTATTTGCCAGTGAGAAGCTGGCCTCGCACCGATTCCCCACTGAGGGCTGAAATGCACCCCTTGGCAACTTGTACAAGGCAGAAACATTTAACTGCTTAAGGTTTACTGATTCGGTCCTCACATTTCTCTCTGAAGAAGCACCTCTCGGTGTTGAGTCAACACATTTCCCTTAGTTGAAGCATGAAGACCCATCTGGTTACTGTATGAAAGTAAATCTCCAGGTAATTAGACTCTAAACCAGCCAAGAACTGCACGCTTACATCTTGCTAAATATAAAGTAATATGAGTTCGGTAATAGTACATCTGCATGGCTCACAAACGAAAAGTTTCAGGAGCGCATTTAAAAAACATAAAGTGACAGTTCATAACGTTTTTAGCAGAGAAGGCAAACTTACAATTTGTAGCTGCTGTACCATTTCTTCTCTGTATGCCAGTTCCCGCTTCATCTGATCTTGAAAATTATCTATAAGAAGGGGGAAAAAAAAAAGTAGATGCAATAATTATAACAGAGACCACACAGCAGAATTCATACTAATCAAACGAAATCAAACCCAATCACTACTGAGGAATTGTGAAGCACCACAAAGCCCTTCAGCCAATTAAAATGCATGCCTAACAAAAACAACTTCTCTAGTAGGAGACACTGTAGACAACAGAAAAACTGTGGAAAAATCAGGTTCAGCTACTTCCCCAATTAGCAAATGTAGGCTGCTAAGTTTCTGCCACTAGCATTCATTCTCACAGTGATTCTCTCCATGGGCCAGACTCTGCAGTCATTAGTCAAACTTCTACCAACACTGAAGAGAAGAGCAAAGCTTCTCTTCTTTGCTTTGGCATAAATCTGTTGACATCAATAGGAATGTCCAATATGTGAGAACAGAAAGCGTTCAAGGACGCAGGGTTTGATTTGTAGTTTGTAACATAGCGCTGACAGCTTTGGACAAAACTCAGACTAAAGCTCCATAAACAGTGATGTGGAACTCGGAAAGGAAAAAGCCTTTGAAAGACAGATCCTGGACAGCCGGGTTACAGCACAGGCCAGCCTTCCTGCTCCAGTAGCTCCTCCTTCCCTTATTTTCCTCCTCAGTAACCATTTCAGACAAAACTTCATTTGGTAGAAGATTAACCACTGGTCTGTATTCCATAACATTGCTGTTGCAGGGTGGGAAAAAGACAAACAAAACCATAAACAAGCAAACAAAAGATAAACAGAACTATTGACAAGAAGCAAATAACTTGGAGAGTTGCCGCATGATGGAGACCTAGGTGCAATGATGGATTATTAAATGGAAGAGGAAAGAAAACCCATTCCAACCGATATAATTTTGATCCGGGAAAGAAGCCTGTCCTGAACCACGGGAGCAGCAAGGTGAATGCCAACAGAAAAGAGCATGGAGCACCTCAACACACAGCACTGTCAAACTGGAGAGAGCGTGGAGAAGGACATTATAAGACCAAGGCAGCTAGAATGGTTTATCTACAACTAATAATTAAAAAAGTTACATAGTGATGCTGGTTGCTGGACACTAGCCCAGGACTCAGGAAGCCTGGGTTCAATACCTGGTCTACTGGACTCTGTGCGTGTGTCTCTCCATGCCTCCTTTCATCACCGGTAAAGCAGGAATAATAGCACTGCTTCATCTGCCAAGTGTGTTGGGAGGATTAATGGATGAAATGACTGTGGGATACTTCAATAGCACAGTAATGGGAGTCACAGAAACACCTAAATTGTAACGGAAAGATTTGAGCCCAGCTGAGAACGAGCGGCTCCTATTAACACTCCATGTGCTGCCGCAGTGCTGGGAGCTCGCCCACTGCCAAACCAGCCGCACAGCCTTGCCACGACTTCGCAACCCCAAAAGCAGGAGCAGGAAGGCAGTGAGCAGCCGTGGCATGATACAGAGGAGAGGAAGGATGTACCTCGCCTGCGGAAAAAGGGGATGTGTCCCCATCAAGCGTGGGCATAGCAAGGGCCTAGAAGAAAGTACAAGGGGGCAGAGCTCTTTCTTACTCTTTCATACAAGAATTTTGCCCTCTCTGAATGACGAGCAAGTTGTTGTTTAAAAAGCATGGAGGCACTTTAGCACAACAAGAAAATAGCAATGAAACAAAGAAAGAGTGAGAAAATTTATCAGGCTGAAACCATCAGGATCCAGCACAGCCACACACAAAAGGACATGACAACATTATTTTAATAATTTTCTTCGGATTTCAAGTAAACGGCCACAGAATTTTGCAGCCTATTCCCTCTATTCCAACTTGACCAGAAAAAGAAGCTGACAGAAATAAAGCAGGTTTACAACTCCTCTCTTCCTAGCCCCAAAAAAGCCATGCAGTATAAAAAGGTGACCGCCTCCCGTCCTGGTCACTAAAGGCTGACAGATCGGTGCTAGCTACTATTGAGATCCTCCAGTTTCACCCTGAGTAGGTTATGTGGAGAAATTTTCCTTCTCTCTTCAACACTTTCCTCTCGACTGCCTCTTCACAGGCTCATCACCTCTCAGAACAAATAGCTCGGAAATCTTGCTCAGTCCTGCACTGCAAACGTCCAAGCTCACAGTGGAAATGGGGTGTTAATGGGAAGGATAGTGTTTTTTTCCGGCAGCATTTATGTGAGTCTGAATGCTTACAGACAAAGCCATAAGCAATACCCAAGAGAAAAGATATGAATATTTAAATAGTTTTCTTAACACAAAATTAAATACTTTTAACTACCCAGACTACGTCTCCACCATTTTATTACCACGTTGTTAAATGCAGCCGGACAAAACACGTGCCAGCCAACATCAAAGGTAAAAAGCAGTGGAGGGTTCTGGGAGAACATGCTGTCAGCTGCACACAGGTGCTCGTATTTCTATCAGGACAGCAAATTCTTTGATTCTCTTCAAGCGATCTGATCTTTTTTTATTTTCTTCAAGTGATCTCTGCCTTGAGAGATCCTATAGGCAAAGGAAAACCTCACCTGCAGCTTTCACATAGAACAGTAGTATAAAAAATGAAGGTGCAAAGAACAGAAGAGAAGGTCTGCTGTTTTATAAATTATCACAGGGCACATTTCAAGCAGGTACAAGAAGCCACAGAGAAGCGTGCAGCATGGTACTGCTAAATGAGCTTGCAAATAAGATCAGTTCTCATTCAACAGTGATTTCCACGAGGAGAACATGGAAACCATACGTCATTTACACACAACACTGCATAGCACTGCTGTGGGTAGTGGTTTGATGCTATTAACATGTAGCGCCCCAAACGTGCTCAGTTCCAAATGCAAGACCCAAAAAAAGGTGACTTTCAAGTCAACTCCAGGTAACCCGACAGGAGCGTTTTCTAGAGAGACACAGCATGACCTTCCACATCTCACACACTGGCTCCCTGCTGAAACAGGGATGAATTTTCTCCTTTTTTTAAAAAAGGTTGAGAAGACTTAAAAGCCAAAGGTTCCTCACTTACCCGCAGGCAGCACACAGCACAGGGAGAACCACCCCTACTCGTGGGAGTGAGAATTACCCTGGCAGTGCATTCCTGTCCTCAGCAGCTTTAAGGATGGGACAGAGATCCAGTCCCCAACGCCACTCAGCCCAGTGCTGCAGTGAGCCAGACTGGGATACAAACCCTGCTACCTGCCTGCTCTTCGCTCCCTCCTACAGCCTGAGATATCTCCAAGCCATGATAAATCCATCAATACAATTTTAATTTTACCTCCACTTTCCTTTAGTTGGATCTCTCCCTAGCTTCTCCCTATCCACCACCACCACAGGCAGTTCGTAACTTGGGAAACCCGGCAAAACAAATACTTTCTAATACCTGACCTAAAGCAGCAGCCCCGTCCGGCAGCAAGAGACCCCATCTCTTTTGCTAGAACACGTACTGCTCTCGAGGACAAACCATGCTTATCCTGGATTTTACACTTATTTGTTTCACAAAAACCCCTTTTCTTGTTTTATTATATGCAGAGGAGGGGGTGGTTTTTTTGGTAAATCTAAATCTGTAAATAGGTTTTACGGTCACTTGTATATATTGTTTATAGCACATTATCTGTTTTCTATTTTAATCCTGAAGAAAATTGACCACTACTTTGTGGTACATCGAAACCACATATTTTTCAAGCCGGCACACACAGTCGCCACTTCCTTGGTTGGCTGTACGCGTTCTTTTCTTTTATTTGAATTGTATTTCATGTGGTTTAATTGCAGTGTTTATTTACATGGCAATGTCAGAGCATTAATTTTACTGTAGAAGAACAAAAGGATAAATGAGTGACCTGAATGGCAAAACTCCAAGATGCCATTTCGCCAATACCACACATCAGTGTTTTGATCTACGCAAATTATTTGAAAATTACCTCACTCCCAAACCCAAGTAATGACTGAATTTATACTGAAGGATGAGGTTATCCTCCTTTCATTAATATCTGTATCACCTCAGGCAGCTCTTCTCCTTTATTTATGAAGCTGTCTACAGCTTTTGATATTTGGGCTAAAGATGGAGTCATTCCCAGAGTCTTTGCACTTCCTTACTTCCCTGAACTTACTCTATCTGATGCTATAGAATGGGGAAAAAAAATGTATTTTCTTTAAACAATAGGAAAATGCTTTCTGTGTTTCCACCTTTTCCTGCAATCCAGGGAGATGCAACATTCCTCGGCTTGCAGCAGTGGGCTTTGGTTGACTGACTTACCTCAGGGGTGCTGGCAATACTGGGTTTTGTCCCCAGAGTTTTTAGGAATGAACTCAGAGGACTAACAAAACACAGAGTTTCTGAACTCTTCAAGAAACTACGATAAACCAGCACAAGGGCATATCGTATTGAGTGCTGGTCAAACATTTCAGTCACGCAGGAGTTAAGAGAAGTTAGCAAATGGCAGAAGAGCCTGACAGTTAGTCTGGGAAGGTGTTAATGTATCTATCTTGGCTTACTGTGAGTCAAGTAACTCCGCAATGCTCCATCCGCGTATAGTCTCACAGGAAAACAAGGACAAAAATTGAGAGTTTTAAAAAGGAGAGTTTAAAAACACCTCATATCATCAACATTAGGAAAATATTGAAGGCAGATGCTGTCAGACCTCCTTTGGACTTCATGAAGAAGCAAAAGGTGGGTGCAAACATGCTTTTTCCTTTAGGTTGCATTTAATACCGAACTGGGGGGACTGTCTGGGCAGGCAGCTGCAGAGCTGTGACAGCCGGGCACAGGGAAGCCTGCACGACAGCACTGATCTCTGTGTGGTGCTGTGTTACAGACGGGCAGAGAGCAATGGAGATGCCCTGATCACTCCAGCTCTGCAACACTACATTTGTTGCATGTTGGAGAGCCCTCTCTGTGTCTTCTAGCTTGTCCTGATCTACGTGGGATTTCTCCTGGAAGCATGCTTTCCCCTGTTGCTGCCAGTGTAATTCAAAAGGCCTCAATCAATAGGTCTTTTTCCACATCCCTGTGCCTGCAGGTCAACTTTCTGGCAGCTTCACAAAAACCCTACTAAGTGTCCATTTTGTTTTCTTTTATTTAACACATGCCCAGCATGATCCATCACCCCTGGATAGCAGCACCCCGCTCATCAGCTGCGGTGAAAGGGCCATCTCAAATAGCCCATCTCAAGAGGAAAAATCCAGACAGGTCTTCCTACTCCTTAAACACAGGCAAAATCAATTCTCCAGCATCAGCCAGCAACACCTAAAGATGACTATGAAGTACCCTGTCTTTAAAAGCCTCCAAGAAGCTGGTTAAGACCACCGACATCGCTGTACCCCAAGAAGCCCCAGTCGTGTTTCTGTCTACTCACTGTATTAAACGTCATCAAAACCAGTAGAATATACACCAAAATAGACATCCAGCTTCAGACTTTCCCTACAAAAGACCTGGCTTGGGCAGCCTGAAAAGCCACAGCAGAAGCGCCATCAACCTCAGCAGAACTAAGCCAAAGATCCTGGCAACACAACTGAGAACATACCTCTCCCCTTTTAACAACCTGACAACCACCACCCACCCACAAGCACCACCAAAACCACAGATATGTGTCTTACTGAAGACTGGGAAAGATGCATTTCCTTTCAACACCTGGAATTCCTGTTCTAGTCTCCTCCGTAAGTCGATCTGTTCAAACAAAACCTTCTGGAGTTCCTCTAACAAAGAGAAAAGAAAAGTGGTTTTGCTAATCTGTATAAATAATTCTTGAAAGAACAGTTGCAAAGCAATTCATTACTGTAAGACAAAATATTTTAGCAGTTATAAAAAAAAAAAAAAAAAGTGTTGCATAGACCTACAATAGATTTTGTGCAGAAAGCCATGAATATAAATCAATGTAATATATTATTTTAAAGTATTATATTACAGTGTCATGTATTGATTGATATATATGCATTAATCTCAATTATATCCACCCAAAGGTCCATATATTATTCATATGTTACTTGACAAGCTTAAAATATGGTGCAGAACAAAAGTGCCCCCTATTATCCTCATATTCTATTAAAACAAAGAGCAGTTTTATAACGTGAGAGGCCCTTATTTATTTTACCTTTCCCCATGTTTTCTACATCCTTCTTCAGTGAATGAGGTGAATTGGTTTCTTGTGTGTGTTCGCCTTAAAAAAGAGAAATAAAAAAGTTATTGATTTACCGATATTGCTTTTCATCAGTATTGTCCTTACTACGCAACTGCTTCAGGGAATCTGGAGGAAAAAAAGAGAAAAAAAAAAATATACAGAAACAGTAAGATTGAGGTTTATCTACATATCCCTGTGTGCATAGCACAAATATTTGCAAGACTGGTATTTGCTTCTAGTTTAGTAAAGCGTCTACCTACACCATGGCCTCCTGCAGACGAGACCTGATGTCTCCCCCCGTACCTAGGAGAGCTCCTCTTGCACGTCACCCGCCGAACTGATCCCTGCTTTCACTCTAACCCCTCTTGAAGATGCTCTTATCTGAGAACGACTAGGAGCAAGCTGAGAAAGGGCTAAAGCCTTCTCTGCAGTCTCCTCTTCTCTTCACAACGGGAAGTCCATGCTATCTAGCTGGGCAGGACCCTGTTCCCAAATCCACAAGCAAAATCCTTTTTGCACCAGCCTCTTCGCCTTCATCAGCTCTTCAACTTCATCATCTTCTGGAGCTCTATGGCATGGGCTTGTTGTAACTGGATATAATTTATATCCAGCTGAGATAAAATTGACATTAGTGGTATTTGCATCTAAAGGATACACCTCTGAGGTCAACCAATTCAGAGATTTCTGCTTAGGTTGCTCACAGAACTTTTAATCATATAGTAGTAAAGAATTTTCTAGATAACAGAATTTGACTATTTCCAGGATATACGCACGCTACTTCTTTCAGCCTCTTCCCTTTACAAATTAAATAAAATTAAATAAATCTTCACAAGGTGTTAAGTTCACCTGGATGACAGCTTGACTTAGATATGAACCTTCTGACAGAAGGTATTATTTTCATTATCCTCTGAACTATGAAATTTTCCTCTCATTTCTATGAGCAGGGTTTTGAAACAAAAAGCTATGAAAAAATGTTTTTAAAAGAAAAAAATACCACGTTAGCAGAAATTAATGGGAGATTTTCTGTTATTTACAGCTGAAGTAGAAATGGACTCTCAATAATTAAGAGAATATTTGGTAAATAACCAATTATTGAATTTTTGGTTTAGTCCAGCCAGTAAATACACATCATTAACTCTACCGATGAGTAAACACAAGACAGACATATATATAAAGATACTCATGTGTTTACGTATTTGGAAGAAACAATCATGGAGGAAATACCTTGGGTTTTTTTGAAAATAAAAAGCCATAGCACTGAATAGGTCACCACACAACAGATATAAAAGCACTACTCAAAAAACTCATACTGTCACCATGCATTTGATAGTCGGTCATCACAATAAGCTAATTTTAAAGTTGAATTGGGAAGTGTTGTTTTATATGCAGTCAGAAATCCTTTTGCAAAACACTTATTTCTGGTTTTAAAAATCAATGCATTCTTATATCCAGTAAACCCTGAAGTCATAGTATATGAAACATATCCAATAGCTATGCGTTTTAGCATCTGCTCTCTCTCCGTTCCTTAAAAAAAAGCAACCACTCACTCAGGCATATACATTTACACAACGGCTATGTGGTGCCAGCAATTCCATTTTAAAAATCTGTTTATGTAACACAATGATTAAAAAAATCATTTTTGTGTGGTATTTGATATAAACAAAGTGTTTTCTACAGGTAAGTTGTCTCACCACATTAAAAGAAATAGCAAGCTTAAAAATAAAAAGAAAAATACATCACTTTTGGGGCAGTGGTTTGAGGGGTTTCCATAATGTAAAATGGTCTTTTTTTTTTTCAGTTAAGATAATATTGTTTTAAACAGGATTGTTAACGAAAGAAATAGTTTGTTAGATAAATTAGGAATGAGGGTACACAAAATTTAAGTTTAGGAAATTATATATACTAGTATATTTTTCCAATCAATTTCTTTCACCGAGGCATTCTTTTCTGAATGTTTTATGCGCAGTTCTGAGGGCTAACAGACTCACAGACAGAAGGTAACTGGATTCTTCAAGGGGAAGGAAGAGGAAGGGGAAGAGACTAGATCCTAGCACAGAGCAGGGCGGCAACATGGCTCTTTCCCACTTGCTCGCTTGAGCTTTCAGGGCCGTATGGTTTGAGGCTGCCGACTCGCTAGGACTGAAAGAACTGCATCAAAATGAAAACAAGGGCACGTAGCATAAAGAGTAACTTCTCCAGCATCTGCAGCCTCCCTGCTAAGCTACCAAAAAGGCTTAGAAAATTCCTCATCCTTGCCCCCAAAGTAAGTAAAGAACAGGATGGGAAAAGCGAAGGTATTTAAAGGCAAAACCCAGCGCATACAGTTTTAAAGAATAACTGCATTTTTAAAATGCTTTCTGACGTTCAAAAAAAGCCTCAACATTATTATTGTTAACGGTAATAATAATCAGATGGGTTTCACCTTTCCAGTCCCCCTGAAAATGATAATCAGGAGCCTGCTCTTCTCCGTTTTTCCATACTTCCCAGAGGCCTCATCACGCGTTGTGTACTGTTCTACCTTAATTGAAAGGGAGGAGGTATTGAATATTTAACCAGCTTCCTTTCTCTTAAATGTTAATTAAAAGCTAAATAGGTGTTTAAAAACAAACAAACAGAAAGCCCAAAGAATTTTAATCAGTCCAAGAAAAAATCACTTCCCCTTCTAATAGCTCCACCATAACTCTCTAGGGCCTTGTCTACACACAAACTTGTAGCAGCATTTAAAAGAGCAGCACTGAAAGCTATGCAGCCCCCCCGGTATGGACACCTAGGTTTTCTTTAAGAGAGGTCTATTTCAGCTTATTTAGAAAAATCAAACTATACCTCAACCATCTGCTGGCTAGGGGGAAAAGGGGATGAAGTATTCATAGCCAGTTTAAACTGCCTCAGCTTTTGGTACCTCTGTTCTTCCCGATCAGCTCAGGTGCACAGACATTGTTACACTGGAATACATGTACAAAGGTTGCATTTTACACAAATGGCTTGCTGAACCTGGAATGTGAACATCCACCCATGGAGGAAAGCAGAAATGATGTCTGTGGGTAGACACACCTCAAATTACTTTATCAGTACTCTGAAAACGAGAGGTCCCAATTTGTACGTCATCACAACCTCAGCTCTTGTGATGCCACCATTTGCTTAGTTCTACACCCACTGGAGTAGTTAAGATTTGTGTTTTTTAGACAAGAAACAAACAGAAACATCTCTAAATTTATTCCGCTCAAAAGAAATGCATGTTGCCCTCGTACAAAACCAAACCAGACACAGCCAGCTCACCTCTTCATTGCTGTGCCACCTAGAGCAATCGCCTGTCATCCTTCCTCGGGAAGCTCTCAAAGCGCTCTTCAAACAGCAGCTAAAAATTTCCACGCTGGCCCAGGCAACTGAGCTACGTCAACGGGCAACTGATTTGCCCGGCGCAGAGCTCTGATGGACCGGGAATATAACTCCGCTCTCCTGACTCTCAGCCCTGCGCCTTGTCCTCAACTCGTACTCTCGACAATTCTCACTCCATCTGCAGTGCCAGACCACATCGACCGAAATGAGCCACTCGCCTGCGTCTCAGCATCGGCCCTATTATTCCTGGACGGTTCTTAAGAGCACACGATTCCAGCTAACCAGCTCTGCAGCTCACTCCTACCAGGTGAGCTTCACCGTTGTGAAGCCTGCAGCATCGATGGTCTACCATAACTTAAACGCCCATCGGTATTTTTAGCTGGAGAGAGCACCGTCAGCAGACACAAAGACCGCAGCAGCAAAGATGTCAGTATCTTCTGGGTATAAATATATATATATGCATTTAAAAAATACAGGCAGATGCAAACCGGCAGACTTTCAGAGCTCCAAAGGCTCCATCTGTATTTGAAATTAATTAGTTGCTTTAAGACACACACAGTTTTTGTGTATGTCCTGAAGAAATCCTACCCTTACTGAAAATACGCATCGTGCTGCTTTTTGGGGGAATAATCAATAGGATAATCAGGACTTGGGAAAATATGCCTATTTTAGGAAACTCAGTAAGATCTTTTAAGTACTTTTCTGTACTGGGGCTGATATACATATCTTACAAAATCCGGAGCATCAAATGTTAATTTGCCCTGAAAGTGGTTTAACTTTAAAACAAACTAGGGGGTTTGGGTTTTTTTTTTTTCACAGATAAAGCCTCGTTTGTAACCTCCATTTAAAGTTTAAAACATGAACATCCGATTAAAAAACATCTGTGTTGAAGCACTAATGGATAGAGAAGAAAACAGTTTCAGGATTTCAAACTGAACGTTCAAAAACTGTGACGGACTTAAAAATATTAAATGTTTTAGAGAGACAACAAATCAGTTGGCTTTTGGTCTGAACCTTATGCATACATCTGGGAAGTATTTCATAACTTTATTCTAGAAGCATGAGGGCTAGAAAATTTCTCATCTTTGTTTTAAATGGAAGGTGAGATTCTCACCGGATTCCAGAAGATGGGGCTTTAAAAAAAAACCCGACACACCTAATATTGTGAGACTTACAAAAAAAAAAAAAATTCAACAATGTTCCACCCTCGTTTAATAAATCAGAGAGAACTCCTGAGCTCCTTGGTAATAACAAAAGAGAAAAGAGATAGGAACAGTAAATAAGGACCCAGTCCTACAGTCCGTCTGCAGTTTTGTCTGTCATGCAGATCCATGTATT